>NC_063342.1:54398007-54451994 GCF_021869965.1 Rhincodon typus | reverse complement strand
CCTCTGATGCTGCTTGGTCTGCTGTGTTCATCCAGCTCTACACCTTGTTATCTCAGATTCTCCAGCATCTGCAGTTCCTACTATCTCTGAAACAATCTATGGTTTCTCTTCCTTTTTAAAAATTCTCTGCGGTTAACTGGCCAGGAACAGCCTCCCCTTGATTGACCAATGCAACATCCAAACGGGCTCCAGTCCTTGACTACAATATGTTCTGGAGTTGAAATATCTGCAGTATTCTTAGAGCAACCTGAAATTAACCTGAAATTGTCTTTCCAGGCCAGTTCCCATATGCAAATTTCAATTTGCTTGTTCTCTATTTTTCTCTTTAAAAAAAACAAGTTGCTGTTCAAAATTCTAAACTTCTGCTCATGGTTCCAAACCAAAAATAAAGAAAAAATAGTGACGGTTCAAACACAAATCCTAATGTAAAGGGAAAATAGCATTTCTACTGTCTGGAGAGTGCCGATTAGTTGGCAAATGGATGATGATTGGAAGAGGCCTGTTTCAGCTTTTAAAAAAAATAGGTGACGGCCACTCTTTGACTCATTCGACATATAATGAAATTGTTGCACATCTGTCGTCGCATCATTAGTGGATGTTCTTCTCGGCCTTCTGTTACTGGAGATCTTTTTGTGCTTTGTTAAAATTGATGTGAACTCTTAATAATTACATAAATACTGGTTGGAATTAATGAATATTATGTTTAATAGTAAATATGTAGCTTTGAAAAAAGCAAATGTATTATATGCATGCCTACAATATCAGAAAATTGTAGTTAATTGTATAATAATTAGCTTACCACCAGGGACTTGCAATACTAACAGAAGGAAATCATGCTGCATTTGCACAGAGCCTTGTTCAACTCCCATTTGGAAACATATTGCCCTTGGATACAGCATAGCTTCACCAGAACAGTCCCAGGGCTTCAAAGGCTAAATTATTTAGACTGGTTGCGCAAAACTGTGTTACATGCTGTTGAGTACAGAAGATTAGAAGGTGATACTATAAAGGAATTTGCAGTACTAATGTAATCAGACAGGATTGTTACCAAGGAGCTAATTCTACTCCTGGCTCAATTAAGAATTGAATGACATAGAGCCAGATTTTCACCACCGAGGCAGAAACTTTCTCTGGTGCGCCATGCCCAGTCAGCTCTGATTTTTGTTCTGAGTTTAGGGACAAATACAGGAGAGAATTGGGTCCGAGAAACAGAATGAGAGTCATCCACAGGGGAAGCTGAGTGTTAAGGCATTCTAGTTAAAAGACCTCCTCCTATTTGCTGTGACTTTGTGCCACTTACTTATTAGATTTTAGGTCCGAGATCCTTTGCCTCTCACATCTTAACCCTCACAATCCATCACCCTGCCATTCACGATCTATTTCACGCCCAATGGTCCCTCATATCTTGAAACAAGCTTGTGCATCCCACACAGCTCAACTTAATAGCAAACTAGCAGCACCTCATGTTTCGCCTTGAGGGCCTACAGCCCAATGGCCTAAATGTGGATTTTACCAGTTTCAAAATCTCCCCACCCCCAGCGTCAACCCATGACCAACCCCCCCCCTCATCCCGTCTGACTTGACCTGACACAACCTGTCCATCTTCTCTCCCACCTATCCGCCCCACCCATCCCACTGACTAATCCCCACCACTCCCTACTTGCATCCACCTATCACCATCCCACCTACCTTCCCAGCCCCATCCCTCCTCTCTATTTATTTCCCAGCTCCCAGCCCCCTCCCCATTTCTAAAGAAAGGTCACGACCCGAAACATCAGCTTTCCTGCTCCTCTGATGCTGCCTGGCCTGCTGTGTTCCTCCAGCTCCACACTGTGTTACCCACCAGTCATGCTCCTTGTATCATCCATTCACTGTACACAGTACAGTAATTATTGTGGGCAGCTTTCAGGAGCCATGTTGAGGTGAAATAAAATGGAAGTCTAAACATCCATTATAGCATTCATAATATTAGAAAAGACTGGCATTCGTGAAAGCCCATTCAAAATTTGTAAATATCATCAGGGGCTTAACACTTTACAAAATGAACAGACTTGTATTCATAACTTCGCATCAAAAGCGATATTAATCCTTTAATAACCACTTGAATTCTCAATCAAAGTTTGTGCATAGAAACTCCTGCCAAGATAATTGTAAGTTTTGGAAGGCCCAGCTTTAATAATGGCATAATGGGAGATGTTTGGGAAATATCAACAAACAGCAATTATAACTGTGGAAAAGAAATGATTTTTCGACTCTCTTAAACATAGGCAGCCTTTTTTGTTTTTAAATAGCTGGCAGTTTAAATAATTAAGAGTGTTACTGTTCAACAAATGTTCTTGCCCCTTTCATGAGCATTCACAACCACTATAAATATTCATGTCAGTCAAATTCTGAATGAAGGCCCTATTACAGCAAACATTTTGTTTATTTAGAGCCAGGTTTATATATTCACACTTCATTCATGAGTTCAGCCCTTTCTTCTACTGGTGAGAATGGGCAAAGAACTCTTGAACCCTGGTTGCGCTCACAATTTTGAAAATCCAGCCCATAATCTTGAAACCAGAATGGAGGTAAGTCAGGAAACACTTCTAAGAATGAAAATTTGATCTCGAAAGGTTAAAAGAGGTATTTATTACGTATGGAAAGCTACATATAGTGCAAGGATAGGATTAATCAAACTGAAGTGCAGATTGGGCATGTTCTAATTAATTGGCAGAGCAAGCTTGTGGAGTTAAATGCTTTGCTTGTGTTTCTAACATTTCTATCCATGCGTATTACAACATAAATACAGCAACAGAATTCAACAAATTACCATTAAACTACATAAAGAGCATGACCATTTCCAGGTATGTTCATACATTAACACTGCTTCATTTACTGAACTGTAATTTTTTGTCCAAATGGTAAAATGGTCCATCAGAATTTTTTTTTAAATTTGTTAATACATTTTGTTTTCCCCTTTCAGTTCTACAAAGCCTGCCAACAATTCGCTATAAGGCGACAATAAACACCTTGCTTCTGTGGATACAACAAACTGAAGCCAAGTTAACTGTCCCTCGTGTCACAGTCACAGAATATGAAATTATGGAGCAGCGACTCAAGGAACTGAAAGTAAGCCTCCATAATCAGCCATTGCTGCTCGAATGTCACATTTGAATTCTGTTGCTTTCTTAAAATAAAGATATATTTGAGTACCCAGTTATTGCAATGATCCAGTAACTCGAATGGTATTTTAGAGATCTAGTTTTCCTTGATGTGAAAGATCAAACATTCATGACATGCAGACAAGTATTTTCTTTGTGCTGAAACATCTCTGAAAGGTTTTTTTTTGTTACTAGTGATACCATGTCTTTCATGGAGTGTTTAAGTCTTTGTTTGAAAGAGAAGCAAAATTTGATTCTTTGGAGACAGTAATACAGATGAGGTTAGACACTAGACATGTAAAATCCAGCTCTGAGAATCCAAAGCCAAGGATTTAGTGACTGGAGAGATGATTGTTTCCCAATCATTAAAAAAAGAACTTTTAGTTCTTGGATTTGATAATAATACCTGATTATGCAAATATATAATCAAGTTATGCACAAAAACGTGGAAGAAGTCTGATAATTCTCATCAAAGAAGTTAGATCATTCCTGCCCAGATCTTCCAATCCACTCCAATGATTCAGCATTTGATCCTGTTTCTAAATTTCTCTTGGTGGGCAACCATTTGATCTTATGCTGCTCCTCACCTTCTAGGTGTTTCAGCTTTTTAGTGAGCCTCAGGAATGTTCCCAGCTTGCCATTTCTCCAGTAGTGGTTGAGCTTCCAACTTTCTTCTGTGTCTCAACTGAACCCACAATGAAAATTGGGGCCATTGTCTATCATTAATGAAATTTGGTGGGTGCCAGAAGCTTTTGGCACTAATTTTTTTCTGATGAACAAAATTGAGGCCATTTTATTAATAATGCAGGAGCTGGGACTGGTACAGGCTAGATAGATTGCAGTTAAACAGGTCTGGAACCAATTTTCTTGCAGGGTGAATTGCTAGTGCTATTGGTGATGATGTAAACCAACTTTATGGTGGTGGGGTATGTGGTGGTTGTTGATTCAAGGAGTTAATGCTGGAGAGGAATACTGAGAAAGACAGACAATGTTCAGTCCATTGTGAAAAGACTGATTGCTTGACCTGGTTCTTGTGATTGAGGTTGGCCAAGTGGATTAAATTTCTATCATGGAACATTTAGAGAACAGTGATAATTGTATCATAACTTTCAGATTGGCAATAAAAAAGGACAAAGAGCAAGTACTAAGAATATTAAGAAAGACTTGTAACTAACATAAAAGGGCACCTCAAAGACTTGTAGGCATATAAATGATGAAAAATGGTGACTGAAGGAGTGGGACTGATTAGTGACCAAAAAGAGGGATTTACATATAGAGGCTGGGGACATGGTTGTGATATGAAATGCATACTTTCTATCTGTCTTTACCCAGGAAGAATATATTTGTAGATCACGGTGAAAAAAGGATGTAGTTCAGCCACCTAAAGTGCTTCAAATTCATAAGAAATTGATTTTAGATAAGTTGTTTGCAGTTGTTAAGACACTCATAATGGATGAGGTGCATCTTGAAATGAGAGTGGAAGCTATGGAAGCATTGACCATCATTTCCATATTCCTTAGACACAGGGATGATGTAAGATGACTGGAAAATTGCAGATATTAAACCCTTACATCAAAATTTGTGTAAATGTGAGGCCAGCAACACTGTGTCAATTAGGTTGGCCTTGGTGCTGAGGATGCTACTAGAAACAATAATTTGGGACAGAATGAAAAGCCACTTAGGCAAATGTGCATAAATTAAGGCAGCATAGGATGAGTGAAGGATCATGTTTTGCTAACTTACAGTTAAAAATTATACACATGTTCTGACATATATTTTAATAATTTGTCGGGAGTCAGTTTAAGTACCGAGCTTTGAGCTTCCCTGGGACGCATAAGTTAATGGGATGTAAATACATTTTAACTGACATGCAGTCATAAGAGCTGAATAATGGCAGCAAGATGTTTGCACAATACTTTCCACTCTGATCTGCCCATTTAAAAACTTATTAATTTGTTGCTATTTGCATTCTCAATCGCTCACATCTTCTGGGGAGGAAGGCTAAACAGTTTTTATGTAGGTAGCCAGTTAGGACACATTGGAATCATAACGGAAGGGATGGAAGAGAGCAATTGCCTGGTTAACAGCTTGACTATTAACTTCAATGAGTTGAGGAACCTTGACAATGTTGCACATATAGCTTAAGGTGCATTTTATGAGTGGCCTGAAGCCCCAGCAACATCAATGGCTGTTTATCCCATCAGGCAATTTGACTGCATGATTTCCTTGAGCTGGGGTCTTCTGAATTCAATGGATGATCAAGATGCCTGTTTAGCAATTGCTAATTGGGCAATTAATTCTTTCTGTTGGTGAGCTTTAATTGCTTGGACGCAGTCAGAATTCCATTATGGTATACGTATTGATCAATTGAACTTCAGGGACACAGTCTACATCAAGCGTCAGCAGGAAAATGTTGAAAACATCAGTGATTTTAATGGGCTGTATTTTACTGGACCTATGAAAATGGATATGGAGGTGAGATGGTTTATATAAAGTGAGTGGAAGATATTGGGAGGGGAGCCACCCACTGGCAGCCAATCATACCAATTAATTACCCAATTAAGGGCAGCTCCATCAGCATTTCACAGCAACAGAAGGTGGAATCATATTTCCTGTTTGTGCTAAAGAAAGTAGAAAAAAATTTTGTTTTTTTTTCCAAATTGAAATTGCATTTAATTTTTGATTCTCACAATGTTCTTTGATGGTATTCTTAAAAAAATTAAATTTTTTTTGAGGTTTTACAAGGCTCTTTCCAGGAGCAGCAGAGTGGCCTGAATTATCTGATGACAGCTGTGGAAGAGGTGTCCAAAAAGGCTCCAGCTGAAGTTAGCCAGAAATATCAATCAGAACTTGAGGGAATCATTGGCCAATGGAAGAAATTAAGCATTCATTTGATGGAGCAAAGCCAGAAACTTGAGGAGCTCATGACAAAGGTTCAGCAGTTTCAGGTTGGTAAAAATGTTGGAGTCTGTTGCAATGGATCCAGAATCCAGCATGACAAGCTGCATGTCGATTTAAACCTCACAACAATGTTCTTGTGTCACTGGTGGAATGAGCATGCTCCAATATTAATCTATACAGGAGATGGAGGGACAACGCAGACACGTCTGGAATCTGTAATTTGTGCAATGTGCTGTAGATTGATTCATGTCCATTGCTATTTATAACTTGATTCAATCCTTGTCCAGAATCCAAGGCATAGTTCAGCCAAAATCAGAAATTACCCAAAGTTCAAGCTATTGGATTTCAGGATCACCTAGCATTGACACTACAGAATTTAGAGATTACCCAACAGGGACAGTGGAGTTCAGAGACTAAAGATTGCCCAGTGCTACCACAAACAAGTTCAGAGGCCACCCATTGTTAACATTCCTGAGTTCAGAGATCACTTGGTGTTAATGGTGCGACATTCAATGATCACCCAGCATTAATGCTGCCCAGTTCTGTGGGTGTCCAGCTTTCGCGTCACCAAGTGGAGAGAATGCACTGTCTTCAGATGCTTTTGTTTCTAGCTGGAATATTGTGTGAATACACACAAGAAAATGTCCTCTGTCAGTGTAAGAAATGCACAGCAATAGTATTCTGATCTTTTGAGAGGCAAACCATCATAAGTGAAAATGCCTGTTTTTGGCCCTAAAGCAGTCAATTGGTGCTGACTAATGTTTGAAAAAGCCACTTTTGAACTGTCCTTACCAAAAATGTCACAAATAGATTATTGGTGGAAATGTCTATCTGTGACTACCATTTAATGCCACACTATTAAATTTTGTTAATTGGCATTAAAAATGTAAATAATATTAAAGTAATGTAAATAGATTAATATGAATATATTAAATATATAAAATAGAGTTATATTGGACTTAAAAGGTTAACTTTTTTTTTCTCTCTGTTTACAAATGCTTTTAAACCTGATGTGTTTCTCCAGTGCTTTGTTTCATTCTAAAATAATTTATTGTCCTCATGATGGCCCACTTAATATCCCCTGCTGATTTTGCTCCTTTAAGGCATAACTGGACCACGTGGTATGCTTTCCTAAGCCAGAAGAATAGGAAGTTAATTAACTTCCAGAATTCATAAAAAGGCCCCATGTGGCTTTTCATTTTGTACTTCCCATCTCAATTCTACACCCAACTGCATCTTTGACAGCACAATTGAGATAAGGAACTTGTATGGTGAAACATGACACATTCAAGCATGCTGCGACAGTTTGATCTCACAACTGGTGTGCTATGTCACTGCAGTCCTTCATAATGTATCATTTAAAGTATTTATTTTTGGGAGGTGATGGGGAGAGGTGATTGATTTTCTGTAGATCAGATGAACAGCTTGAGAATACCACAGATTAATGCAGGGTGAAGCGATGTCTCCTCTACCACAGTATTATGTCTTAAATCAAATTACGTGATATGTATGACCTTCAGTATTCTCAGCTTGGGAGTCTTTGCAACGTATTGCTACTTAGTGCTGAATTGCCTATGATTCTGTGTTGTCGAGTAGTTTCTAGCAGCGATTTGTTCAGTCTATTCAGACTCAGTTCACCTTAAAGCAAGGATTGACTCTGGGAACTGGGATATTATAGCCATAACAGAAACATGGCTGAGAGAAGGGCGGGACTGGGAGTTCCATGGTCCAGGATACAGAAGCTACAGGCATGACAGAAGTACAAGTAAGCGAGGAGAGGGAGTTGTCCTTTTGATAGGGAGCACATAACAACAGTGCTTACTCTTAAGGGGTCATCAAATGAGGCCATATGGTTAAAACTTAGAAACAAGAAGGGGATGATCACTCAGTTGGGACTGTATTATGGACCTGCTAAATAGCCAGCAGGTACTAAAGGAGCAGATGTGTAGAGAGATTGAAGATACCTGTAGGAATAACAGAGTAGTATTGGTTGGAGATTTTAATTTCCCCTGTACTAACTGAGTGTAAAAGGCCTGGTTGGGGTGGAATTTATCAAATGTGTCCAAGAAAGTTTCCTTAATCAATATGTAGAGTACTTGGGAGGGTGCAACACTGGACCTCCTCTTAGGAAATAGGTCGGGCAAGTGACTAAAGTGTTAGTCGGAGAGCACTTTGGGTCTAGTGACCATAACTCTCTTAGTTTTAACATAGTAATGGAAAAAGATAGGACAGGTCCACAGGTTAAGGTGCTAAACTGGAACAGGGCCAATTTTGGGGCCATTAGGCAGGATCTAGCAGAGGTCGATTGGGTGAGTCTGTTTGGAGGAAAAGGAACTGGCAAATGGGAGGCTTTCAAAAGTGTGATATCAAGAGTCCAGGGACAGTATGTGCCTATTAGGATGAAGGGAAAAGCTGGCATGTTTAGGGATCCCTGGCTGACAACGGATATTGATGCTCTGGTCAGGAGAAAGAAAAAGACATACATTGGGTTTAAGCTATCGGGCTCAAGGGAATCCCTCATTGACTATAAAAAGTATAGGAGCACACTTAAGAGGGAAATCAGAAGAGCAAAAAGAGGGTGAGATGGATTTGGCAGATAAGGTTAAAAATAATCCCAAGAGGTTCTATAGCTATATTAAGAGTAAAAGGGAGAGAATAGGTCTCCTTAAAGATCAGCATGACTGTCTATATGTGGAGCCACAGGAGACGGGGGATATTTTAATAAATATTTCTCCTCCATGTTTACTGAGGAGAGAATCATGGATGCTAAGGAAATAAGGGAAACGTGGAGATGTTTTGGACCGGGTACATATTATCAGAGAGATTGTGTTTGCAGCCTTAGATTGCGTTATGGTGGATAAATCCTCTGGGCCTGATAAAGTCCATCCTTGGATGTTGTGGGAGGCTAAGGAAGTAATTGCAGAGGCCCTTGCAGAGATTTTTGCTTCACCTTCAGCCATGGTGAAGTACCAGAAGACTGGAGGGTGGCTAATGTTGTTCCATTGTTTAAGAAAGGTAGCAAAGACAAGCCAGGGAACTATAGGCCAGTGAGCCTGACATCAGAAGTAGGCAAGTTATTGAAAAAGATACTGAGGGACAGGATCAACCAACTTTTGTAGAGTCAAGGATTTGTGCCTGGGAAGTCATGTCAGACAAATCTTTTTTCGAAGTGGTAAGCAAGAGGACGGATGATGGGTAGGGCAGTGAATGTTGTCTATCTGGACTTTAGTAAGGCCTTTGACAAGGTCCCGCACGGCAGACTGGTCATCAAGGTTAGGTCACATGGGATCCAGGGAGAGCTAGCTAATTGGATTCCAAACTGGCTCGATGGTAGAAAGCAGAGGGTGATGGTTGAAGGTTGTTTCTCATACTGGAGGCCTATGATTAGTGGTGTGCCACAGGGGTCAGAGCTGGGACTTTTGTTATTTGTTATTTACACAACTAATCTGGATGTGAATGTACAAGACATGATTCATAAGTTTGCAGATGATACAAAATTAGGAGGTATCATTGACAGTGAAGAAGGTTTTCAAAAATTACAGAGGGATCTTGATCAGATGGGAAGTGGGCTGAGATTTGTCAATTGCAATTCAATACAGATAAGTGTGAGGTGTTGCGCTTTGGAAAGTCAAACCAAGGTAGGACTTATACAGTAAATGGTAAGGTCCTGAGGAGTGTTGTGGAACAGAGCGATAAGTTCATAGTTCGTTGAAAGCAGCATCACGGGTGGACAGGGTGGTGAAGAAGGCATTTGACCATAATGGGAGGTGATGGCCTAATGGTGTTATCGCTGGACTGTTAATCCAGAGACCCAGATGACGTTTTGGGGACCTGGGTTCGAATTCCACCATGGCAGATGGTGGAATTTGAATTCAATAAAAATATCTGGAATTGAGAATCTAATGATAACCATGAATCCCTTATCAATTGTGGGAAAAACCTATCTGATTCATTAATATTCTTGAGGGAAGGAAGCTGCCATCCTTACCTGGTCTGGCCTACATGTGATCCAGGCCCACAGCAATGTGGTTGACTTACAACTGCCCTCTGGGCAATAACTGCTGCCTAGCCAGTAACACGCTCATCCTGTGAATGAATAAAGAAAAAATAAATAAATGCTGGCCTTCATCAGTAGAGACATTGAGTATAGGAGTTGGTACGTTGTATAAGTCGTTGGTGAGGCCGCACTAAGAGCATTGCATACTGTTTTGGTCACCCTGTTATAGGAAATACATAGTTAAACTGGAAAGTGTGCAAAGAAAATTTACGAGGATGTTGCCAGGACTAGTAGGCCTGAGTTATCGGGAGAGCTTGGCCAGGATAGGATTTTGTTCCTTGGAACATAGGAGAATGAGGGCTGACCTTTATTGAGGTGTATAAAATCATAAGGGGCATAGATAGGATGAATGCATTTAATCTTTTGCTCAGGGATAGGGAATTGAAAACTAGAGGGCATAGGTTTAAGGTGAGAGGGGATAGATTTAAGAAAGACCTGAGGGGCAACTTCTTCACGCAGAGAGTGATTCGTATATGGAATGGGTTGCTGGAGAAAGTAGTTGAGGCAGGTTCAGTAGCAACATTTAAACATTTAGATAGGTCGATGGATGAGAAGGTTTTAGAGGAATATGGACAAAATGCGGGCAATTGCAACGAGCTGAGTGGGCACCATGGTCAGCATGGACTAGTTTGGGCCAAAGGGCTGTAGTACTCTATGACTGTAAAGGCCTTTTGAAACAGACAGAAAAAGGAAGCTTTCATTGAGCTTGAGGAAAACCCACGTTACATTAAATCATGGAATGGTTTCAGCAGAGAAGGCAGCTATATTTGAGAAAACATTTGGATAAATGATCATTATGTCAAAAGATTTAGATTATTAATGCAAAAGTGCCAGGGATAGTGTAAAGTATAACATTGAAATTAAAAATGGGAAGGTTTAAGGGATCAAAGTAGGGTTAAATAAATATGAAAACTGAAAGGAAAATATATAATTGTAATGTAGGTTTTCTTGAAGGAAGAGCTGTTTCCCAGTTTAGGGTAGGGACATTCCCTCGATTAGATGGTGGGGATTGAGAATTGTTAAAAGAGAGTTAATGGTCTTTATAAGGTGAACTCTTCAAGAGGTCAAATGCTATAAGTTGAGAGCAGAGATGAAAAGGAAAAGATGACTGGCAAAGAGAGAATATGAGAATAGAATTGCTGTGAATAGAAAAGTATAGCCAAAATCTCTTCCTAATATGTAAATCGTGAGCATGTAGCAAGATTTGGAACACATTCCATCAAGGACAAAGAGGACATCTTTCTCCCTTCTATTCTTTCATGGGATGTGAGCATTGCTGGCAAGTTCAGCATTTATTTTTCCATCCCTTACTGTCCTTTAACTGTTTGGCTTGCTACACCATTGCAGCAAACACTTGACAGTCATCCACATTGGTATGGATCTGGAATTGCTTGTAGACCAGACAGAGTAAAGATGGCCCATTTCGTGTCCAACAGTCATCAGTAAACTAGATTGATTGTAATACAATCAATGATAGCTTCTCAGTCACCACTACTGAGACTTGCTAGAGCCCATATTGTGAACATGTTAACCGCTAATATTGTGAGATTACACTTTCGCCCACAGAGCGTTAGTCTGAGCCTGAGTTACTGATCCAATAATGTAGCGATTGCACTACCATTTCCTATTATTATTTCCTATTATTTCCTCTCAACCATTTCCTTTCTATGTCTAGGTTCTCCAATCTATCCACAATTGAAGTGTTTCATCCCTGGAATAATTCTTATAAGCCATTTTCACATTCTGTCTGACGCTTTCATATCCTAAAGTATAGCCCCAGAGAAGACATAACTTGCGGGTGTGGCTGAGCCAGTGTTTTATCATGTTTCACCATAAATTGTTTACTTGATTACTCTAAGTCTTAGGGCTTTAGTACACCAAGCTCAGCATGTATGTTTTTTTGCCCACTTTCTTTGATACCATGTCACCTTTAACAACTTGTACACCATATAGCTCCAGGTGTCTTCATTCCTGTGCTCTCTTTAGAAATGTCTAAAAGTGTCACAATTCTCTGCATAAAATTTCACTTCCCCATTCCATCAAACTGTCTCTGTCTCTGTTCTTTTGAAGTCTATCACTGCTGTCCTTACAGTTCACGATGCTGACAAATTTTCTGTCACTTACAAATTTTGACATTGAACCCGCCACATCCAAGTTTAGGCCGTTAGTATAAGGAAAAGCAAAACTCATGGTGCCAATCTCTGGGAGCCTCAAGTCAATTGTTCACTGTTGATTTTTGTTGTTTTCTGTCACAACAGACTTTGTATGTGTGCTGCCATTGTCCCTTTTACTCTATAGGCTTGAATTTTGCTGTTTAGTCTGTTATGTGGAAGTTTTTCAGACACTGTTTGGAGGTCTATGTACGCCAAATCAACCCTTTTTGCTATGTCTTGGAAAAAAAAACACTTGTTTAAATTCATTCAACACAAATACTGATAAATCTGATTTGAATTTTCGTTAATTCATCCATACTTGTCCACATGACTTAATTTGGTCCTGATAATCATTTCTAAAATCTTTCCCACCACTGAGATTAAACTGACTATTCTGTAGTTTCTGGTTTTATCCTCGGAACCTTTGTGACCAAGGGTTTAGTTTTTGCAATTCCTAAGCCCTCTTGGAAGATTATGGTGACTGCCTCTCAATTTCCACATTTGCTTCGCTCAAAAATCTCAAGTGCATTTAATCTCTTCCTGGTGACTTGTCAACTGCCTTTCTCATACTAATAATGTCTCAAATTAGTTGGCCAGAGTTTCCCTCCCTTGTATGGCATGAGCAATAACAAGAAATTGGAGGAAATAAAAAGACTTTTGTAAAATTCAGAAGCTCGATGTCAAAGATTTTTTTCCAATTGCTTTCAGGGCAACTTCAGAATTTCACCATTGGTTGGTGACTACCTTATTTACATGAATTTACAACTCATAAATTCCTCACTTTATCTTATTTGTTTATCGCTTCTAATTGTTCTCTCCTTTGCCAATTAACCAAATGGTCCAAATTCCTGACTTAAATCGGCTATCTGTTGGCTGCCACTCACCATGTGCTTGTTCCAGCCATCATCCAACTGCTTCTTCACAACAATGTCCCTTCATGGTTCATGGCTACCATCCTCTTTGACCCTTTTGTGCGTGCAAGTCAATGTCATGAAGCCACCAGCCTCTCCACATTGTCATACCTGATCTCGGGCCGACTCTCTCACCACTTCAGCCCTTCACCACTTTGTAACTCAGGAACACCTACAACTTTGATAACAAGGTGTAGAGCTGGATGAACACAGCAGGCCAATCAACATCAGAGGAGCAGGACGGCCTTCCTGCTCCTCTGATGCTACTTGTCCTGCTGTGTTCATCCAGCTCTACACCTTGTTATCTCAAATTCTCTAGCATCTGCAGTTCCTACTATCTCTGAAACACCTACAACTTTCATACTTTTCGCAGGTCACATTACATGCAAGGACCCATATGCATCTCTGCATCTATGGCTCAGTTTGCTTTCTGTTCATTCATTTTTGTGGCAGACTCTGCACACTGAAGAAGGATCACTGGACTTTACAGATGCTGCCAGACCTGCTGACTTTCTCCAGCAATTTCTGTCTTTATTTGTTTCTGCATACATCACACTGTTTTCCACGTGTCCCCTCACTGATTTCAGCACTGATTTAAGAGTTGCCAACTTCACATTCCTTTCTTTACACAAAGGCTCTGTCATGCTCGGTTGCAGACTGCCTCTGCAGCTTGCATTGTTTTCAGCAACAAGAAAGGCAGCTAGTTCCGGTGGGGGACACTGAACAATTAAGGTGTTGCTGTACAACGCCGTGCCATGTCTACCTCAGACCAACTGCATGCCACCAGAAACAGGGAGCACAGCCTCAGGATACAAGGTAGACCATGTTAGGACTGAGCTGAAGAAACATTTGTGCACCCAAAAGGAAGTGAAGGCTGTGGAGACTAAGCTACTGAATACATTTAAGAAAATTTCAGAAGTATTGAAGGCTGTGGGGAGAAAACAGGAATATGGCATGAAGACAGAGGATTATCCATGATCATATTGAAGTGCAAAGGAGGTTCCCTGCCCTAGTTTCTATGCTTATGGCAAGGACAATGTCTTTTGTATGAAGCACACGCAATGGTTGAAAGTCAAAGGGACCTGTTATTAGTGGACTGACCATGAACTGAGACTCAAGGGTCACACTCGGTGAATGTGGCTCAGCTGATTCCAGTCCAGGAGGTTAGCCACAGTCAGTCACACACTTTCTTTCCCTGCTGTTCTTTCCAGGGGCATGTGCATGACTTGCCCATTCCTAAATGTCCAGGTTAAGCAGGTTAAGAATGAGCCACTCTGCTGTTGGTCATCAGTCACATGTAGGGCAGACCAAGCAAGGACAGCAGATTTCCTTCCCTAAAGGGCACTAGTGAACTAGACTGTTGATTTTGCTTGAAAAAAACAGTGGTTACATGGCGACCATTAGATCAGCTTTCTCATTTTTAAAAAATTGAATCAATATTCCACCAGCCGCCATTGTGGGGTTCAAATTTACATCGTCATAATATTAGCCTGGGTTTCTGGATTAATAGTCCATTGGTATTACCCCTATATCGCCACCTTCCCACACCCAACTGATTTCTCAGGATCTGTATCCATACCGTCTGATAATTGGGCCACAGCCATTCCTGCAGGTCAAGTACAATCTGTTTGGGAATTACAAGTAGGTTAATCAGGATGCTGGAGAATCAGTTTGGCCAGATTTTACTGTGATAAGACAAAGGGAGAGATTGAGTTTGATGACAGTAGATGGAAGAGCAGGTATTGATGATACACGAGCAGGAGATGTGATGAGGTGTTTCCAGTGAGTGTGTCGAAAGCACTGAAGGCAGGAAGGGGCAAATAGATTAGGAGAATGTAGTGATTGACTCGATCTATTTCATTTCCAAGCACCAACTTCAGCAATGCTTCTTTACTCTTTAGGCTGGAAACATCTGATCACTAAAATTCTCTGGAATGTACTTGAGAAACTTTTGCCTCTCTTTGCCATTTACAATGTTACAACTCCAGGCTTTTCTGCAATCATCGAAGTCTTCCATTAACAGTATCTAGAGTTTGTAACTTCACTGTAAATGTGTCCCATATATCTTTCCCATTATTTGGTGAACGAGGGAATACATTCAGTGGTGAAAGGCACCTCAAATATTTCTTAACTCGAACCTAATAAATTATATATTTTTTTACTCCTCCAAAATGTCACCTGTCTTGCCCTAATATTCTCCCTAATCAATACTGTCAGCCTCTTTTTTTTTTTTTTTCCCTTGCCTACCTTCAATATCTCAAGGAGTATTTGCCCATTTCAGTCTTTTATTGATCTGGGTTTCTGTTTTCACCACAACTTCCTCTATGTGCCTGTAGCTCACCAACCTTTTCGTTGAGATGACAGGTGAAAAGAAAGCATGCAGCTACCAGTCCTCTATTATGTATTCTTTTGATTAACCATATTATGGCTCTGAAATTTGGGAGAAGGGAGAAAGAACAATGTTTACTGCTGGTCAATCATTTCGGTCTCAGAGCTCGACCATCAGAGTTCCTCAGGGCAGTGTCTCCAGCCCAACCATTTTCAGTTGTTTTGCCAATGACCTTTCCCACATTATAAGGACAAAGGTTGGGACTCTGTTGATGAATCCACAATGTGCAATTCAATTACACGCGGGTTTACCTCTAACAGGATATTCCTGATGGTTGTTGTGATTTTGAAGAATGTAAGAGACATTTCAGTACAGGTCACTGCTATGTAAAAATACACTGACAGTTCAGTGAAGAGCTAACTTTAAAAAATGTTGCAACAGAAGAGCATGCTTTACGTATTCCCAGGTAACGTGGCATATACAATCTTTGTACCCTCTGGTCACATGCTGTGATGCAGTAATGATGTCATGAGTATGTCCTTTAAAAGATACACTGACGGTGAGACGGACAAGAGCAACTGTTCACAGTTGTTCACATACTGGAGCAATTCATGCCGATGTGCAGCAAAACCTGGACAGCATTCAGACTTGCGTTGGTAGTGGTATGTGACATTGAACAATGCAAAAGTGCCAGATCATGACCATCTCCAACAAGGGAATCTCAAGCGCCCACCCCTCTGCGTTAAACAGCATTACCATCATTGTATTCCCACCATCAACATCCTGAGGGTTACTTTTGACAGAAATTTAACTGGATGAGTGCTGTGGCTACAATTACAGGTCAGAGATTGAGTGACTCACATAGTAATTATTTAGAGTCTTCCAACCATCAACAAGAAAAGTTGATTGGAATAGATTTCACTCACCTGGAGTAAAGATTCAACATTAGATACATACATCATCACCCAAGAATAAAAACAACCCATTGGTTGTTAGTCATAATCATTTACTCCTTCCTCCAGTGCTGCATTGTGATGTCTGTATATCCAAATACATGATGCACTGCAGAAACATTGTCAAGGCTTTTTCAGCAATATTTTCCAAACCTGTAACCTCTGTTAGTAGAAGAATCAGGAACGCAAGTTCGTGGGAACAATGCCTGAAAATCACACTCAAGTCACACACCATTCATTGGAATGATTTTGCTGTTATTTCGTTGTTGCAATGTCAAAGTCCTGGAATGTCCTATCTAACAGCACTGAAGGTGTAGCCTAAATTCAGGGATTGCAGTAGTTCAAGAAGGTATATCACTACCAGTTTCATTAGAGATGAGCATTAAATGTTGACTGTGTCAGTAACCAATCCATGAATGAATTTTGAAAAAGATGAATTTTTGCAATAAGACTTGTCTGACTTTTTTTCTGCCAAGAAAACTAAATTTGTTACGTTTCATTTACTTTAGTGTGTTCCTTGAAATATTACAAGCATTGCAACTCCTGCAATTCAACAGCATAGCACAGGCTATGAAAAGTATCACTGATATTGAATGAGTTGGAAAAGGGATCGATTGAAAGCGTTTGAGAAGTTTTAAAGGATTTTATCATAATGGTAATAGATCTGTTCAAATGTGCAACTTTATACTGTATTGTGTTTTACAGAATGACACAAAAACTTTAAAGAAATGGATGACAGAAGTGGATGTTTTCCTGAATGAAGAATGGCCTGCTCTTGGTGATTCAGAGGCACTTGAGAAACAGTTGGAGCAATGTACCGTAAGTAAATTACCTGAAAGACTAATTCTGCTGTTTATAAAAGGTATGACAACCTCAGAAATGAGAGGTCCATATTTGAATAGTAATTACAGATACAGATCTGGTGTCATATTTATTAGTTGAGAACTTACTGAAAGTTACAAGTGAGAGAATTTAATGAATTTGCATTCTTCACTGAAATGAGAAACCTTTGCTGAAAGTTTTGTATGTGTTAAAATAATAGATACAGGTAGGAAATGTCAGACCAAAATTGAATCAAGGAACTCAGACTGTGTAACTCATGCAAGAATATCTTAAACAAATTTCAAGATCCCTAGAATATTCATATTTGACTATTTTCTTACATTTCATAATGTCAATTAAAGCACGGAAAGAGGCCAGTTTGTCCATTACGTCAGCACTAACTGAAAAATGAGTTACTTAGCCTAATCCCATTTTCCAATATTTGGTCAGCTACTATCTAACTCTTTGTATTAGCATGCCAGTTACAGCTGACATCCGTATTGAAACTGGCATGCAATACTGTTGCAGGAGGTAAATCTGTTGTGGTTGGCAAAACATGAAGACATAGGGGGCGATGCGATGGTATTGGTAATGTTACTGGACTAATACTTCAAAGGCTAATGTTCTGATATCATTGGTTCAATCCCCACCACACGGCAATGTACCATTATCATCAATTAATAAATCTTCCATTAATTAATAAATAAAGCTTACCCGGTCTAGCTTTCATGTGTGTTCAGACCCGATGACCTCTCACATGCAAATCACTCAGTTTTCGTCAACTGCTATGTAAGGTGTTGAAACCAGGATGACCATCCGACATCAAATTAGACAGCGGAAATAACAATGGCTACCTCTGCCCTGTTGACCCTGCAATTTTCTCATTACTAACATCAGAAAGCTTACACTAACATTGTCATAGCTGTCTGTAGACAAGTCATACCCACTGATGTCTCAGGCACCACCATTACTCTCCCTCGGTATCTTCTGTTCCAGTAGCAGGATAGACTCCAAAATGGCAATACCATGGTGTAGAGTCAGAAGGAGTTTTCTCTGGGTGCCCTCAATATTCACTCTGGACCTCATGAAGTCTTGTGACGTCAATTCAAACGTGAAAAAGGAAACGTCCCGTTGATCATCAGTGATCACTGCTCTTTGCCCCTCGTCAGCTAATGAATCTATTATCCTTCATGCTAAATCTCAAAAAGAAGACATACCAAGAGTGGCTATAGCACAGAATAAACTCTGGATGGGAGACTTTAGTTTACAGCATCATATGTGACTCGGTAGCACCACCATTGACTGAGCTGACCAAGTGCTAAAGGATAAAGCTGCTGGACTTGGTCAGTAGCAGGTAGTGAGACAACCAATAAGAAAAATAAACCTACTCCACCTCATTGTCACCAATCTACCTATTCCATATACATCTGACTATGGGAGTAGGAGTGACAATTGCATAAACGTCATGAGAATAAAATTCTATCCTCACGTTGAGGCTGGTGTATGGCGCTGCCATTGTGCTTAACTGCATTTTCAAACAAGTCTAGCAAAACAAAATTGCGCATTCATCAAAGTCTAGTCCACCACAACAAGAATACGACGTATCCACAACCTGTAACATCGTAGCCCAGTATGTCCCCAACTTTACCACTGCCACTGGAGGTCTGAGCATGGTTCAGTAAAGAACGGAGGCAGGCATACAGTCCAGGAGCAGCACCAGCCTAAGTTAAAAATGGGGCATCTACTTGGTCAAGATTAACAGTGTTATTTGCTTCACAAACAAAAGCAATGTTAGTCTAAGACATCTTAGAACTAATGGAAAATGTCAAAGTTTTGTAGTAATCATGTATGTTGGTGGACAATTAAACATCAGAGGAAGAGAAAGCTACACAAATATCTCCATCCTCAATGATGTGGAAACCCAACACTTTGGTGCAAAAAAGAGCTAAAGCATTTGCAGCCACTTTGATCCAGAAGTGCCAATGGGATGATCCATCTCTGTCTTCTCCCACCATCAAAGATGTCAGTCTTCACCCAATTTGATTTGCAACACGTGAAATGAAGTAACAGCATGTGGACTTGATACTGCAAAAGCTTTGGGCCTGGACTGCATTTCAAAAATAACACAGAGGATTTGTACTGTAAAATGTGCTATGCCTCTAGCCAAGCTTTTCCATTCCAGTTATGATACAGCATCTACCCAGCAATCTGAGAATTTTCCCACATATATCCCATATGTAAAAAGTAGGACAAATTGAACCCAGCTATTTACTGACCCAAAAGTCTGCTCTTGATGATCAGCAAACTGATGAAAGTCATTAACAGTGCTATCAAACAATCCTAACTCAGCACTTAGCTTCAAACTGATGTTCAGTTTGGGTTCTGCCAGCCCACTCCACTTCTGACCACCTAAATTCTTGGATGAAATGTGGACAAAGCAGAAATCGTATGATGAGGTAAAATTGATTGCCCTTGATATCAAGAAGGCATTTGAATCTGAATGGTATCAAGAAGATCAAGCAAGACTGGATCAGTGGGAAACAGGGAAAATGCTTGACTGCTGGGAATAACATCAAGCACACAGATTGTTATGGTTGCTGGGCATCAGTCATTTTTTGCCCTTGGATATCTCTGCAGGTGTTCCTCAGTATTGTGCTGTAGGCCCAACCATTTTCGGCTGCTTCATTTGTGATATTTTCTCCATCATAAAGTCAGAGCGAGAATGTTTACTTATGATTTTACGATGTTCAACGTAGCCCTCTGGTATCGAAGTAGCCTGTGCCCACAAGCAGCAAAACCTGGACAGCATCAATGTTGGCCTGATAAGTACTGTTCATGTCGAAGAAGTGCTAGGTAATGGCTATCTGCAACAAAAGAGAATCTATCCAGCAGCTAGATGACATTCAATTTGCATTGCCATTGTTTAATTACCAAGATTGTGGGGGTTACTCTTGACCAGAAACTGAACTGGACTAACCATATAAATACTATAGCTACAAGCGCCGATTGGAGGCTAGAATTTCTGCAGGGAATAACTTGCCTCTTGACTCCCCTTAGCTTGTCCAACATGTACCATACACAAGGCTGGGGTGTGATGTCATACTCTGTACTTGCACGGATTGGTGCATCTCCACAACATTGAAAGAGCTTGACACCATCCAGGATAAAGTGCCCACTTAAATTAGCACCCCATCCATCATATTAAACATTCATTCTGTCCAGAACCAACAAGCAGTCATAGATGCATGCTACCTACGGGAAGCGCTGCAGTTTCTCATCAATGTTCCCTTGACTGCTTTCTCCAAACAATGGAACTGTCGCCCCTTGAAGGATGAAAGTAGTAGATGTATTGGAACATCATCACCTGTAAGTTGCCCTTCATTTGCACATCATCCTAACATGGAACTTCACTGTCACTCAGTAAGAGACCTGGACGTGCCTCTCTGACAGCACAGTGGGTGTATCAATGCCACGTGCACTGCAGCAGTTCAAGAGGGTGGCAAGTGTCTCAACTCTACCTTCTCCAGGGTATTAAGGGATAAGTAATAAATATTGGCTGAGTCAATGATATCCACATCCTGTGAATTTTTTTTTTTGAAGCCCAAGTTTTAACTTCTGCTTTTTTGCGAATGGAATGCAATTCAAATGCTTAATCATTTTAGACACGCCTTTACATAAAGAGCTAAGAAGATATGAAGAAAAAGAATGAAAAACCAAGGAACTGCAGATGTCAGAAATCAAACAAGATCAGAAATTGCTGCAAAAACTCTGCAGGTCTGGCAGCATCTACGGAGAGAAAGGAGAGCTAATGTTTTGGTTCCAGTGGTCCTTCTTCAGAACCTAGAAAAAAATGAATGTGTGTTGTGAAAAGTTTTCTGTTATATCCAACTTGCATTTAAATGGATTTCAGTCCTCATCAGCCTCCAAACCAGGTGCTGCAAGTTCAGGTTATTAACGTTTAATTTTGTTTCATGAGAACGGAGGAGTCCAATTTCAAACTAACAAATGATCTGTATTTCTGTTGAATAACTAACAAAGTTGACACTTTAGACCTCAGGATACTGAATATAGCAGGGCAGTAATGGCAGGTTTTTTTTGTGGTATGTGCTCATTGTGGTGAGTTGCTCATCACTGTGGTACTGTGTGGTGTTTATAAGGTGAACATCATGCCTCGTAAGGGTTCATATGCTGAACATTTTTTTCCTGTTTGTGTATGAAATATCATTGAGTTTGGCAACTGCTGTACTAAGGATTGAATAAAAATGTTGAATCTGACCTCGAACTGGTTAAAAGCAAGGAGTTTGAAACAACACACGATTTCCATCAAAAGTGGGTCCCTGAACTGAATAAGAATTGTGAGAGAAGAAAGCCTTGCCTGGAGTGAACAAAAAGCCAAAGCAAGGATGAAAAGAGTTTGAATTTGCCGTGTTATAATGATAGCTTTGTTTATTCCTTAACAGAAATTCCCAAATTTCAATCAGATTCTAATCTTACATTTGCTAATTGAGTCACAGCAAATAGTCTTAGTTTAGGCAAATTTATTTCATTCCATAGTTAATTTTTGGGCTTGGTCTTGCTTTTCAGATATGGATAGATGTTTGCTACCTTGGTTGAAGTCTCTGGTCTGTATCTTAATGTGTTTTTGTTTCAAAGAAAATTACTTAGCAAGATTCTGTAGATGATACAGCTGGTAGTTTGCTACAATTGTTAGTCACTGGATAGACCCTTCAGTGAGGAAAAAAAATCAGTGATGAACCTTCAGAATCATAGGGGTGAAGTCGGATTTGGGGGCACTACTGTTCAGCTGTTCCATTACTAAAAGTAACAGATTTTGGTCCTACAAAAAAAAAAGAGGCCAGTATTCCTGGATGAAGAATAATTTAATTAGGCATAAAATATAAAATGCAAACAGTGTTAGTTGCACATCTGCATGATGCTGTAAAAGTAACTGTGCAAAATTGAATAAAGTTTTTTTTATGGCTTATCAATAATCATAGAGGAAATGAGGATTACACTTTTTCGGAAGATATTTGATAAAGTGCAGCTGGAGAGGTTCTTGTGCAATCTGTACTTAAGAAATTGAGGGGTGATATATTAGCATGATGCAGGGATTGATTTATGGACAGAAAAGAGAGGTAGGAATAAAGGCGACATTATAGGAATGCCAGAAGGATCACTGGCTGGGTTTCAATTTTACAAGCCATACCAATTTATCAACATTCGCTGATGATGCCCATTTCGGTCACAAAGTAGGCTATTAGGAGGATTCTGAGAGGCTTCAAAGGGATATGGACAACTTAAATGATTTGGCAAGAAAATGGTAGCTGAGTGTAACGTAAAGAATTGCAGAATAATTCACTTGGGAAGAAAAGCATTTTTTTAAAAGAAAAGATTGTGGTTAAAGGTAAAATTCAGAAGGCTACGGGGGACTTTTGTACGCAAATCATGAAAAATTAACACACAAGGACAGCAAGGAATTAGAAAGGCAAATGGTCTGATAACCTGAAAAGTGACGGGCATACAAAAGTAAGGAAAAAATGTTGGAATTGCTTTATTGAAGCCATACCCAGAGCATTGTGTATAGTTTGGTGTCTGTACATAGAGAAGGATACAGTTTGATTCAGAGCGATCCACCAAAGGTTTAGTGGATTGATTTCTGAATGATAAGATTCTCCTATGAGGATTATGTGAGAAGAATTGATTTATATTCCTTGGAGTTTGGAGAACAGGTAGTGATCTCACTGAAAGCTATAAAATTTTGGAAAGGGGTTGATATGGTAGATGCTGAGAGACTCTTACCCCTTGCTGGAAAGCTTGGATCTTGGGGACATAGCCTACTTCTTAGCTTGAGACTATTTGGGACAGACATGAGATGAAACTACTTTACCCAGAGGGTTGTGAATCTTTGAAATCCCTTACTGCAGATGATTCTGGATACTCAGTCATTGAGTTTGTTCCTACCTGAGATTGGTAGAGTTTTGAGCACTGAGGGAATCACAAAATATGAGGATAGAATTATAAAAGTGTTCATACATGGGATTAATTTAGATGCCCCAATTGAGTGGAATAGCAGTATCAATGGACCAGATAGCCTACTCCATTTTTTAAACAAATATGACTCAATTTAATAACATGTGAACCATGCAATTGTAAAGCGGGTGTATACCCAATCCCTCACTGTAGCTTAATATTAGACCTTCACTTCCTCATCGCTCAGTGGGAGGTGGGGGATGGTGGAAGGAAAAAAGCTGTCCCGTGAAGCATTCCTTGGTGTGTAGAAAATCTTAATTAGCTGACTCAAGAAGTTGCTAAGGGTTGCAGGCTGCTGGCTGACAAGTTCTGGCAATGAAGCTATCTACGCCAAACGAAGCAAAGAATATTTGATAGAGCTCATTTCCTGGGAAGCTTCAACAATGTAAGTTTGGTGAGTGCAGTCGTTAGAAATCAGACAAGAACAGATAGAAACCATATCAAGGATTTGAGCAAGGCGCTTTCTAAAGTCTTGAGTATGTATTGATTTGAAGAGTGACAGCTCCCATTGGGTTAAATATAGTAACTAAAATATCCATGTTCAGCTGACATTCATGAGCTACTTGTGTTCTTCTCTCTGTTTGAGTTACTGCATTGAATTAGTGGTTTTTAGTTCACTGACAAATCGTGTATTATTCTCTCTATTCATTACTAATGTTTTAATTCTAAGGTGATCAAGTGTCAAAAATTCTATCTGCATTTGTACCTGTAAGATGGAAAAAATGAAAAGCTAACTAATGTTATGGGCTCTACAATATTGATGCACCAAACCGGAGAATTTACATTAACAAAATGTAGATTTATGCCTCCAAACTCTCATTCACATT
The DNA here is from genome assembly GCF_021869965.1 of Rhincodon typus. NCBI lineage: Eukaryota > Metazoa > Chordata > Chondrichthyes > Orectolobiformes > Rhincodontidae > Rhincodon > Rhincodon typus. The sequence continues at coordinate 54,427,868 of NC_063342.1, read as the reverse complement.
CTGTTATTGATGCTCATGGAAGAGACAGCTCTACTCGTTCAATTTACTTTGAAGTATGTTATGCTTCAATAACTTTGTTTCAAGTTCTGTCACTCTCTTATTGGTACCAGAGAGATTAATTCTCAATTTAGCTGTAAGTTTAACTTAATCATCCTGTTTTGCTCCATATTTCATCTGTGTAGTTAGAAGCATGTTTTGGTACTCTTGATAAAAGCATTTATTTTTCTTTTTCAGGCTTTAGTGAATGATATCCAAACCATCCAGCCGAGCTTAAATGGTATCAATGATGTGGGAGAAACCTTAAAAAGCCAGGCTGAGCCCGCCTATGTGGGAAAGTTACAGACTGAACTGTCGGAACTGAATGCATGTTGGGAGAACATCTGTAAACAGGTGAAGTCTGGTTTCTGGGAATGAAAGTAGCAGTGTCTTTGGGTATTCACAATTTCATGGAGACATCTGTGCTATCAGTAATGAATGGGACATTTTCTGTTTTTATATTTGTTAAAGTTCCCGAGTCTCCATCTGACTATACAGGTGAATTTCATCAGCGCTGCTCCTGTTGGCTGCCATATTTTTAATGGAAGTGTAGCCAGGAACATAGTAACATACATAAACCATGTTGTTGCATGTCTGTCGACATTTACAGATTTTGTATGCATAGGTGACCAAGGTATCTCTTCACCAAAGAATGAAGTACTGAGTGAATTTTCTGTTTGTTTTGTTGTCAAGTGATTGAGACAACATGATGGTCCAAGTTATGTTCAAGATGATACACAATATTGAGGGGTCTTCAGATAGCAATGAATAGATCTGGCATTTATGTTTATTCAAGTATGTTAGAAGCTATTTAAGCCAACAAACGTGCACAAACTTGCATGTTGAAAATATATTTTTGCCCAATGCTCTGAACCATGAAATGCCTAGTTTGATTATATGCTGACATTGCGTACAATACTTGCGCAGGTAGGATAGGATTTATATGATGCTAGGTCAATTGAGTTTGATGAAGTGACAACAATTTTGGACTTATTGTTTGACGGCAAATTCATTTCCAGGTTTTCTTTGTCCTGTTTCAAACTTTTTTTTTGTATGACCTTCATTTTGGTGCCAATTGTATGGAAGAAGTCAGTGCAAGAAATTTTTGTTGACGTTATTAACAAGAAGAATTTCAGCTGCTTTGTACGTCAGTGTTCACATCAAACTCTGTAAACTTGACCTATTTTGATTCAAAATAATCTCTAGGAGAGAATGGAATAATATTGAATTCTTGACACAGACATCACTGTCTAACAACAGCCTGTGAACAGTTATCACCTCTTGGCAGTTGATGTAAGATAGTAGGGTGTGATAGGCTGCTCCAGCATTTCTGATTTGGCTGTGTTCTTTGCAGTTGTTTGATAAAGTTAGCAGAATTGAATTATTCTCATGGAGAAATAACCCTTGGATGAAATTCATGGAATGGATTTCTGACTTTCCACAATGCATGAAAGTTAAAGTGCAAGTAAAGTTATAAACTCTTTCAGAGAAAGTAGGAACTGCAGATGCTGGAGAATCTGAGATAACAAGGTGTAGAGCTGGATGAACACAGCAGGCCGAGGAGCAGGAAGGCTGACGTTTCGGGCCTAGACCCTTCTTCAGAAAATGATTTTATCAAAGATTAAAACTCTCCAGGTTTTATATTAGATTCACCAGTTTACAGTCCAGGGGAAAATTTACCCCTCTACCTCTAAAGTCAAAGGTAAAGCCACTGCAGTCTGAGCAGACGACAGGGCTGCTCTCTAATTAAAGACAGAAAGAGAAAGAAAGAGACAGCTGGTGATTGTTTAACCCGAGGGTCACATGCCTCAGATGACGGGAGAGGTTGAGAAAAGTTTGTCACTGTGATCTTTGCCGGAGTGGGAATTGAACCCAAGATGTTGATGTCATTCAGGATCGTAAGCCAGCTGTCCAACCAATCAAGCTGACTGCGCACACGTCACCCCCCCGAGCCTCCCCCACCCCTGCTGCCTTCATCTCTAAAACTCTGATGATTGGTTAGATTAAAACCTGCAAGAAATTGAAATAATGCAAGGTTTACCAAGAAGAAAACGGCAATTTCTGGGACAAGAGAAAAGATTGCAAAAAAAGAATGTAATTCTCCGCATGCCGACTGCCTGGTCTGTTTCTTCCTTGGCCAGTGGTGGAGCTGGCACTGTGAGGTGCTTGCCAGATTATGTCCCCACTCTCTCTTTGTTTACAGTTCCCACTGTGGCACCAGTATCTGGACCAGTGAGGGGATGCAGGAGGCACCTTTGCTGCTGCTTCCTCTGAGGTTTCCAAACAGTCTTCAGGCCGAAGGTGATGCTTCTAGTGCAGTTGGCTGTTTCTCCACAGATGTCATGGCCAGGCTAACAGAATGAGAGAGAAGGCATCATAGCCAATGGTTAAAAGTGATGTACAATGATTGAGAGTGACAGTCGGATTAATGAGCATATAGTGTGGTCCTGCCTTGTTTCATGGAACGTGGATGTTTCTGCATCACCACAGGAGCAATCTCAATCCTCTCCTGCAGGGTCCAAGATTCTTTCCTTGTAGGGGTAAGGACACCGATGTCGGACACCCCTTCACCCATACAGACTGTCCCTGCTGTCTCCTCCTGTAATGATTGAGCTAACAGTGGGTGGCATAGCTGTCAGTGCTGGTGCATATGGGAAAAAGATGTACCAAAGGACGGAGGAGGCAGCGCAGCAGGAGGGGAGAGGGAATGAGGGAAGATGTTGAGAATGGCATAGCGTGACTTTTAGTGGGAGGTGAGTGCAGTAGCAGGGTTACAGTGAGTGTGAGGTGACAGAAAAGTGTGTGATGTTTTGACCCTGGTACAGTGGAGAATGTCAGTGACCTTCATTCGACACTGCTGTCTGTTTCTCCACATCCTGACAACGTCACTGACCTGGATGGCCAGCTCAGACCAGGCTAGAGGTGCGATCTGTGGGAAGAGGTGCCTCTCCTTTTAACCATCCCATCCACCGGGACCTCCAGGTTCCTACTGGAACATTGCAATATCATCTTTGACATGTTCACATTCTGATTGTCAAGAAGTGGGACAGTTTTGGAATGCCAGTGCTCACACAGGTGCATCCTGGGCTTTTAAAAATGGCACAGGCACAAAGGATGCTGGGCGTTCAACAGACACCCAATGGGTGGCAAGTTGTTCCGGGAGTGTGCATGGTTAGAGGGATTGGAGATTGGACATGAGAAATGCCAAAGGGATGGAGTAGGTTGCAAATGAGGCAACTTAGCCAAAATAAATCAGATTGAGCCTTTGTTTTCTTATTCTTTTTGGAATCAGTCAGCCAGGCGTTTGTTAGAAATGTGGTTGCATTTATTAAAATAGGGCATAGTGGAATGTTATATGAACATGCATTATTAACTAATGTCAACAGCAATTTCTGCATCCAAGAAAATTTCTTTCTGTCATGAATGATTTATGTTTTTCCCCTTTCACTATCAATGAATATGTCTTCCTGTGTATGCTTTCTTATTATTTTTCCCATAAGATATAGGAGTACATTAGGCCATTTGGTCCATCAGGTGTGCTCAGCCATTCAATCATAGCTGGTATGTTTCTCAACTGCATTCTCCTGCCTTCTCCCCATAACCCTTGGTTCCCTTACACATCAAGAGCCTACCTATATAAAAACCACAGGAACTGCGGATGCTGTAAATCAGGAACAAAAACAAAGTTGCTGGAAAAGCTCAGCAGGTCTGGCTGCATCTGTGGAGGAGAAAATAGAGTTAACGTTTCGGGTCCAGTGACCCTTCCTCAGAACTGGAGCCTATCTATTTCTGTCCTAAGTACATTCCGTGATATGGCCTCCACAGCCTTTTGGGGTAATGAGTTCCACAGATTCACCACCTTCTGACTGAAGAAAATCATCCTCATCTTTTACCCAAGGCTGTGCTGAGGAGAACAAGTCTGCTGGTGTCATCGACGTTAAGAAATTAGCCTATAAAGGCGAAAAAAGGGTTTGCACTATCCGAGGAGCTCATTCATACCATAAATGTAACAATGTTTGAAAGGGAGGCCCACTGAAAAACTTATTATTTATTGCACAGTGACAAACTCGGAAGATGGCTGAATTTGTTACTTGGCGTAATAGTCATTTTTTTTCACTTCTACCCAATTATGTGAAACATCCCAATCTTGTTGGTGATGAAATACCTGCAGGTTACTGTCACTGACGTTGCGGATAAAGCTTGAGAATCGGCTTTCTTTCTTCTTACTTGCTGACCATGTAAGTTATTCCATTAACTGAAACCTCCAGTCATGTAAACACGAAGCTTTCCATTATCTTTCAGATGTTATTTTGCCGTAAGGAGGCATTAATACTGCAGCAATTAACATAATGCAGCAAGGGATTTTTTCAAATAATCTCTGAAATTGTTATCTCTTATTGGCTTATTCTTGACAGCTGCAAGGAGTTCGGGAAGATAACTAATACTCACTTCAATACAAAACATATCTGCAAGGAGGGAAAAAGCCTTCAAATGCAAGTTTCTAGATGACCAAAAACAGGGAGAAAAGTTCTCAATGATTCTGAGGTCAAGAGGCACGTTGAATGAATTAATTCCAAACAGATTTATGTAGGTGCTGTCTTGACACCAAGGTACTTCTGTACTTCAGCAAATGGAGGAAATCCTAGCTCATGGCTGAAGTGAAGCTCCTATGGTTATACCGGTTTCTTTAGAATGTTTATTTTAACCTTTGAGGATTACTCATCACCATTCAACAGCCTATTTGCACCAATATGTCAGTGAGCACTGGCTAAGAATTTGCAGAGAACTGTAGCTGAGACCCCCGTGTGGTCGCCTTATTTAACTTGCTAAACATTCGTGGCAGGGCGAGAAAGTAGTATGCTGTTTATTTTTTTAATTATAGATTAGCTTCTTAACATATGACGCCATGTAAAATGTTTTCAACACAAAAAGTTGAAACTGCCTTTTCTTTGAACTGCACCAAATAGGCATACGTCAAAAAGGCTGCATTGAAAAGTGCATTGGACAAGACAATGAGTCTTAGGAAAGACCTGTCCGAGATGCAAGAATGGATAGCACAAGCCGAAGAGGAATACTTGGAAAGAGATTTTGAATATAAAACTCCCGAGGAGCTGAAAAAGGCTGTGGAAGAACTCACGGTAAATTTCACTGCACAATTTTATTTGTTTCTTTCCCTTATTTTGTTCTATTTTAACGAGTTGCATGTTAATGCATTCATGTCAATCATTAGCATTTACCGTCACCAGTTTTTTCCCAGTTTCTGATGCCCTGCGTGCAAAATCCTGTGCAAGCTTTGATCTTCTCATGCAGTCTTGAGGTCACCCTTGAATGCTGTCAGACACAGCTATACCCTGTGGGTGAATGATCAGATGACTTCTGTGTTTGGAGAAAATGTGACGGACATAAATAAAACAAAAACTTAATAAATGGTTGAATTAATCCTGCTTACAATAGAATGATCAGGCTAGTGAATCCGTTACCAACAAAAATCCTGGTAGGTTTAGAACATTCTGCTTTTACACACCATAAGACCTTGGAGTAGGCCTTGAACCTGAAACCATGTCATTCAAAGTTCAGCTCACCGTTAATCATCATCATTGGTGAGGATAGTTCTCTTCCACTCTGAGCGAGGCCGTAGGTGGATGTACAGACCACCGGCTTTGTTACTCTTGGGGCGGGAAAGGTGGGCGGGGTGTTGGTATGGCAGCGCGCTCTTTTCAATGCTTTTTTTTTATACAATATCCTTTTATTGTCATGTGTGCCCCATTGTAGGAGTACAGCGAAAAACTTTTCCAATGTCTGCCTTCTTATGGCAACATCTTAGGTACAAGTACCTAGGTACAACTCTTGGATACAGCAGAGGGTTAAAAATTGTTGCTTAATTACGTAGTTGAAAATAAGTTTAAAAATAGGAAAATATTAAGGGGTTAACATTACAGTGTCCTAAGGTAATGGTTGTCCCCTTGCACCAGTCTGTGCCCAGGACTTGCTGCTTCCCATATGCAGCTGCGGGGCTTCTTCCCTGCACTGCTCCGGGCTCACAGCCCATATGCTGCTCCAGGGCTCACCGCTCGCGGTGTTCTGCGGCTCACGGGGCGTGCCTACAGGTCCCAAAGCACAAGGCCACACTGCTCCCTCCGGTTCCCCGGCGCGGGGTGGGGAGGAGGGAGCGGGCACAGCCAGCTCGCTCCAGTTCTCCGGGGGGGGGTCACAGCCCATGTTCGCTCCAGTCCTCTGCAACCCCACACTCTGGGCCGGCAGGGCAGAGAAAGGGGAAAAAGAGGGAGAAGGGGTAAATGAACTGGCAAGCAGAGGAGCTCCGACCGGAACGTCCTATGGCTTCAGCCTTTCCCTGATGGCAAGTTTTGGTGCTCAACGCCTTCCCAGATGCTCCACCTTCTGTTCGGACAGTGTTGGGCCAGTGATTCCCAGGTTTCTGTGGGAATGCCATACTTCGCCAGTGAGGCCTTGAGGGTATCACTTTGCTTCTGTCCACCTGAGGCTCAAAGTTAAGCTCATTACTACAAATAGAGCCAAGCCAACACACAGAATATTGGATAAATACCTGAGCCATGCGTCAAGATCCAATTTTGCTCGAGTCTACTACTCCAGTCTTCAGCAGCAATTTTGGGAATTCAAACAGCATCTGTGCAAAAAGTCCTTTCAAAGCTCTTTATTTTTTCTGCTGCAAAATAAATGGGTCCCAGTAAAAACAAAACAAGACCCACTCAATTGTGACATAATATTAAAAATAAAGTGGTTGTTCGTTCCCTTAGCTTCGCCACCAATATTATCACTATGACATGGTTGGTTTGTGTAGCAAATTTCATTTATATACTTTGCTCAAATCAAGCAAAATAATGATTTGAGTCTGTTGTGCCTCAAGACTTGCAATTTTGCAGCTAAAATTGGAATCTCATTACCTTGTTAACGAGGATTCTTTATTTGAATCCCTGAGAGTATGTATTTTTCTGATAATATATTTAATACTGGTTCTTATTAAATGAAACTGCCCAATCCCATTCCCAACTGTTACAACATTGAGCATAGCTGTTTTAAATTGAGATAAATTGTAAAGGCAGTGCTACTTAAAACTTGAAACCACAAAGTTTTGAGGACCTACTGTACAGTTAACACAATTAAGTGTTAAAAATAACAATTGAATGCTTTCTTGTAAACAACTAATATATGTATTTGGTCGGGTGGTGGTGGTGGTGGGGGTGAATAATTAAGGACTGCTGCTTGTCATTGCTAAGAGAAAATTGCTGATTACTGGGATGCAATGATATTATCCAGGCAACCCATCTGTGCATTTCACTTGAAATTCCTTGTAAGTTGACTTCTTAATTCTGAACAAACAATAATATTGTTTAAAAAATAACTTATCAGTGTTCAAAAAACAAATAGCACTTTGATTGTCAAACAGCAGCAATTGACATTGCTAAGTAACAGCATGATGAACAACTAAAACTTCATTATGTTTCCATGGCACTGTGATTCTATTGTTTGTCTACAAAGGTGGCATAGAATTCTAGTAAAAACAACTCTTATGCTCGAAAATAGTTATGAACAAAGATTTGAGTAGCCAGTGAGTTATTCTAGAGTTACGTAGCTAAGTCTATTTGGTAAGAATAGTTGGGAAATATTTGATCTGTCCCTCTGTTCAAAGAATCAATTTAAATCAATATGATACCATGGTTGTCACCATGACTTCAACCTATTATTACTTCTAAACCTCGAGTTGTTTGACCAAGTGCCTTAAATCTGAGAGGCCTACCAATGATAGAAACTGCATTTCAAGACGTTATGTATTGTCTTCAGGCAAACTATAGACAAAAAAAGTGAGATATTTTTGAGGCAGCAATTTTCTTTAAGCCAGCCAGTGTTATCTGGTTATCTATAGATAAAGACACCAGCCCTGTCATTTAAGAAGGTCATTTTGTATCAAAGGGATTTGGGGAGGGTGTGGAATAACTGGAGATATTAGAACTGACTTAAATTTTTTTCATATATCCTATTTTAGTAACAGCACTAACTCAGTTAAAATTAATGAGTTCATGCTTGGATTAAGCTAATGCCTGTCGAAAAGATTAGCCTGATACTTCAACATCACTGTAATAATTCATAGTCTCTAACCTCCAGTCCTTTCCACTGTTGGTTTTGGGAGGTTCTGAACTTCTATCTATGATGAGAATGGAATGACAAGAAATTCAGTCATGAGACTGCTTTTATGTCATAAAGTCAGAACAAATTATTCAACATTAAGATAAAATCTAGTTATGCATTCAAGCAGAGCTTTACAGTCTACTGCATGCTATTCATTTCCCATATGAGGACCAGACAGAAGTGTAGAATGAATTCTCTGTGCAGCTTTTGGTCTTGGGGCTCATCTCCATTTCTCCCCCTTCTTCTGCCTTGTTCTTGTTCTCTTTGTCAGTGGACCGTCACATTGGGAAGCCCTCATTTCTCCTAGTTCTTATGTAATAGGTCCATCCCCCTTCCTCAATCATGTACAACCTCCTTTTTTATTAAATCACTCATGAGATGTGGGTATCACTGGCTGGCCTGCATTTATTGCCCATCCTTAGTTGCTCTTGAGGAGGTGGTGGTGAGCTGTTTTCTTCGAACCATTGCAGTTCACGGTATGTAAGTAGGCCCACAATGCCGGTAGGGAGGGAATTCCAGGATTTTGACGTGGTGACAGTGATGGCATAGTGATATAGTTCCAAGTCAGAATGGTCAGTGGTTTGGAAAAAAAACTTGTAGGTAGTGGCATTCTCATGTAACTCCTGTCCTTGCCCTTTGAGATGGGGGTGGTTTGAGTTTGGAAGGTGCTCTTTTAAGGAACCTTTGTGAATTTTTACAGTGTACTGCTGCTGATTCTAAATGACTGTGGTGGAGGGAGTGGATGTTGTGACTGCTTCTCCTGGATGATGTCAAACTTCTTGTTACTGGAGCAGCATTCCTCCAGGCACGTAGGGAATATTCCATCCCATTCCTGACTTTTGCCTTGTAGATGGTTGACAGAATTTTGAGAGTCAGGAGGTGAGCTATGTGCTGCAGGATTCCCAGTCTCTAACTTGCTGTTGTAGTCACTCTGCTTAGATTGGCTGGTCCAGTCCAGTTTCTAGTCAGTGGTGGCCCCCAGGATGTTGATGACTAGGAATTCATTGAGTGCCAAAGAGCAATGGTTAATATCTCTCTTGATGGTCCTTGCCTGGTATTTGTGAATGTTACCTGCCACTTTTCTGCCACCAACCTTGCTGCATTTGGAGACATGCCTGAGAAGTTGCGAACGGTGCTGAACGTTGTGCAATCCTCACTAACATCTGCAATTCTGACCTTTTTATGGGGTTAGCGTCATTGAGGAAGTAGCTGAGGAATAATTGAAGTGGCTGTTATGAGGCTTCCATATTTCCAAAAAGCCCCCTCATATTTTTCACTGTATCGCTCAGCTTTTACATTGACGTTTCTTTTGTTTTAGTAAAAAGACGACAAGTTCTCACAAAATTCGACGTTTGTTGCTAATTTTCAAGTTAGATGTTAACAGCATTCCCATTACTTACTAACCTAATAATGTTACTGTTTGAGCTGTTGTTTGAAGTAGCTTCTGCTTTATCATCAGATAAGATATCCCAGACCTAATAGTCACTCTCACTCTTTGCATTTGCATCAAATGAAAAATTATATTCAGTTTTTCATTGTAAACTGTCTGATTGTGGAACATGTTAAGTGCACTTAATGTAATCTTCCCACTGGAAAGTGAATATTGGCTACAGAAGCTACAACCTGGCCATTCCCAGAGTCTAGGTGAAAGTTGGGTTTGGTCTATTTTTTTTTCCCCCAAATGGATGGTGCATTCGAAAATTTGAACATTTTAAACCTGCTATTCCATACTTTGAGATGCTTTTGTGTATGAGCAACCAACAATAAGGACAGGGAAATATGTTGCAAATAGCTCACCCATTTTCAATATTTCACACATTTTAATATTGAGTAGGAGTTCTTTATGTTTAAGACATTTTGGCTAGTTCCCCATAGAATGCAGTATTGACAGGTCTTTGATGCTATTACTTAGGCCAGCCAAGTGAGTCCAGTCATGGTCTACAATTAATAATTGTGGAAGTAATGATAATTTGCGTAACAAAAAAAACGGGACGCTTTACAAAACTTTCTCGTCCGTGCTTTACCACTTCCATCCTTGCAATGAGATGTGAAAAAAAAGGGTGAAATTTTACTGAACCTCTGCCTCTACAAGTTGCGTCATAGATTTCACGGTTGGATGCTGATAACCAGTGTAAATGTATGAAAGATCATCGAAAGCTTTTCTGCTAAACCAATGATTGGAGGATTATATTTATATTACAGGTGTACTTTCTTGTCATGAATGAGGTTTAGGAAACACACAAGAGTAGCTGTTATGTTTGGTGTTAACACAATTACACTTTGTAAAGACAAGCTCTTGCTTATGTAATTAATGTGTATTATTTTTCTTAAGAGAGCCAAGGAAGAAGTATCACAGAAAGAGGTGAAGGTGAAACTCCTGAGTGAAGGTGTTAACAGTTTCATAGAGAAGGCTCCGCCAGCAGCCCATGAAGCTTTGAAGTCTGAACTGGACATGCTGACAAATAATTACCAGCGACTTTGCAGCAGACTGAATAGAAAATGCAAGACTCTTGAGGTCAGTTCTTAAACTGCAAAGGGTTTTCTTCGCTTCCTACTGAGGCTGCTAGTTTTAAAAAAATGTTAACTACATCTGGATCGAGAGTTACTGCTTGCACATGTTAAACAATGTGAAAGAAAGCGCCAGTGCTACAGCAGGCTGGGGAAAATTCTAAGCACTTATTTTGAATGGTCATTATTTTCTAATTTTGATTAAGTATGATGTTTGTGAAAACATTGACGGCAACAGTCTGTTGTCACTTGTATTAAGTAATCAAACAGGGATGTCCTTGTAAGACACTCTAGTGTGACAATACATTTATGTATGCAAAACAGTTTACAAGGTAAACATCATTCCTGCTGGGCTGTATATGAGTGGTGATGGTCTAGGGTTGTGAGTGGAATGGTGTGTATGAGGTCAGTGGAAAAAAATCCAGAGAAAGCTAATTGGCTATTTGTATCTCCTACAATGGGAAGGCCATATTCATAAACTAGTACCTGGATGTCTGCAGATTCTTAGACTTGGATTGGTTCATCGCTGGTGTCGTTTTTTTAGCAATGCAGTTTTACATCCCTATATTGTCAAAATGTTGCCATGGTGAACTCCCTTATCCTTCAGTGTACTGATGAGTAGAGACTCAGCCTTTATCGAAGATTAAGATGAGATATACTGATTTTATATTTGGAGCGCTGTTTTTGTTAACACAAATCTTGGATATTTCACCACTGGTCTACTTAATTTTTTTCTCCAAAGCATGTACCTGTAGCTTTGAAAGATATTCTACAATTGACTAGGAATATGTTGCATTCTGCTCTTTGATTATTCTGCATGTTTTTCTTTCATGTTGTCTTCAATTCTAATTTTGTATTTCCTATATTCAATCTCAGGAGGTTTGGTCATGTTGGTGTGAGTTGCTGTCCTATCTGGAGGCAGAAAATCTATGGCTTGATGAACTGGAGCTTAAACTCCAGGAAACAGAGAACCTACAGGGTGGTGCAGAAGAGATTTCTGAGGCACTTGATGTAAGTAATTGTCCCCTGCAGACATCCTTGCAAGAATTCTCCATATAGCATTAATTGAAAAATCAAACTGTAATTAAATAAATGCAACATTAAAATGTCACAAATTCATCCACATTTAATAGTTCAAATCTACAATGCTGTATGTTCAGTTTGAATATTTCAGAACCTTGTTTTAACACTGACGAGTGAATTATTAAAACTCCAGCAACGTTGGTCAGCTATTTCAAGGATGTTAAAAGGAACTGCTTAGCTCACATGTAAGCTTTTGGTAATTTTCAAACTGTGTGGTCAATTAAATCAATAGAAACTCCTAAAACAGAACACAATTATTTTGGATTTTCAATGATATAGGGTCCAACTGTGCTGTGAAATTGCTGTTACCTATGAGTCAGTTTCAAATTGTAAGCTTATTTATTGTAAGTTGCAATCATTTTGTTGTATTGTTTATTGTAAATATATAACTTTATTGTGACTTATGTGTTTGTTCACATATATTTATTATTTTAAACTTGAAAGGGAGTTTGATGTGATGCTGTGCTGATTTCAAGGACAGAGTCAAGATCTTATGAAAGTGCAGACGGTGCAGCAGCTAAAAGCAATTACCTGACACAGTTTGTTGTTATTTTATCAAAAGATTATCGAGATTTCAAAGCAAAGGCAGACAATTTTTGAAGTGATGGGGCCTTAGGCCTCATCTACAAGATTGATCGAGGGTATGAGTCCTGAAATAACATAGGGCACACAGATTTGAAAAACATCATGATCCAAAGGAAAACAGATTATTTGGTGATTCATTTCAAGTGATGTTTGTTGGATTTTGTTGTGCATATGTTGCCTGTGGTTCTTGCCACTTCTTACAACCAGATGAGGAGGGAATGAAATTGTATTCCTCTTTTTTAATATCCTTGGTGGGTGAGAACAAACTTGGAATTCTGTTTAGCGTGCAGCTATCATACTTCAATTATAACGTAGTACTTGTCCAATTAAGGAGCCAATTAAGAGTTTCGTTTTTGAAATTTATAAAGAAGAATTTTAATATTGACATAGAAAAATAATAAAGCATCACAATAAGCAAATATACAAACACAGGTATTAATTTTTAATCACTTAGTCCATTAGAAGGACAAAGCGTAGGCAGTTGTAAAAACAAAAGTCTTGAAGGGTCCCTTGAGTTATTAAGGTGTCACACCTCAATGGGGTAGAATGTTGGAGATCAAGATCCACTTTTGCCAGAGTCAGCACAAAAATTAAGAGTTGTATCAAGTTTCACAAAATTCACCAATTGATTGTTTTTGAACCGGGTTAGCAGATGGCACAGATAAGGTTTATGAATTCAATAAGAATTGCTATTTATTACAAGTAAGTTCTAGCTAAGGGAAATAACAATATGTTATTAATGTAGAGATAGTGGGAACTGCCAGTGCTGGAGAATCTGAGATAACAAGGTGTAGAGCTGGATGAACACAGCAGGCCAAGCAGCATCAGAGGAGCAGGAAGGCTGACGTTTCGGGTCTAGACCCTTCTTCAGAAATGGGGGAGGGGAAGGGGATTCTGAAATAAATAGGGAGAGAGGGGGAGGCAGATAGAAGATGGATAAAGGAGAAGATAGGTGTAGAGGAGACAGACAGGTCAAAGAGGCGGGGATGGAGCCAGTAAAGGTGAGTGTAGGTGGGGAGTTAGGGAGGGGATAGGTCAGTCCAGGGAGGACAGACAGGTCAAGGAGCCAGGATGAGGCTGGTAGGTAGGAGATGGAGGTGGGACTTGAGGTGGGAGGAGTGGATAGGTGAGAGGAAGGACAGGTTAGGGAGATGGAGACAAGCTGGGCTGGTTTGGGATGCAGTTGGGGGAGGGGAGACTTTGAAGCTTGTGAAGTCCACATTGATACTATTGGGCTGCAGGGTTCCCAAGCGAAATATGAGTTGCTGTTCCTGCAACCTTCGGGTGGCATTGTTGTGGCGCTGCAGGAGGCCCAGGATGGACATGTCGTCCAAGGAGTGGGAGGGGGAGTTGAAATGGTTCGCAACTGGGAGGTGCAGTCATTTGTCACGAACCGAGTGTAGGTGTTCCACAAAGCAGTCCCCAAGCCTCCGCTTGTTAATGTATAACTCCATTATATAAAACTCTAATTCCCTTAAGACATCCACATGTATGCACATGTACAGGCAAACAATAAGAAACATCGAAGTGATGGGTGAAGGGAAAACAGGAAAGGCAATTCAATGGTCCCTGTCCACAGATTTGGCTGAGATGATTCTTTGAGCTTGCTAGGACTTGCTGCTCCTTGACCTGACTTTGCCAGATACTTTCACTTGCCAGATGCACAGAATGATTCAAGAATGGAGAAGTCTCTGACTTAGTGGTTAAAAGCAATAGCTTACTGCAACTGGTGAGGGAAAATAAACTGGCATGATTCAGGCTTTAGATTTTTTTAAAACTGCAGAACAAAAAGACACCAACTCCCCTTCTGGAGTTTCAAAGGTTTTTCACAATCTTATTCACATTCACAAGCTGTTCAGCGACCTGCGAGTCAATCATGTAGATGGAGGCAGACAGAAAGCCTTTGTCAATGAGGTGTAGAGTGGTATCCAGTTGTAAATCGCCAGCATTTTGCTGGCTGAATTGTACCTTGTCTACACCCTTGTACTGGTACATCAGTAACTAAACTTGCCCCACTTGGTTGATAAACAGCAGCATTCAACACCCTGTACAATAAGTGCAAGCTGCTTGCTTTAAAAAATCATGCAGCAAGCGTTTCCACAATGCTTGTTTTTCAAACAGTCTTCTTCCCATTTCAGTCTGCAATTAAAAATCCAGCACAATGAAAGCTAGTGTTTACAATTGTTGAACCTGGGATCAAGACTCTTTAACTGATGCCTTGTATAAACAGCGGTATTGATGTTTTTAGAATGCTTGCGTTCTCAGTGAATGAATTTTTCTTTGATTTGTTCCATCACCAATGCTGGCTTTTAACATGTTGGAAAAGGAAACATGGAGCGAGAGAGAGAATCTTTCAGTCCTTGCTGTTACCAATGTTCTTTCTCTCCTGTCCTAACAGCCATTTTTTTTTAGTCACTCATGGGACATGGGCATCACTGGTTGTCCAGCATTTATTGCCCAACCCTAGATACCCTTCAGAAAGTAGTGGTGAACTCCCTTCTTGAATTACTGCAGTCCACACGGTGTAGGAAGACGCACAATGCCCTTGGGGAGGAAATTCTAGGATTTTGCCCCAGCGACAATGAAGGAATGGCAATATATTTCCAAGTCAGAATGGTGAGTGGCTTGCAGCAGAACTTGCAAGTGCTGGTGTTCCCAGCTATCTACGGTCTAAGAATCATTGGTGAACTTCTGTCGTGCATCCTGTAGATAATACACACTGCTGCTACTGACTGTTGGTGGTGGAAGGAGTGATGCTTGTCAATGTGGTGTCAATCAAGCGGGTTGCTTTGTCCTGGATGGTGTC
Source organism: Rhincodon typus (assembly GCF_021869965.1). NCBI lineage: Eukaryota > Metazoa > Chordata > Chondrichthyes > Orectolobiformes > Rhincodontidae > Rhincodon > Rhincodon typus. The sequence continues at coordinate 54,412,684 of NC_063342.1, read as the reverse complement.
AAACTTCTTGAGTGTTGTTGGAGCTGCAGTCCTTCAGGCAAGTGGGGAGTATTCCATTACACTCCTGACTTGTGCCTTGTAGACGGTGGACAGGCTTTGGGGAATCAGGAGGTGAGTTACTCGCTGCGGCATTCCTCTGACCTGTGCTTGTAGTTGCTACGTTTATGTGGCGAGCCCAGTTGAGTTTTTCTGCAATGGTAGCCTCCAGGATGTTGATAGAGGAGCTTCAGTGATGGTAATATGGAAATACAGTTCACTTTTGTATTCTCAGGTCTGGTATCATTGTTTTTCTGTGTTAGATAATCTGCAGGTGACTTTCATCCCAATATGTAAAACTTGCAGAAATGTTTAAATCAAAAATAGGAGTCTAAGATTTCTTAATGCCTGCAGTGCCTTTTGATAAAATGTCAGTTTTGATCCTGACTACCATTGTCTATCTCGCATTGGTTTCATGAGCTTGGCTTAACCTGGTTAAGTGACATTGAGGCAATTTTATGTCACTGTTTTCTCCTTTTAAACACATTTTTAGTCTGTAAAGATCTTGGATGTTAAAATCAGATGATGGAACTGAAAATTGATGGTCCATATTTTGTCACTAGCATGACAATATGAGCAGACTTCAGATTTTGGGACATTGTAAAGAAGTGATGAGACACCATATAAATGTAAAATCTCCATTTAGATTTACAGGCAAATTCCAACAACCATCTCAAAGATCTCAAACACGCTCGCTTGACCTTGTATTACTTGTGCAAATTGGGCACAATTCTTCGTTCAACATACTCCCCACCCCCCACCCCTACATTTAGTTTGTCAATTTTTACAGAAAACATTTTCTCTCAAAAATTTTCACAAAATAAATTCCACCCTAAGTGCTCCAAGCCCAGTCAGGACAGCTGTATTCCAAATGCGGTATTTCCACTATCCCTTGCTGCAAATATTTGTATATCTGCCCTTCTACAATGTACCATTTCTGTCCACTAGTATTAAAATTTCAAATGTTATAATTGTACTGTTCATTCATTCATCGGTGGTCCCTCGCAGATTTGGATGACTCTCTTCCACTCTCGGAGTGAGTCTATAGATGGCTGTACAGACCAATGCACCTACCGCAGGTTCTGTTCCACTTGGGACGGAAGGTGGTAATGGGTTGGGGTGGATGGGGCATTGGTGTGGCAGCGTGCTCCTTTTGCTGTTTTCTCTTGGCTTCCACTTTTTTTTTGCATTTTTTTTCAGCCCAGCCTCAAATCTCATTTAAATTCCACCACGTACCATCAATTATTAACTCTGAAAATAAATTATGAAATGTACTCTGTTTCCAATTCTTCATTTAGTCTTTGGCAACCATTACTAAACCAGTCTTCCATTTGAAGCATTATGCCTTTGTTCAAAATAAATGATACATTTTCAGTTCATTTTAAATATATTAATTATTGGCATTATGTAAGGTGCAGACACTAATTGCTGGCTACCTTAATTAACTTTGGAACTTGGAGCAGTGGCAGCAATGTGTTGACCATGGAGATGTCCTGGGAAGTGTTGCATTCAGTGAAGGTGTTATTTAAAAGATCTGAAACTGCCCTTCCCCACTTGAACCTATTACTGTTTTAGACTTTCATATAGAATGCAATACAGCTCAATCTCTTTCGGTGTGGGACCAGAATGAAGGATGAATGATGGGAGGGTTGGAGAGAAGGGTGAGGGTGGTGTAGGTACTGGTCCTTGTGGGAAAGGAAATCCAACTGCTCCTTACAAGATTGCTTGTTCACATTGTTCTGATAAGGCTTGTGCCCTCATGACAGTTTCCAGGAGTTTCTATCTGTAATGGACTTCCAATGCCCCCAGCAGCTAATTGCCATTTTCATGTTAAAAACAATACTTTGACATCCGTGTTAGGTAGCGCAATAATGCTGATTTCTATGGTAAAATTCTAAATTTTAAAATAGTTGTGCAAGTGACAATTCACTCAGTAATGGTCTTCAGTGAATTAAAAAAAGTGCTGCTATATTAATTGCTTGTGGCCAAAGGTGGCAAACAATTAATAGTTAAACCTTCCATGATGACCAAATGATTTATGTATCTAAAATGAACTGAAAATGTACCATTAATTGCCAACAAAGGATAGCAGTGCTGCAAATAGAACACTGACTCAGAGGCAGTTGCCAGGGACCAGAGTAGGTATTTTTCATACGCTAAGAGATGGAACTGACATATTCACAGAAATCATTCTTGCGTATTTAATGTCTTGAGGCACAGGCATTGAAGGGTAACCTGTAACCTGGGGCTGTCTGCTCTTTTTTAAATGGTGAGAATACATGTTTCAGTCCATATTTGCTTGTGGATAGGTCAGTATATGTACACACATGCGTGGCATTCTAATTTCCTTTAGTTTTGAGCCATAAGACCTGGTATCACTGGAGTATGAATAATGTAATGCAGTACCACTTGGCTAAGTCTGTCTTCCATTTGAAATACTTTGCTGATAAAAATATTTACAGGCTTAGCTCCAGTCTTATTAATCAGGTGGATGCTGGTAAAACGTTATGATGCCATCTGAATTCATTGATGTATTGTAGCCTTGGAACACATTTTAATCCAAGTACTTATGTAAAAACACAACCTACCTGTTTAAAGCCGTACTTCAAAGTCATTTAGGTCTCTTGTTGTGGGCTTGTTTCAGTCCCTGGAAAATGTAATGCGTCACCCTGAAGATAATCAAAACCAAATCCGTGAGTTGGCACAGACACTGACTGACGGCGAGATCCTGGATGAGCTAATCAATGAAAAGCTGGAAACATTCAATACTCGCTGGGAGGAACTCTTACAACAGGTAAGATGGCTGCACTGCTATTTGTTCGAAAGATTTGATAATCCTTCAGTGGTAATACTAATATCCATGTTTTTGACAGGAATTCATGGGACTGGTCACGTGTCAATCAAACTAAACATTACTGAAAGATTTGTTGTTTTTCTCAAAACCTTTTCTGATGTGCTAAGTTTATGCACTGTCTTGGGTTTCAGTACAATATGGATCTCAAACTATTTGCAACTAATGAATATTGAATTTTAGGCCCTCCAAAGGCCAAGAATTGAAGCAGACATGAGAGTAAAATACCAATATGGGACAGTGTGCTAGTTTCCTGACTACATTTATAACACAAGCAGGTTTAATCAAGGGGGAAGTGGGGAGTGGGGGGGTGGAGGCGAGCCCTAATAGCCTCCAAGATTCACTAACCTTGGCGATTAATATTGTTAAAGAGCTCATTCAAATCTTGTCGAGAGCCTTGCTCTGAAATTTGACAGGGGCATGGAGATTACTCTGAGCAGACCAAGAGAATGGATGCATGGGCACAGTAGGGAGTCAGTTAAGGTCACTCATAGAATTGGTTGGGCTCCATGCAAGAGTGAAGAGTGCAGAGTGAAAGCTCAGTGACGGTTGCATGCAGAGCAGGCAGTAAGGTGGTTTGGAAGGTTGGTCACCCTCCTTGTAACAAATTAGGGGAGGGGACAAGGCTACAGAACACCATGGAAAATTCGTCTGACCACTAAATAAATTCCTCTCTAAGTGCTCCAAGCCCAGTCAGGACAGCTGTATTCCAAATGCGGTATTTCCACTATCCCTTGCTGCAAATATTTGTATATCTGCCCTTCTACAATGTACCATTTCTGTCCACGGAAAATGGAAAATTCGTCTGAGCACAAAGAAGGCAGCAGCTGCCAATGGGAACATAATACTCAGATTGTGGGTCAAATAATTATGAAAAGCAAGTCCCCTTCACAGGAAGCGCATCAGGTGTGCAGAGCAGAGGAACATTGTTCCAGCATTGGATCTATTGGTGAAGAAAGAACTAACCTTGTCCGAGGTGATTGTGACTTTCCAGGCAGACAATCACAGACATTTATGCTTTTTTTTCCAAAGGTCTCAGAGTTCAGCTGAACTATAACACAGCAAGACCTTTCTTGTGATTCTTTCATCCTCCACCTGTTCACATTATCGAAGTGAGTAATTCCCACCCCCACCCCTGAGGTCTTTGCTTCGGTTCTAGGCAACAAGGAAAATGTCTTGAGGCTGTACCATCAAAATAATAACAGGAGGTTCACATGGCTGTCTTCTCATGGTAATATTTACATGATGCTCAGAAAGGCCAACAGAGTACAGATCATGTCAGTGTCAACCCAGTGACAAAGTCAGTGCTCTCCACTCGATGCAGTGCAACTCTTGTGGCCTCACAGGAGGTAGATACAGCCTGCTCTCTTATTCTTGCCAGTAGTTGAGATGCAGGTTATCACCCTTCCTGAGGCTGCTACACCTATTTCATTGCAGGGCTAATTGATATTCTTGGGTCTTAGTGCATAGATTCTCCCTCAGTTAGAACATGTCAATGCAAGGGATAGGAGCAGGATTAGGCCACAGAGACTGATAATGATGGCACCTGCATCTGTGTCTGCAATCCATTCTGTAAGGCAAATTTACCCATAGCTGTTTCTGCCTCTTCCACCTCCTCTTGGACACCACCATTGCTCCTCATCTACTGTCAACATTATCTAACACCACAAGGTGCCATCAACTTGTGTATTGGCATTGGAAGAAGGTGCTGCTAAAAATGTGATATGTTTAGTTTGATCTCTGTAGTGGATGTACTTGGCTCAGTGATAGCGAGTGTGTTGGTCTAAAGGCTTGATGCCTGGACCTGCAAGAGATACATACACAGCTCTTGCAAATTAGCCTTGGAAAGTCAAACCTTGTGATGTCCATGGTTCCTTCTCTGTGACATGATCACATACATGTATGGAACCTATTTTCCTACCTCAGAGCCTGAGCCCATTTCTTATACAAGGATAAAATTGTGTGTGCTGGGTTACTGCTTGTCTCAGCCAGCTTCTCCTGAAAAGCTAGCTGTGTCAATACAGGCAGGTACTCAACAGCCTGAGGGATCAGTAACAGCCCTCCCATTTTGAGAAGCAGCGTGTGTCTGCTGGAGGGTGAATATCCAGAGCTTATCCTGAGTGCCCAGTGTTGCACTCACCTTGCCAGAGTCTTATCAAGTCACTGAGCATTTTCCTGTACAGGCTGTTTTTTTTGTTGCACCTTGCCACCTACCTGTTGACTGTCTCAGCTATTTATTTCGAGCCTGCTTTGTTTAGGTGAATGGCCACCCTCTGGCATACTGTCCTCCAACCCCCAACCACTGCCTATGGTCTTGAAGTTTTCTTCGCATCCCTGAATCGAGCAGCTGTTCTGACTTGGGTTCCAGGCTTTTGCATCTCTCAAGCAGATCATGAAGCAGTGAAATGTCATCCCCAGCTAAAAGCTGTCAAGGTCCACTTAAATCAAACCCTTACACCATCCACCATCGTGCCCATCCTTATAGTTACTAATTGGTAACCAAAACCTAAGATCATAACAAATAAGGGTGCACCCAAGTGAACATTCAGTTTGCTGTTGTTTCCCCTAGAGAACCCAAAAACGGTCCTGATATCCATTGCTTGACTACTGCAGCTAAGTCCTGTCTGTTGTAACAGTTTTGTACAAGGCAAGACCTTGGGCCCACCTTGCTCACCTATTGACTATATTCCCTTTGCTGCATATTTAATAAGCCTGCACAAGGTGCACATGGTGTGCTGGTCTGTAAGTTTAAGCAGGGGTATTTCTTGATGGACTAGAAGGTTTGTGGTAGAGTAGGTAGCTCCCTCCCTCCAAACTGAAAGCTCTGAATTCAAGCCCAGGACATGATAGCCATGGAAGATGCATTCATAATGCTGCACAATGTCATCCATATGATGGAAAGCAATTTGGAACCTCTAACATCACTGTCTGAAGTCCAGACTGCTTGTGTGTAAAAGTGCATGTTGTCACAGAACCTCCAACTCCTTGGGGCATCTAAGTGGTTCAGTTGACTAGATGGCTGCTGTGGATCAGTTAGGTGTTAATTGCACGGAGTTTGATCCCAATCTGCCTGGATGGATTCAGAATCTGGTTCTTTGTCCTAATCATGGTGGAGATCACAGCATTTTCTTTTTTTCCCCACCTGATGTATACCAGTCCATTCTGGTGAAGCACCTGTTGAAGTAAATAACCTAATCAGGAGTTAGCATGGATGAGATAAAGTTCAAGTGATCATTGTGAGTGCAAAGTTGGGAGTCTAGTAAACCTATCACAAACTGTCAATTCGCGGTCACCCAATCATTTACAGTGAAAACCTGTTCATCAAAGGCACAGCATTTTTTTTTTCATTGTTCTTGGGTTATTCGTAATTCCTAAGCCATCCTAGCAATGGAAAAATAATATTTAGTTCACTGATGGCCTTTGGATGGATTGTTGGCTTTGATTTTTCTTTGTTCTGATGCCTGTTGAAAATTTTCAGGACAATTTTATGTTAGAATGACATTGAGCCTGGCAGTTTTCAATTCTTTAGTCTTCAGCAGCCCCCAATGTAGATATAAAGCCTCATCTCATTTGCTGTGTTAATTCAAAATCCAGGTTTCACAGATAAAAGGATAGTTTTCAAAATTAATTTCAAACTTTTTAATTTTGTTAACTAATAACACTAATCTTAAAGAAATTAGAAATTAGCTGTTTGATCTCAGTGGGCAATTTTAATTTCAAATTTGTTAATAAACAGTAAGACTATACCTCTTTCACTGTTTTGTTTTATTCTCCATCTAAATTGCTTTATAATGTTTGACTTTATTCCCATGGTCACTTGGATTAACGATGCATGCAGAAGAATTTGTCCAACAGGAAGGGTGCTCATTCTGTGGAATGATCAGACTGCTCATTTTCAGCAGCCTGTGTAAAAATGATCACTGACTGGCATAGCCCTGTATTTTGGGGCTAGTGTGTAAATTTTTTAACCCTTTAATTGCCTTCACAAGATCTACATATTGCAGTTCAAGCTCTTGTATTTTTTAGATAATTTCTTAGGTAATGAAGTTCAATTTTCTTTAAATTTATGGCCATTTTATTACATTTGAGTGTTTTGTCATTTGATTGTTAAATAACCAAGAATTCCTTTTTGAACATATACGTATTTTGATTTTGAAGTGTCAATTCTCTGGGATGGTATATTTTTTCTATTTTTATCACTCAAAATCAGTATCACAAACTCCAAAGGCAGGTGGTGTTCCATGTACATGAAGTACACTTTCTAAACTGCTGTCATACTCAAGGCAATTTTCAACTTTGACAGAACATGGAAAACTGACATTTGTGAATTAGCAGCTCACTAAAGGCATACGAAAGGCAAGTTCGAATACAACATTTATTACTGCTTACAGCTTACTGCCCTGGCAAAGTTGAAAATGCCTCCTCTTGCTTTTTCAACTCAATCCCAAACTAACATTCACCTGAGGAAGGAATATCAAGTGGAAGCTAAATGAACAATCTGTATTTGAGACCATTTCTTGAAATACATTTTAATCAGTCTCTTGAGAAAAACTATTCATTACGTTGCCTTCCTTTAATATGGAAAGCCAATCAACAGAAAAGGTATGCTAATCTGAAATTTGCACACAAAAGCACTGATTTGAAGGTGCTGAATAGACATTGTAATAGCAGGCATGCGAGATTAGACTAGCCCGAGCATCCAAAATATAAATCAATCCTATTTTGATATGAGCTACATGAAACTCTTTTGGCAATTTCTATATCAGTAAGTAATACATGGTATTCTAAATATTTGCTAAATATGGAACAGTGTTATTTTTAACAATACTTTTGATTAGTTATAACCCAGTAAATCTATTTCTCTAACATTCTCTTACTGCACTGATCAACTTAAAAATGGGTTGGCAGCAAACAGTTTTAAAATAAAAACAAACTTTTCAACCAATCCTAAGCAGATCTGTTGCAGATTGATTGATTGATGTAACCAAAATGAAAGTCAACAAGTCACAAAAATTATGACTTCACTTGCAAAGGCTAATTATGATCCAAGTTATTGGCCCAAGCTGAATCTTCAGTGGAAATATGTGAGAATACATTTGAGTAAATTAATCAATATCCTTCAACATTAGAAAGAACAGATATCTACACACTGATTCTTGGCTTTCAGTTGTCTCATTTTACCACTTCTAACTATTGGTTAGAGACAGCCTGAGTATAGACGTTCGGTACCCTCTGAGATCTGTTCAAGGACTACACCATTGACATCATCATCATAGTGTTGTACTCATGATGTTGCTACAGCAGAATATTATGTCAAGCAAGTGGGTGTTGAAATTCTGTACACGATTCTGTAAACCGAGTCAGTCTATAAGCAGAGGTATTAAAGCCCAACATGACAAAGTGAGGGATAAACATAGCTATCGCCTTCTGTCATGCTTTGATCGACAAGCATTTCCTTCACAGAATATAACAAAGAACCGTGGATGCTGGAGATCTGAAAAGAACACAGAGAATGCTGTTAGCTGATCTGGCGGCATCTTGGGAGAGAAAAACTGGAATTAACGTTTTGAGGGCAGTGACCCTTCTTCAGAACTGAAAGCAGCTGGAAAAAGGTGGTCATTGTGCTGATTTGGGGGGTGGGGAGGTGCAGGAGTGAGTCGAATAGATGGAGACAATGCCCAGGGTGAGCGAATAAAAGGAAAGCAGACAAAGGTATTGTTGATAATAAGCCAGGAGAGAAGTAATTGCTGAATGGATGCTTATGAGATGTGTGAATAGTTAAAAATGAGTTGGCTGTGCTGGGAACAACCCATACAGACAGATCCTGGGGGTATGACAATAAACATGAAGGAAGGTGTTCACATTCTCAAATTGTTAAACTCAACCTGCACTTCATTCTATCTAGTCGACCGTATTCACTGTCCACAATGTGTTACCTCTACGTTGAGGATACTAAACAGAGACTGGGTGACCATTTTACAGAACACCTCTGTTGTATCATTAAAAATGAACCAAGCTTCCAGTTCCCTGTCACTTCAACATACAGCTGCGTTCCCATGCCAGCATTTCTGTCTCGGGCCTGCTGCAATGATCCAGTGAAGCTCAATGCAAGCTGGAGGAACAACACCTCATCTGCTGCCTAGGCACCTTGCAGCCATCAGACTTCTTACTTTGGTAGGAGTCGGGCTTCTGAGCCCAAGCCGAATACACTCGTTTGCTTTTATTTTTGTGTCTTTTTCTTTCTCTCTCTCTTTTTTTTTAAACTTACCTCTTGTGGAAGAGCTCAGCCGCAGTGATGACATCAATGGCAACGAGTGGGCCCAGAAACGTGGAATCGTGGCACTTTTGGGTTCCCAGCAGCTTCTGCATCATTGTGGTTGTCCTCGCGCCAACTGATGGCTGCTGTGGTGGAAGCAAGTTTGGCTTCCCACTGGCATCTGCGTCTGGTGCAGATTGAGGTCAGCAAAGGTGAGTTTGGGCCCAGTATGAGACCAGACAGCATCAGCAGTGGCTGCATCAGCGAGGTAGGCCTGACGTAGACACATGGCAGTGGCAGTATCAGGTTTGGGGTGGTGCGGTGCCTGGTGGCATCAGTGGTGTCTGCATTGGTGTGGTCCATCTAGGACTCTTAGCGGTGAGAGCATTAGTGGAGATGAAATGGTGTCAAAATGTTACGAATTTTGTTCCACCGATGTGGCAAAAGGGAAATGGCCCATGTCGGAGCATTTAACAAGAAGGACTGCAAAGTTGGACATTTTCTTTATTTCTTCTTTTTTCTGCCTTTATATTCCATGTTTTGGTTTATTTTTCTTGTTTTAAGGTAGTACCGGAGACATTATATAACAATCTTTGCTGTATTTTCTAACAAGATACATGTGACAATAAATAAATTAAAGAAATCAAATTTCGTCATTTATGTAAGTGATTTGGATGTGAATATGGGAGGTGTGGTTAGTAAGTTTGGACATGACACCAAAATTGGTGGTGTAGTGGACAGTGAAAAAAGTTATCTTAGAGTACAATGGGACTTTGATCAGATGGGCAAATGGGCCGAGGAGTGGCAGATGGAGCTTAAATTAGATAAATGTGTGGTTCTGTATTTTGGTACAGCAAGTTTGGTACACTTAATAGTAAGGTCCTGAGGAGTGTTGCTGAACAAAGAAACTTGGAGTGCAGGTTCATAGTTCCTTAAAGCAGACAGGATAGTTTGATATACTCACCTTTTATTGGTCAGTGCATTGAGTATAGGAGTCAGGAGGTCATGTTGCAGCTAAACAGGATATTGGTTAGGCCACTTTTGGAATGTTGTGTTCAGTTCTGGTCTCCCTGCTAATAGGAAAGATGTTGTTAAACTTCAAAGAGTTCAGAAAATATTTATAAAGGATGTTGCTAGGGTTGGACGTTTTGAGCTATAGGGAGAGGCTGAATAGGCTGGAGCTATTTTCCCTGGAGCATCTGAGGATGAGGTTTATCAAGGTTTATAAAATCGTAAGGGGCATAGATAGGGTGAATAGCCAAGGCCTTTTCCCCAGGAAAGGGGAGTCCAAAACTAGAGGGCATAGGTTTAAGGTGAGATGGGAAAGATTTAAAAGGGACCTAAGGGGCAACTTTTTCTCGCAGAGGGTGGTGCGTGTATGGAATGAGCTGCCAGAGGAAGTGGCAGAGGCTGGTACAATTACAACATTTCAAAGGCATCTAGATGGGTATATAATGTGGTTGGATGGATACGGACCAAATACTGGCAAATGTGACTAGATTAATGTAGAATCTCTCGTTGGCATGGGCAAGTTGGACCAAAGGGCCTGTTTCTGAGCTGTATGTCTCTATGACTCTTAAATCAACATTGAATTTAGCAAGTTCAAAGCATGTATACCTTCCTCCATATTTGTTGCTCACTCCCACATCTCCCCAACCTATTCTTATGAGGGTTGCTCCCAACCCATTTTTATCTATTCACACTTCCCGTGGACACCAATTCAGCGTTTACTTCTTTCCTGGCTTCATATCGCTTTGTCTACTTTCTTTTCTCTCTCTGGGCACTATCTCCATCTATTGAACTCACTTCTTCTCACCCATCCTACCCCGTGTCATCAGCATAAAGAACACCTTTTCCCAGCTGCTTTCCGTTCTGAAGAAGGGTAACTGATTTCAAAACATTAACTGTTTTCTGCTCGACAGATGCTTCCAGTCCTGTTGAATTTCTCCAGCAATTTAAGCACTTTCCGACTTATAGTTTTTGCTAATGCTTATGTTAGAATAGCAGATGTCTTATTATCACAGTATTGTCCACTTCTTCTTTGATTTAAATACTGACTTGTTGAATTAAAGTTACTTTGGGTTCTTACACTTCATGCTACAGTAGACTTGAGATTATGTGTTTTAAGAATTTGTCACATATTCAGGAGATCACCTGATAGTTATTGTGATGCTATATGATCAAAGTGAAAGCAGTGAGTGAACTGAGCAGAACAAATTAAAAAAAAAACTGTGGAACTAAGCCACTGAAATTCAATAGCCATTCCTGTGAAAGCTGTCATGCCAGGGAATTAATGCATGAGAAATTGCTTAGTGCACAAGAACTGGTAATCCTGTAGCAAACAAGATCAATTTTGACTAAATATACTGAGAATCTTCATCTCTCAAGCTTGCTTGGTAGAATATCTGAGTAAGAAAAAACAACTTTCCCAACCTTGAGCAAATTTAAAACGGAAAGCAATACCAAGTCTGTTTAATGTTAGTTTTATCATGATACTGAGCTTTTCTGTGCAATGCAGCTTTGTGATAGGTAACAATTTGTCTCACGCATCTTAAATGTGAAAAAAAAAGTTTGCAGGGCAATTCTATTTTTGTGTACCTTGTTTTGGGAGTAGTTTTGAATTTGTGGACCCAATAAAATCAAGACAGGTGTCTGTCCCTGAACAACATGGGCAATGATGAGACAGTGTCCAAGACATGGTGAGGATGATAAATGAGACTTTCAATTTTGAGGAAAAGAAATCGGAGTTTGCACAAAAGATTTCAATGGCGAGATGAGAATCTCGCCTATCTCCCCTCATTCTGTTTTCCCAGGCAATTGAGGGAAACTAGATGGAGACAATTCCTGATGTGAAAGTCAGATTGAGTACCTGGAAGCTGCGACTTGATGTTCTCCAGACACCTGTGCTTGGCCAGTATTCCACAGCACCTCAGCTGACACTCCATGAGCAATGACCACCTGTATCCTTCATCCATCGAGTTCTGCATTGACCAAGCACCAACTTCCCAACATCATCATGGCACCCAGCTGACTCATTTAGAACACAGATCACCTTTTCAATGCTGCACTTTGGAACTCACTGACAATTTTGTTTCAATCCCACTGCCAGGCTAGTTCATGTGCAGTGATGCATACCCATCTCGTGTGAGAACAGTGTGCATCTAAAGGCTGTTAGCCTACTTCCTTTATTACTGGTTAATTTTGTGCCCACTGGGATGCTGCAGCATCTCTGCCTTGTTCCCTTGCACATTGGCACCTCACTCAAAATTTACAGGCGCACACTGCATTTATCTTGTCTTGCCTTTAATTACACATGGAAAGTGGGCATCTTGCCAGGGTTGCCGGCAATAATCAGTCAAGATGCGAACATGTTGGTGAATGACACTTTACTCCATCCATATCACACCTACACCAGGTGACAGGAGAGCACTCAGCCAACAGACAGAATGTACTTCAACCAAATGGCCATGTCTCCAATTCTAAGGGTGTGGTCCTTAGTTAAGGGGGACTGTCATCAGTCAGGGAATCCCATTATCATTAGTTCAAGAGCATCATTTGAACTTCCTTTCCCCCTCACTACATCCAACAACAGGTCTAAGCTCCTCAGCTGGGGTTGGAAGGAGCCTGGTCTATACCAGAATATTTTGGCCTTGTCGTTTTTGGTGGGCATGCTGAGTGTCTTGGCTAGATGCAGACTCGCCTTTGTTGGCTTAATGAAGGCGTGTGATCAAGATCCCTTGAACAGGCATCCCACCACCCATCTTTGCCGTCTCTGCCCTCTGCCTGCTTTCTCCTTCAGTAGGGGCAAGAACTGAATAAGAAAGAAGTGGCTGGCACGGCTGGCACTGTTCATGTAAGTGAGAGAAAGCGGTGACATGTTCCAAATGAAAACATAGGGAGCACTGAGAGCACACAGAGTTAGTCGTCTCTGGGAAGAGTGTGGATAACCGCCATTGTGAGAAGATGCTGTGTGAAAGTAGTAGACCACTAGCCTTTTTGGAAGACAGGTGCAGTAGCACAGAGAGACTGTTGTGTGCTGTAGCACAACAAAGATGGTATTACTGACCGTTTGTGGAATGCAGAAGCTCATGAGTTTTCTCCCTGCATTGCTGGGCATTTCTCCAGATCACACTGATCCAGCTAAGATCTGGTGCCATGGTCTCCTCTGGCACATCTTTGTTCTCCTTTGCAATGCCACATCGTCTAGCAAAGAAGGGTTCTAATTTTCTTCTTATTAGCTATCTCCTGTGTTATTTTTCACACAGTTGAACTGGGAAAGGCAACTTCTGTCTTACAAGATTTGAACTGATGCATAGCTGGAATTTAAAAATGGCGCTAGTGGTGAAAAACCTGGAAACATTTTTCTCTGAAGTAATAAAATTTATTGGAAATCTTGTTAGAGCCCACAGAGGAAATCCTTCATGCGAGATGCCAAAATTGAACTTAGACACATTTTGGGAAAATTCAGTCCAAAGTGCCACTGTGTAAGGAGAATAACTGCAACAATCAGCATTGTAATCTTGTATTTTTTTTAAAGTTGTTCTTTTAAAGGAAAAGTCTATCTGTGCTGTATAACAATTATCTGTATTTGACAGACATTAGTGTTCAGTTTCCTCATTCGTATTGCTAGCCTTCAAGGTATTAATATTAAAGGTAAGACCTGGAGATGCTAGTCTATTCTTGCGCAAAAAAAAGCACATTTCTGCTGGGTTATGGGATAATATGTTGATATGGGATGGGTAGAAGTTCCCCATTTCAAGAACAAAAATCATAAATAGTCCTGGCAGAACTTAAACTGAACATCATTGAGTGAGCTAGCAGCAAACCGACGTCTTTTTGTGGAATTGTTACTGACTTTTTCTATCACTTGCTGTTGGTTAGGGGAAATGATTGGCTATATTAGATTTCTCTCAATTGTATTGTTTAAAATCTGCACAGTGGAACTAGCATCTCTGATGCTAAACCTGTTCCAGTATGGCTGTGACATTGACATTTATTCAATAATGTGAATAATTGCTAACAAAGTGCAGGATTAGTCTAACTTTGCCAATTACTGTTCTTTCCAATCATGCAGCTCATTAATAATCTCATAAAATGTCATCCATTTGCCAGTTGCTTACTCACTGATGTTCAGGTCAGGCTGTGCTCAATCTAATAGATCTGGAACACAAATAAAACATGAAGGGTAGCCCAAACACAGCCAACAGGGGCAATTAGGGATTGTATTAGATCCAAAGAAGGGGCATATGAATTGGCCAAAAAAATGCTCAGCAAACTTGGGAATTGGGAGCAGTTCAGATATCAGCAAAATAGAACAAAGGGGTTGGTTAAGAAGGGTAAAATAGAATATGAGTGTAGGCTTGCAGGGAAGATACCAACTTTTTTTAAAAAGCTTCTATTTATATGAAGAGAAAAAGATGAGTGAGGACAAATGTAAGTCCCTAAAATCAAAAGCAGAGCATGTTCTAATGGTGGAGAAAGCAGGAAAGAATACTCCTCCTCCCACCCACCTTCCTGCAAAAATGCTATCCCCT
>NC_063342.1:54375575-54397607 GCF_021869965.1 Rhincodon typus | reverse complement strand
CTGCACCTTGTTGTCTCGGATTCTCCAGCATCTGCAGTTCCTACTATCTCTAAACCAAATAAATGTTTACTTTTATTCTGTCTCCACAAAAGAGGACACAGATAATGTCTCAAAGATATTGAGGAACACAGATACTCTTGAAAGAATGGAACTGAAGGAAATCAGTATTAAAGGGGAATGATGTTGCAGAAATTGATGAGATTAAAGGCCAATAAATCTCCAGAGCCTGACCATCAACATTCTGGAGTACTTAAGGAAGTGGCCCTGGAAGTAATAAATGCATTGGTAGTGATCTTTCAAGATTCGATAGTCTCTGCAGCACTCCCTTTGGATTGTTATACATGGATATATGGTTATAGGGGGTTGCTAATGTAACCTCACTAGTTTAAAAAAGGAAGGAGAGAGAAAATAGAGAATTATGGACTGGTTAGCCTGACATTGGTAGAGGTGAAAATGCTAGATTCTATTATCAAGATCTAATAGCAGAACTTTTAGAAAACAGGGACAGGATTGACAGAGTCAACATGAGTTATAAAAGGGAAATCGTATTCGACAAATCTACTGGAACTTTTCGAGGATGTAACTAGTACAGTTGATAATGGGGAACCAGTGAATGCTATTTGTTTGGATTTTCAGAAAGCTTTGGATTATGTCCCACCTAAGAGATTTGCATGTAAAAGTAAGGTGCATGGATGAGGGTAGTGTACTGACATGGATAGAGAGTTGGTTGGCAGATAGGATACAAAGAACAGCAAGAAATGTGTCCATTTTGGAGTGATAGGCAGTGACTGGAAGTGTATCACAGAGATCAGTGCTTGGGCCCTAGTTAATCATAACATATATTCATGGTTTAAATGTACTATCTCCATATCTATTGTGCAGATGACACAAAACTGGGTAGGAATGTAAGCTGAGAGAAGGATGTAGCGATGCTTCAGTATGATTTAGACAAGGTGAGTAAGTGGACAAGTGCATGGCAGATGAAGTATAATGTGAGTGAATTATGAGGTTATCCATTTCGCCACCTTGATTTTGCTACCGGATTATTATCCGAATGATGATAGATTGGGAAAGGGGAAGTGCGGTGAGACCCTCTATACCAGCTGCTGAAAGTAGGCGTACAGGTATAGCATGCAATGAAGAAGCAAATGGTATGTTTACCTTCATAGCAAGAGGTTTTGAATACAGGAGCAGGAATGATCTGATGCAATTTTACAGGGTCTCAGTGAGACCACAGCTGGAGTATTATGTGCAGTTTTGGTTTCCTTACCTGAGGAAAGTTATTCTCGCTATGGAGGGAGTGCAACAAAGGTTTGCCGCACTGATTCCTGGGGTGGCAGCACTGATATACGAAGAGAGATCGGATCACGAGAACTATGTCATTGGAGTTTGGAAGAATGAGGGGGAAAACTCATAGAAACCTATAAGATACTAATAGGATTAGCCAGATGCGGAAAGGGTGTTTTCGATGATCACGAGATCAAGGATATGGGAGAAAGCGGGAACAGGTCTGATGGTCTGCCATAATCGTATTCATTGGTGGAGCAGCATCAAAGAGCCAAATAGCCTGCAGCTCTCTATTTTGTGTTTTGTCAGTCTCAGATCACATCTCAGCCTTGCTCCACAGGAGATTCAAGAGTTGCAGGCATTGATAGTCTTGCTGTCAATGATCAAGATTGTCATCAGCTGCTCTGGAAAAAAATAGTGTCAAAGGGAGTTTCCAAGATCTCCCGCTGTCTTTCACCTCTTTGCAAACCCCATTACCTATCCCTATACTGCAAAGTCTTGGCGATCACATCTGCTAACAGGCAACCAACTGTATTTGCAGATGTTGTTGCACTATACAAAGCTTAGGGAGCTGCCATTTGAATCGTGAGCTAACTGAGGTGGTTGCAGATTCCTGCTGTCAGTGTAGCATAAGGCTGATGCAATGCATGATAGCATTATTCAGCCTTGGCCTTCAATTTCACTCACTCTTTTCACTTAAATCTGCAAAGAAGTCTTCCTTTCCCTTCATATTTTGATTGTCTTAATTTCTTTGCAGTCGGAAACTTGGCTAAAAAAAAGTGTATATAATGCCTTTCGCATTTGAGGCACATGTTAAGGTGCTTCATTGTCAATGAAGAACTTCTGACATTCAATCCAAGTTTTAACATGATATGACACCTTATCATTTTTTGTGTTCTTCAACTGACACAATCCTTTAATTCTCACTCATTTGTTGTTTTTCCTTCCTGCTATTAGTGTGCTCTTTATACTTGACCTGGATCTCTGATTAATGATGCAAATGAGCTTGCTGAGAACACTTGAATGTTGCTAGTACATTGCTATTCAAATCGAGTTAGCACCCACTCTTTGCTTTCCTCTGTACTTGGAAAATTATCCTGACTATTCTACTTTTTAAACCACAGTGCATGCACTAGCCTTTTCTATGGAGCATTGTGGAATTGAAATGAACAAAAAAACAAGTAAGAAACTTTGTTTTTTTTCAATAAGTTACTGCTGATTGTTATTCTCGAAAGATCTTGGAGTTCTGCTGATGCGAGAGATGAAGCAGAGTGTTAATGACTTGTTTTTCCCTGACCCTTCCAGGCTGTAAGAAGACAGAAAGTCCTTGAACAGAGCATTCAATCAGCACAGGAGACAGACAAAACCCTTCGTTTAATCCAAGAATCTCTTGCATTGATTGACAAACAGCTAACGTCATACATTGCTGACAGAATTGACGCAGCTCAGGTCCCTCAAGAAGCTCAGGTATGTCAGAAAGCTATTTACTTAAAGTTAGATTGTAAATCAGCAGAACATTTTTTTTAGAACTGAGAGAGAAAAGAAATGATTTCTAAATTAGAAGGAAGAGAGGAATCAAGCAGACCTATTGTTTGATGGATTTCTCAAATACAAGTATTCGAGGCATGTCATTCTTTATTACGTTTGCTTTTCTTCCCATGTAAAATGAAAGGACCTTCAAAAACATGGTGCTCTGACAGAAACTGTACACGCACGTTGCCTTTCCTAGTTTTGCTGCATATATATCTGGGATAGCATTTCAATTATCTATCTTCTGTTGTTGGCAGCAGTTTGTTCATGGTTATCCAGTTCCCTCTCAAATCACTTAAATATGCTGTCATTCATGGTTCATCTTTTCATTCTTTCCTCACGAGTTCATGGGTACCCAGAGGGGTCTGCTAACTGTCTACTCATTTTGTTCTTTGTATCAATTACCTCTCCCACTCCTCTAATATATCCACTCTTCAATTGATGTTTTCATTGTGCATATGTCAGTTACTTTTCTATAGAATACCCAATGAATGCCTCATTTTGAGTGATCCATGACCAACCATGTTCTCTTCCTAGCTGATTTTAATCGTATAAAAGTTCAGAATTGTGACCTAACTTCAAGTTCTCAAGTGCAAAGGCACCTAGTCAGACGCGGTAAATCCCCATACCATCCTGTTAGAAAAACCTTTCTCCACTGTCCAGCTCGGTAGAACTGCTATTGCATCATTCTATTTTTGTGCCTAGTGTTGCAGATTATTGCTTTTGAATTCCTGAGGATTTCTTCGTGGTTCCTTTACATTCTTCATCTAGATCCGTGGACTCCACCTCCCTGACTCATAACATGACCTATAGCGATGGAGTCAGCTTTGACATGTATACCGATGACATTGAATGCTAAAATTCCATTTTCCCTTTTGACATCTCCACTCCCTACCTGTCTGATCTTGGCTAAGCTCCAATTTCTTTCAGCTATACATTGGAATAACTGTACTTTCTCCTCCTCCACCAAGTTCAGTTTCCTCAAGAAGGATAACACCCCTTTCCAGGAACAGCCTCATGCTGGTTCAAATTGTTCAAAACTTCAACATCTGTCCATTTCAAAGGGACTTTTGGAATCCATATCCTGTACCAAGACCACGGGCTAGTTTTCTCATCTTATGCCGTAGAAAATAGAGTTTTGCTCTTTCCTTAGTACATAAACCTAAATCTGACACCTCTGCCCATGTGTGCCATGTTTTAACTATCACCCAACTCTTTCCATGTGTCCCAATATTTCCATGACATTTTCATTCTATATTTACCCCTACCACCATACTGCCTTAATGCTCCTCTCTCTGCCCATGCCCAAATACACAATAAAACCTTACGTCTGCCCTCCATGCCTCCTATCAATCCTGCATTGCAAAATAACCCGTATTTTCTCTGGGCAGACAAAGATTATGGACGTGAAAAAGAATAATTTGTAATAATGACAGAGCCGTCGTATTTAAGTACTTAATGTTGAAAAAAAAACCAATGAAGAAATGTAAATGTAAGTGATAAGCAGTTGCAAAAACACACTTATCCACTTGCAACATCCATGATAGAAAGCCCCTTTCATAAAATGGTTACATGACAGGTAACAGCTTATTGTATCCAAGCTGCCTCGCTAAAGCTGCAATTCACTTTGTGCTACTTCCAAACCTTTACTGCACGTTTTTAAATCTCACATAATGGCCCTACTCCCTCTCTTATATCTCCATTGAACGTCTCTCCACCACATTCAGGAGGCACTTTTTAAATCCTGACCAATATTTCTGCGTGGAGTGCAACTCCTTGCACTCCAGTTGTTGTGTCAATGAATGACTTCCGCTACCTGGAAGCCACTGCCTCGTATGTGGACCTTGGACATCTGCAGAGCAGCAAGCGAAAAGAATTTCAGGAAATGTTGATTCTAATCTTTCATACGGCAAAAAAGGTTTTTCACCATGTCACCATTGCTTCTTTTGCTGACTACTTTAAATCTGTGTCCATTGGCTTTTGATGCTTCCACCTACAATGTCTCCCTATCTGTTTTTGTTCCCTTAGGACTTTGAATAACTCCAGCAAATCTCCTTTACCCCACAGAGAACAACCTCAACTTCACCAATATGTTTACTTAATTAAATTTCTTTATCCTTGTAAACATTCTTGTTCATCCTTTCTGCCTCCTGTTTAATGCCTTCAAATCTTTCCTAAATATTTGGTGCCCAGAACTGGACACAAGTCTCCATTTGAGGTTGAACCAGTGTTTGGCATAGATTTAACATAGTTTTCTTGCTTTTATTCTCTCTGCCCAGGAGAGAGGTTAGGTTGCCATATGCTATATAAGACATGTTCTCAACTTGTCCTGTCACCATCAAAGAATATCTTGCACCATTTAAAGTTTTAGCACAGATCTGTAGCTCAGGTTGTGGATGAGGTTGTTGACTTGCTCGCTGAGCTGGCTTGCTTTCATTTAAGCATTTCATCACCATGCCAGGTGACATCATCAGTGAAGCTTCCGATGAAGCGGTGTTATTCTACTCCACTTGGAATTTATATTGTCTGGTCTGTTATGTGAGTAGCGTCATTTCCGGTTTTGTTCTGTATGGGTTTATATATGGGTTCCAATTCTAGATGTTGATTGCATTATAGGTGGAGAACCATGCCTGTAGGAATTCCCGTGCATGTCTGTGTTTGGCTTGGGCTACCATGGTTACGATGTCTCAATTAAACTGATGGCCTTCATTGTCTGAGTGTACCAATATTAAGGAAAGTTTGTTGTGACATTTTGCTGCTAGCTGATGTTCGTGTATTCAGAATAAACATAATCAGAATACATCATTAAACAATGGCATTTGAAGTTGCCAAACAGTTAACATCTACCTTTCATAATGTTCTAGACTCTTCAGAAAGCTTCCCTTAATAGTTACCAAGAGTCAAATCCTCTTGAGTGTTTTGAGGCTTCAAAACCAAAAGATCAAAATAGGAGCGGACTAATCAGCTCCTTGCACAATCTTCACCATTCAACAAGATCGTAGCTTATTTGGTTTTGTTTGGAATTCCACATTCCCGTCTAAACCAGATATCATTAGATTCCCTCCTTAACATGAATCTGTCCACCTCTCTCTCTCAAAAAAAATCGGTGACTCACTTCCACCACCTTCTCCGGCAGAATTCCCAACTTTCAGAGGTAGTAATATACCTCCTGAAAGGGGGAAAAAAAAAATCAACTCTGTTCTGAAAGGGTGATTCCTAAGCTTAAAAGAGCGCCCTCTAGCTCTGAATTAATGCACAACAGGAAATCATTTGAATGTCCATCTTGTCCAGGCCATTCAGGAACTTCCACACTTAAATCAAGTCACTCATCTTTCATCCAGTTGTATTGAGCCCTGCCCATACAACCAATAGTCAGAAGGCAACCTGCTCAAACCACTCCTAAACTACCTCCAAAACGTTTAAATCCTGCCCTAAATAAGGAACTCAAAATCGCACACTGTATTCCAGATGTTGTCTCACCAACACCATGTACAACGGAAGCATTTCATCATTACTTTTTTTAAAATTTAATTCTCCTCGTAATAAAAGATAGCATCCCATTAACTTTTTTGGTTACATGCTGTACTTACTTACTAACTGTTTTGTGTCTCATGCTCTAGAACACCTAAATCCCTCTGCATCTTAGAAGTCTGCAGTCATTCTCCATGGAAGAAGTAATTTTTTTTCCTGCCAAAGTGAACAAATTCCCTTTCTCCCCTCATTATGCTCCATCTGCCATTTTTTTTAACCCATTCATTCTGTAAATCCCTTTTTACTTCTTCAAAAGATACTTTTGTGTCGAACTTTGTGTCATCTGCAGATTTAGCTACATTGCTTTCATGCCCCTCCTATATGTTATTAATTTGAATTTTAAAAAGTTGAGGTCCCAACACTCCACTCAGCCATCCTACAAATCAGGCAATGACCATTTTGTACACATCCTCTGTTTTCTGCCAACCAGCCTATCTTGTATATTTGTGTTAACATGCCACATCCTGTCATAAGCATGGGGAAGTAAATGCAACTGTCCTTTTGATTCTCGATGATGATGCTGACCTTACAAGGTATGCGTGTGAGGATCACACTGAAGACCTTCCTGATTCTGTAAAGGCCACGTACAAATAGCACAGTCAAAAATGCACTACAAATTGAAATTTGTAGTCAGAAATTCTAGTTTATTTCCCTTGATCTCAGTCTTGCTTGCATTAAGAGGCAAAAACACAGTCGTACATTTCCAACCCATCACCACCTCCACTTAACTTACGTCATCTGTCTCTGCTTTATCTTCAGCCCATCTTCCGCCGATGCCCATTTCCATGACTTGGTCACTCTTGTGGTTGATTTCCAATACTGCATAAGCTTCAGGTTGTTCCACATTCTGCTATCCTTATTCATTTCCACAACTATTCATTTGTCTCGTTCTTCCTGCGATTCATGGATTCACAGCTTTTAAATGGGTTAAATGTAATGTTTCACCTTTTTGGTTAAATTCCTCCATAACTTTCTTTTCCTGTGATTGTAACTTCCTCCATATCTCCATTATTCCATCGGGCTCACATTCCATCTGCAGTCTGTTGTGCATACCTCTCTCTATTATCGGCAATCATACCATCAGCTACTGACATCCCATGCATTCAAATTGCCTTCCTTCTTACCATCCTTTTCACTGTATAAGCTTTCCTGAAACCTACCTCTTTAAATATTCTTTGGTTCAACACTTGATTTCTTTGCAACATTGTTTTGTGCTTTGCTGTATCTACAGGTTAGAAGAGACAAAATAAATGTGAGGTGTCATTGATGTCACAATGGGGAAGAGCAAGACAGGTGTAGAGAAATGTTACTTGTTTGTGGATCTCACTGCCTGCCCGTGCCAATCCTGTACCTGCTAAAGCTCCCCAGAACTGTTGCTGCGCAGAAAACTGCAAAGTACTACAGAGGCAGTATTCTAGGATAATGCATGTACATGATCATGCAAAACAAATAAACTAACGGACGGGCACCAAATAATTAAAAAGACAGGCACCAAAAATAAAGTGTTACATACAGCAACTAAAGTTTAAAAGACAAGTGGTGTACAATTCTATACTTACACCCAGCTACTTCATAAAATGCTTTGGTGTTGCCAACTTTTGTTGCCCACTTTTTGTGGGGCCAGTGTGGCCACACGTGTGATACCAATTTGATATGCCTTCAGCTTGAAGTTATTTCATGCACTTGTTACAAGTACAGGGATCGTCGATATAGCTGTGATTTTCCATGGAGAAATGAATCCATTCCCTACGTTGGGAAAACAAGTTGTCTGTGGCCTGTGTGGGGTGGCTATGCACTTCATCAATATTTCCTCCTGTTTTAGCTTGGTCAAAAGAACATTAAAAAGTGCATGATGATAGTTGATGTGGCAGTGACTGACAGAGCCATCTCAAGGCCGCTACACACATGGTGTAAAGGAAATATCCAAAGGCAATTGCTTTAGCCTGAATAAAAGAGTGGCATCACGAGCAGTACCTGAAAAACGGCCTGAATCTGTCCAGTATGCATGCACGTGAGCTTTGAAATGGGGAATAGTCAAATGTAGAAGATGAATACAACTTTAAGAGAATCATATCTGAGAAAATGTACAACATGAATTGAAGCCATTTGACCCATTGTGTCTGTGCTGAACAGAGAAAGTGCAATTGTGAGAACACAATGGAAAGCAAAGGACTGAAACAAGAATAATTAAATAGAGCAATCTTTAGTGACAGTTTAAAACAACTCTTGGGAGTGGAACCAAAATGACAATTCAACCCTGTTTAAGATAGATTTTTCCTAATGTCTCGTTATGGAACAGAATATCTTAAGCAGTGCATGGTATTACAGCAAAAAAATGTATTTTGTAAGATTTAAACTCCTTTTCTAAAACAAAAGAAAAATGCACTTCGAAAGACATTCTTGAAAATCACTAATCCCTCTTAAACCTTGAATTTCTTCATTGATCATGCAATCCACGTATCGGGTTAAAGATCAAACGTACTTTTCCATTAAAGAAACAATGGATTTGATTCTTTTCCCTGGGTATATCTGATATTGCTGTTCGGATAATACAAAGCATAGACTTCACAGCAGTCAAAAGAACTTTTTTTAAATTCAATTCAAAAAAATATTTTCTTTAATTTCCCAAACATAAAATACTGCTAACTGTAATTCTCAGTGCAACAATTAGTTTGGCAAGTATTGTTCAGAGTAAAAATAATGTTGAGGTTGTCATGTATTTATTATATTTTTGTGATAAATAGAATGGGCTTTGCACACCACCGTCTGGTTGTTTGAAGCTAATGCTGAAATGTGATGAAGAAGTTGCAGTAAAATGTAAAGCACAGTACACGTATATTCCCTGATACCTTTGGCACCCCATAATCATTCAATATCTCAATTCACAGCATGACTACACTTCTTTTATGAATGTTATGCAGACACTAAGTAGAACTATATATCTCAGTTTTAACATTTTCTTCCTGTCCCAGATTTCCTTTTGAAACTTATCTCCGTCTCTTCCATCAGAATTCTTGTACATTTTCCTTTCTTCTCAATTCAACTTCAGCAGATTGTCATTCCACAGCAGCACACTGAAAAGAAACAACTTCTATGGGGGTTGTTCAACTTGATCACAAGGAGATTACACCAATCTTTTCTAAAATCCAGACATCTCACAAGTTGCACCAAATAATTTCCTGAGTGATTTCAGGGCTTACACCTATAGTGCCCTCTATTTTAAAGTCCGTGATTACCCTCTATTGCAGAAAAACTTGAACACCATTCTACAGATTTCTATTATAAATCATTTTTCAGGAACATAAAATACTGAAACTCTTATTTCCCTTCATCTTTTCTCCATCCTATATTTTTCTTTTAGTGACATATACTTATGACATCTGAATTTATCCTGGTGTCCTTTACTCCTTTAAACTCTGGCATCCCATGTTAATGGATTATCAGGAAGGATCCTTTAAAATGCCACAAAATAGTCGACCTCAGCTGGATTCAAATCGGTTCCAAGTTAATGAGATGAACAACACATCTCTGTGCTTTCTGAGAAGTATTTGTGAATCAGTTGAAGGCACTAGATGCTGCTCTGGCTACATTCTGGCAGTAGTACTGAAGACTTGTACTCCAGAGCTTGTCTTGCCCCTAACCAAGCTGCTCCAGTATGGCTACAACACTGAGCACATGACTGATTGGAGAAATCTTGAAGGATGCAAAAACTCTAAACTTGTGAGAAGATCCAATGTGTATATATTCTTAACTATAAGTAGAGCTCTTGTAAGAGAGACCACAGATCTTTAACACTTGCACCAATGTCATCTACATGTAATACCCATGTTGAATTTTTGTTTTATGGCAGGACACTAATCAAATAGCTGAAGTGCTTTTATAATTACGTTTACTTGCATTTTATACACTTTCCTTACCTGAGTTATCAGTATTAATCCATCTGACAGTGCCTAATATTGTGAAGAACAAAACCAAAACCAGTGTCTTTGATTCCTGACACAAACTCTGGTCCTGAGCTACCACCCCCAACCCTCTTCATGGAAACTGTCTGAAGTAGAAGCAGACCTCTGAATTTCTGTTCACACTATCATTAGAACAACCTATTTCCACTTCCGTAATATTGCCCCAGCTCAGTTTATCTACAACTGACACTTTCATTTGTGCCTGTGTTACTTCTAGACTTCAGTATTTCAAAGCATTCTAGCTGGTTTTGCATTTCCTACCCTACATAAAATTACAGCCATCTGAATCCTTGCTGTCTGTGTCCTAACTTGCGCCAAGACTCTTCATACATATCACCCACATTAGGTCACAGGCAAGTAATCCCATTAACTTAAGTGTCTCACGCTTGTTTACAAATCTTTCCTAGCCTTGCTCTTCCATGTAACTCTAATGTCTTCCAGCTCTGAAATTTTTCAGTATATCTGCCTTCTTCCAATTCTGTTTCTATCCCTGTTATAATCACTTATACCAGTGGCACTCATGCTTTCAGCTGCCTAGAGCCTAAGGTCAGGAATTTCCTCCCGAAACACCCTTACCTCTCCTTATTCCTTAAAGAAACTCATAGAAACCTACATCTTTGCCCAGAATTTTGGTTACCTGCCCTAATATCTCATTGCATAGCTCAATTCCAAGTATTATTTGATCACATGAAGCACCTTGGAATGTTTTACAATGCTTATAGATGTTGTTGATATGCCCTTCAATGGATCAGTTCCAGAGTTGGTTTTAAATCAATAATTTGCAATACAATGTAATCCAAATCAAAATCATTTTAAATTAGATTTGTACTTGGAAAATAACAAAGTCTTGTGAACCAACTTGCACCTTAAAAAATTGGGCCTAACAATGTATGGGAATTAGGTTTGAGGTCGATCTTCCTGATTGTCATGCCACCAACTGGATCCTATAACATTGGTTTAGTTTTAGAAAAATCAGACTTTAAACTCACAATTTTTAAAACTGGAAATATCTATGCTAATGATCATTGTTGGATCTAGATAAGTTTAATTTTGAGAGTTAAACCATCTCCGAACAGTTTTGATCTTGCACCAACAGTTAGGAAAATGGGCCTAGGAGCTCACGTTTAAAGGAATACTTCAGTCATTGAGTGTAATATATTTATAAAACTTGAAGGTGTACTTGAAATATTTATTAGCCTTTGTCAATGCAGGAATGAAGACAATGTGCGGTTGCAAAATGCAGGCTATAAGCAAGAGCACAGTAGCTGCTGAATCCCTTTTGATTACCAGCAAGTTGAACAGGCCACAACTTGTAATAGAGTAGATAGGTCATCCTGTATGACATTTCAATGTTCCCTCTCTGCATGACAGCACTGTTCCTACTCTGTCAGGAAGTTGTGGTTGGACTTGATCATCACATGGCTTCTATTCTCAACAGTTTGAATGGAGTTGCTTCACTGACAGCAACAACCATGTACTGTACAATGATTGTTCCCTGACTCTGATGATCAAACATGTAGCAACTGCCTCTGACCACCTGATCACACTTTCTCACACACTGTCACTTTTGTGGCAGGATAAGTTTCAGGAAGCAGTACAGAGATCTCCTGAATTGACAAATTGGTATTTCATATGAAATATATAATATGAGGTCAACAACTGAAGGAAATAAATCACACAGAGAAGGTGGCATCCAGGAACAGGAAGTGGAATTGCTCATTATGTGTAAAAACACAATAATAATGTAATTGTGCAGAGAGAAGAGTGGGTAGGTGGCATGATCATATACATCAATCAAGAACCAATACAAAACAAATTAACAAGGGCAAGAGTATGTCCATGGTATTTCATACAGATTGGGTACCTGCGAAGAGGACAGTTAGGACATAAACAAAAGAGCAGAATTTCCAGTTTACCATTTCTCTTTGTGCCATGTGTTAGACAACACAAGGTTAAGAGACTTAGAGTGTGAGTGTGAGGGGGAGAGGAGTGTTTATGGCTGGGAGAGTGTGACCAAGTGAGTGAGTGATTGTTAGAGTGATAGTCTATGAGAGAGGGAGAGAGCGTTTAAAACCTGGGACTGTGTGAGAGCTGGACACACCTCCACTCTTCCGTTCCTTCAACTTATTTCCCAAAAACCTGTCCACAAAGCTGGTGGAGGAGGAGGAGGAATTTCCAGGTTGAAAGGCAACCCACATTCAACTCCCACTTTCATGTGAATTCAGCCATGACCAGCTCAGTGTGCACCAGCAAGGGCAAACACAATGGGAGTGTGAATTAAACCCACCCATTTCTCCGGTATTCAGGTCGAGTTTTTCCTCTCTCTCCTTAGCCCTGCTTCTGAACCAAAAAAGCAAATGTAGGGTTTGTTAGTTAGGTCAGCTGTTAGGCATTTTTTAATGTTCATTTCGATTTATTGCTTTGAAATAGTTCTTTTCTGCCTGAAATTAATGTTTATGACTGCGCCAAACCTGTCTTTCCGAAATTTGTTGCCCAGCCCCCAGAAGTGAGAGAAAAACATAAATGTGGCCCCCATGCTACAAGGTTGTGAACAACTGAGTCAAAAGGGTTCGATTTCCTACCACAATTAGGATCAGTCCGGAGACAAAAATGTGGCAGGTTGGATGGACTGACTTTGATCGAATCCTACTGATGATCACCAATTGTGGGACAACTTGTGGGAAACGCCACTTTGAAAGGAGATCAGAGTTGGGAGACTGCAGTGTTCAATGAGGGATTGAAGATAAAACAAAAAGGTCATGTACAGAATGGCAGTTTAGTTACGTCATTAAGCTGTGTGTAACTTTAGGCTCAAACTATTGGAAGAAGGTGGCAGCCTGTAGAAAGTGTGACATTGATTTTCCAGGATGATGTAGTGTTGAGAGGGCTGATTTATGGTGAAAGATAAAGGCAACTGTGGCTACATTCACTGGGGAGGCAATATGGAGTCCGATAAATGTGATGATACTGCTATGCCATCTTTCCGGCATTAAAATGGTGTCTAAGCTAAACCAAAGCATGAAAATATGTCAATTAGGTGTTAAACCTCTTGCAAATGCATTTTTATGCAGCCAAGTGCATTCTCACAAAGCACATTTACATGCAATCAAACTAGTTTTTCATTAAATGCACCATTGCTGGTCATCAGTGAACAAGGTAAGTTTGTAAAAATCTGACCTGAATGTGGAAGCTCGTTTAAAACTAGATTGCTGCCTCCCACCTCATCCTCTTGACTGCCTCCTTGATCACTGACCTGATCCTACTGTATTCCCCCTTGATGACTGAGCTGCTGAGAGCAATGTAAAATCGGCCACTAATTCAGTGCTGCAAGGTCCCACTATCCTCCTCTTGTGCTAAAACCCTGATACCATTTAGAATCAGTGCTGTCAAAGCAATAACAGTTAGCCAACTTTATTCAGATGAAATCCTTGGCATTTTTCCATTTCGTCCTTGAGGGAATCTTGCCATTGATTTTTATTTTAAACTGATTTGGAGATATCTCTGCTGGGTAGTTTGACGATACACAATCAAATCGAAGTCCATAAACGACTGGTGAAAGCAAAGTTAATTATTCACTGCGGTCAATTGCCTTTCAGTTCAAATATTTGAACTACATTAAAAATAATTAACCAATTGGAAATTATATTAGCATAGGAACTGGGAACTAATCATATGTTGTTACTTGAAGCTTTAACATATAATGAAGTAACAACACAAAAATCAGCTGAGTCCCCAAGCGTTATTCTTCAATCTACGAAAGGAATCACAAACTGCTTTAATTAATTCACACCTTATTAAGGCAATGACTTTCTAATCTCAGTGAATTTTGTTGGTATAAAATCTAGGCTATCATTTGGGCTGTAACTCTGAAAGTTGTTCAGTACTGATGAAATGTTTCTGTCATGCCCAGAAGATATCACCAGGTTTGTGTACAATCTAAGACACTTGGCAAAACTATTTCAACACAGCTTTATACCTTGTCTAATACACTATGCATTATGTATATACAGTACTGAATAATCTGCTGTGACCAAAGAATGATTTGGATTTTGATACTTTGAATTGAATTTTCAGTATTTACCTGTTATCAACAAAACTACATGAGATAAAAAAGTTGTAATGCTTTCCTTGCGAAAATCCCAGGGCAGAATCTTACCAGGTTCTGAGCAATGTAGGCTATGGTGAGATTTGTAGTAGAATTCAGTGAGATTTGTCATCTTGATAGAGATCACTGAACTGGGTGAACCAGACTTAATTCAAATGAAGACATAGATGGCAGAGTTTGGTAACCTTAATATTACAGAGGAGAGAATGTTGGAGATTAGGCAGCCCTGCATTGGGACTTTTATATCCAGAGATGATGGGCATGCAAGAAGGTTTCTGAAGAGTGTTGAGGCATGGCGGAAACTAATGGGCTCAGTGATAGCAGAATATGTCACCTGAAGGTGCGTCTTTGCATAAACTATGACACTAAGGTCAAATACTCAGTGATTTGGGATCGAAGAATTGAGAGAAGGAATGGAGTTTGGAACAAGCACACTTATTCAGGTTTTCCCAGTATTTAATTGGAGGAAATCCAGTCCTGGATGTCAAATAAATGGCCAATAATTTAGCAAACGTGAAAAAGTTGAGAGAGGTGATGGTCAGGTTAAGCTGAATGGCAAAAGTGTAACCATGACAATTAATTCTCTGCTTTCAGGTGATGTTGCAATGGGCAATATGTAGATGAAAAATAGGAGGGACCGAGGAGTGATCATTGAGGAGGCACTAGAGGTGACCATGCAGAATCAGGAAGAGAAATCACTTTTTCTGCCAAATTATATGGATAGAAATGGAGCCATGTGACAGGATACCACCAAGCTGGATAACAATGGAGCAACATTGGAAAAGGATGGTGTGGCCAACTGTGTAAAAGGCTGCCAGCTGATTGAGAAGGCCAATTTAGGGTGGTTTTACAGTTACAGAGGATTTCACTTGAACTTTGACAGTAGCAGTTTTGAGGCTGTGGCAGAAAAGAAACCTCACCACAGGGATTGAGCCATAGAGTTCCAGGAAAAATAGGCCTGCCGGTAGAAGATGACTTTGGAAAGGAAAAGGAAGATAGAGATGGGGCAGTGATTGTAAACATAGTGAGGTCAGGGTTAACAAGGTGTAGAGCTGGATGAACAAGCAGGCCAGGCAGCATCAGAGGAGCAGGAAAGCTGACGTTTCGGGCCAGGACCCTTGTTGTTTTTGTTGAGGTGAGGAGTGTCGATGGCATATTTAAAAACAAATGGAACCATGATTATTAGAACATAGAACATAGAACATTACAGCGCAGTACAGGCCCTTCAGCCCTCGAGGTTGCGCCGACCTGTGAAACCAATCTGAAGCCCAGCTAACCTACACTATTCCATTATCATCCAAATGTTTATCCAATGACCATTTAAATGCCCTTAAAGTTGGCGAGTCTACTACTGTTGCAGGCAGGGCATTCCACGCCCTTACTACTCTCTGAGTAAAGAACCTACCTCTGACATCTGTCCTATATCTATCACCCCTCAATTTAAAGCTATGTCCCCTCGTGCTAGCCATCACCATCCGAGGAAAAAGGCTCTCGCTGTTCACCCTATCTAATTCTCTGATCATCTTGTATGTCTCTATTAAGTCACCCCTTAACCTTCTTCTCTCTAACGAAAACAGCCTCAAGTCCCTCAGCCTTTCCTCATCAGACCTTCCCTCCATACCAGGCCACATCCTGGTAAATCTCCTCTGCACCCTTTCTAATGGTTCCACATCCTTCCTTTCATGCGGCGACCAGAACTGTACGCAATACTCCAAGTGCGGCCGCACCAGAGTTTTGTACAGCTGCAACATGACCTCATGGCTCCGAAAGTCAATCCTATTATCAGTTAACACAGGATCCGGTTGGGTCATCAGTGGTTTAGTCAAGGATGGATTGTGGGAACATTTTGCAGGCCTGATAGATAGCATTAGCTTGGAGAGGGCATTAAATATAATGGGAGAGAAGTTAGTGAAATATGTTATCTTTTATCCTGTGGTCTGATGTCATACTGAGACAGGGTGGTAGAGGAGAAGGCAAAGTCAAGAACTATCTTCAAGTTTAGACTTCAAAGTAACACTAATTATTTTGGGTTCATATTTGATACTGATATACATGTTAATCATTGATATACCATGCCCTGAGTTCTAGTTATTTTGGGAAAGGACTGATCTATCCTCTCCGTGTGTGCATATCTGTGTTATAGTTTGGTCTGGTGCAGAATTCCAGGATATTCTAACTTGGCATAAACTGCACTAGATATGCTCTGTGATGTGAAACTCAGGGCAACATTAATCCCAGATTCTGATACCTTTACACAACACCCCTAGCTTCTATATCCTCTGAGAGTAACACTGATTCACAGTTAAATAATGCTGATAAATATCCAAGCGCTCTCAGTGCTGTAAAAACCTCCCCATTTTTATTATAGGTTGAAATATCAGTGGAACAACATGCGGTTATTTTATCGTTGCTGCTTTACTTTTCTGACCTTTTCCTCTTCACTATTGTGTAAAATAAAAGCAACAAAAACAGCAATTGTCTACTTCTTGAGGCATTTAGACTGGTGGGTTTT
Source organism: Rhincodon typus (assembly GCF_021869965.1). Taxonomy (NCBI): domain Eukaryota; kingdom Metazoa; phylum Chordata; class Chondrichthyes; order Orectolobiformes; family Rhincodontidae; genus Rhincodon; species Rhincodon typus. The sequence goes on along the minus strand of NC_063342.1, from coordinate 54,380,680 downwards.
TGCTGCTTAAGACCATAAGACATAGGAGCAGAAGTAGGCCATTCAGCCCATGGAGTCTGCTCTGCTTCTGTAGATGCACCATTGAAAATCATATCTTGAGTTCCTTTCAACATTAGTATTGCTGTTGTCATTAATTATAAGGTAAATGACAACATCACTGCTTTTAGTTATGTCTAATCAATGTCTCACTGAACGGTTAATTAACCCTATGATGAATAATTTAAATAATGAAATAATAATACTCCCTATTTTTGCACATTTGGTTTTTAAACAGAAAATCCAGTCTGAATTGACAAGTCACGAGATCAGTTTGGAAGAAATGAAGAAAAGGGTCCAGAGTCCTGAAGCTGTCGATCAGAGCAAATCCGCTGGGAGAGTTCTTTCTCAGATCGACATAGCGCAGGTGATCATTTTAAATTAATCTGAACAGTACAGAAATTAGTGTGATATTCTTCGGCATTATTATAATGGAATGTGGTGAAGCTTAACAAGCTGTACAATGAAAGCGTCCAACACGGGTATGCATCGTTGATAGACATAACTCCATGAGAATACCAAGTCACAAATTTTACTCAGACTTTCTTGTAATGATGCTTCAGGTTTATGACAAGCCCTCAGCATTGTCTTAATCTGTGCCAGTTAGTAACAGTGGTAGCTCTCTGAGATGTATCAGAAAGCATCATTATCCTAGGTAATGGTAATGTTCAAACATACTGCCTCAGCAACATGTGTTAGAATTATTTATGCTTCTCTATAACTAATTATTTTGATCACTTTTCTGCCATACATCATTGAATTGTTATCTTCAGACATGACTATTCCAGTGCTCTATTGGCATGCATTTGAATTTGCATCCTGTCTATTATTGATCTCACCAAAACCTTGGCTGTCTGTCCATGAATTGCACTCGTGCTTGCTAAACTACAATGTTTTGCATTCCACTAAGGCCTGAATTTAAACAATGTCAGTTTTTCATAGAACATAGAACATAGAACAGTACAGCACAGTACAGGCCCTTCGGCCCATGATGTTGTGCTGACCTATTATCCTACTAAGATCAATCTTCCCTGCATACCCTACATTTTACTATCCTCCATGTGCCTATCCAAGAGTCGCTTAAAAGTCTCTAAAGCACCTGACTCCACTACCACTGCCGGCAGCGCATTCCACACACCCACCACTCTCTGTGTAAAGAACCTACCTCTGACATCTCCCCTGTACTTTTTTCAATCACCTTAAAATTATGCCCCCTCGTAATAGTCATTTCGTTGAAATCGTTCAGTGGGCTCACCCCTCCTGTTCCCTGTGATCTCGCTTTGTATGTCTCTAAGCTCCTCCAATTCTGATGTCGTGCATGTTCAGGATTTTCAAACTTTCCACCTTCGACAGCTATGCCTTCAGTGTTCTGAGCTCTAATCTCAGGAATTCATCACTGAACCTCTCCATTAATTCACTCAAGCTTTTCATCACTTGTACAAATATCTGGTTCTGTGGTTCAGTGTTAAGTGTTGTTTGAAAACATTTCTATGAAATACTTTGAGACATTTTTACTATATTAAAGACGCTATATAATGCAAGTTGTGTTTGTACAATCTATTAATCCAGAAGAATGCAAGTATTGATTATCTACAAATGTGAAAAAATCCTAGAGTTCATTTTTATTCAAAATACTTAGTCTTTCTTGTCACGCACTGTGATTACATGGTGGGAAGATTTGAAGTCTTGAGCTTTTTATGATCATCATCATCCTGTCACTTCAAATCGAAATTCATTCATAGCATGATATAAGTGAGAGACCTGTTTCTCTAGTTCAGTTCTCTTGTGGTTTCATGGTTTACAGATGAGTAATGTGCAGGACATTTCAGTGGCAGACATGAAATGGAAAAATGCAGAACTAGATTTTGGTATTCATCAGTTGTCTTGCAATATCTGCTACTTGTAATGTAACTAGTGGATAATTTGGTATGCTAATATCTCTTTAATTTGTCACAGAAGAGGTTTATTTCATATCCTAAGCAGGAAGCTGATGATTTCCAAAGAGTTGGACATGTTTACTATCGCTGCTGAAATGCAATATTATTTAAATAACTTCTAAATAAGTATAACAGTACATATGGCCCGTCTGAGAAATGTTCATTGGATTTAATGTTGGTCAGTCATATTTTAGCCATAGGAGTATCATAACTGTTAGCCTAACTGGTGATGAAATTTAGTAGAGATTTCTTGAGCTTTCATCTATTGTCGCATTGGAATGCAGGTATCTTAATTGGAACGTAAAGTCACCATGATACTTCTGAAAAAATCCTAAGGTTGCTTTTTGAATGAGAATTTGTATAAAAACCAGAAAACAGCTGTGCTACTGGACTGTACTTAAAATGCAATAGTATCTGAAGAGCAAATGAGTAATCAACTGCAGAAATTCTTTTTCCCACAGTTTGGTTGTTTGGGTAGCTGTGAACACTGGAGAATTGTTGAACTTTATTTGCACCCATTTGTTGCATAAAAAAAGTTAAAAGCTTTGAATTCATGCTCTAAAGATTCATGTTGGAGATCTTTTGATATTTTAGCTGATGCATTACCTCCTTTATTATAAGGCAGCAGGTCTAGGATCACATGGAAATATATTAAGCATTTGTACTTGAATGTTGACGGTTTAATTCAGGGTGTCAGTGAACATGTTGGATCATAATCTGTCCTGTTTTGATTGTATGCTGTTGTAATTTATTGCTTTGTTGCATAGTGCATGATGCTATGTGTTTTTCACTCAGCACATTTGAACCCACAGAGCGTTTGGAGGCAATTTTATGACTTGAATTTCATACATTGCAATTGCACTGACAGTCACCCACTTCTGCTGCTTTGTTAGCACTTTGACAGCCAGTTTCCAGCTCAGTAATCAGATGTTAGACAAGAAAGTTTAGAATTCTCTTCAACGTGGCATTACCAAGTTGAATAGCTGTATCTACTGCTGTTAAAATATTTTTTAATGCAGTAAGAATTTGTTTTAATGAAAGTCAGCAAATGTACCAAGGGATATTTATACCAACTATTATTTTAATCTTTGGCTCACACTTTGAAATCTGATGGCTGTTAAGAGTGCCACAGCAAAAGTACAATTTAAAATCAATTACAAAATTATATTCCATTTAATTTATGGAAAGACGACCTTTCTTGTTTGCCGTGCCTGTCTGTACATTACTGAGTAGCAAGCGAGATTTTTAACCGAATTGTACTGTCTCAGATGCATGTGAACATTCTGTAATATTACAATTTCTTCCCCAAAGAGATCTTTCAGCATGTTCCTAATTTACAAAAAAAAGTAAGTACTGTCCCTACATTTGCTTAGGCTGTCACTACAGTTTCATCTGAAAAAGCACTAACATTATAAATTGTGGAACAACTTTTGATTAAATTCATTGCTTTTATTTTAATCAGCCTTTCATTCTGGTTGTTTATGATTTGACTCAGTTGTTGGAGCATCCCCAAGGAATGAAGGGATATATTGGCCATTAATATATGGTTATAAATCATGGCAGAATCATTTGTTTAAATCCATGCATTGCCTCTAATATGAACACGATAGGTCTTGAGTTTAATTGTTATGTCCCAGTTCTTCAGTCTATGATATTTCATGAGTTTGTGGCAAATGACATTTATTGTGTGGAATAACAATTGCCACAAGTTTACAGACTATCATTTTAGATACCTCAACATAAAAGATTTCCTAACTTTCCTATTTATGCAAATTTTAACAAGTTCTATGTGTGTACTAAATTGTTAGTGATACCTTTAATAACAGTTACTGTGCATGAGTGAATGGAGTCATGTGAGGTCAGATCCTAATTAAACTGGGACCTGAATCAATAAGGTTCCAGAAGATTTCCTCTTTTGCAATCCCTTGTACACAGTCTGTTCACATTCACTTCCAAGATATAAACGTTATATTAACACACTATTTATTGATCTGTACTAATGTTTACCTCTGCAGGATATTTGGTTATCTAAGATGCTGGTTACAGTGAAAGGGTGGTGGAGTTTCATTTGGAACGTCTAGAACTCTGGGTTTTCCTGTGAAACTGCACATCATACATTATTTTTTGGCAGAATCTCATCCAGATGTCAGTCAATTTGACAGGCTCAGCTTCCTGATAGGCACAACAGGTCATTGTACTAAGGTGCAATTCCAAGGGTCTCTTATGGTGTGGGAGCTCAAACAGGAGAGGGGTTGGAGCAGGTATGATGGGAGAAGAAGTCCCTCGACTGGGCAGAGCTTCTGAATCTCCTGTTTATATGTGTCAGCCAGTGCTCCCTGATTGGCCCAGGTTAACAATCCCAATTAAGGATCTCATAGTCAATGAGATCCACCTGGCCTGGTTCCAATCACTACACTTGCCTCAGTAGGTTTTAAATGTCAGCAAGACTCCTGCGAATGTTTGGTTGTTGAGCCCTAAATCTACCTCCAGAACCCTCAGAGGCTGACAGCTTGAAATTGGCATCCTGCTGTACGTGGAATTTTTCTCCACTTGATCACCTGCTCCCACCTGCGTGAATTACTGTTTTTTCTTCTGTGTATCATTGTTTCGTGTGCTGTCTGTATGTCTTATCTCTTTCCCTCTTTATCTGTCACATTGTTGGTCATACTGTCTCAAAACAAATAAGAAATACAAACGGGAGTGGGCAGTTCAAACTTCTGCAATTCAGAAAGAACATGATTGCTCTTCTACCCAGCTTACTCATCTATCTCCATACCCTTGAATCCCATTTGTATCCCAAAATCTATTGACCTCAGTCGTGATTTTTCACTGAATTGAAAATCCTTTTACTCTTGGGTAGAGATTTCCAAAGAACCAATGCAGTGAAACAATTACTCCAACTCTTAAGTGGCTGGTACCTTGTTCTGAGACTGTCACCAACCACCCACCCAGTCATATCCACTCCAGCTAGAGAAAACACTCTCCCAGCGTCTCACCTGACAGACTCCTTAAGAATTGTACATGTTTCAGTGAGATCTTCTTTCATTGTCCAAATGTTTTGGGATTATAAGCCCAATCATTTCTCACAAGATCATGTACTCACCCCCAGGAGTGTGTTTGTCCAATTCCGAC
>NC_063342.1:54366582-54375565 GCF_021869965.1 Rhincodon typus | reverse complement strand
GTCACTGTGTGGACTTATGAGCATCTGCAACCAGTTCGAATTGGAAAGATGAAGTCATGTTCTTTGGGAACTGGGTTGACCAATATTTTATTTTCTTCACCGTCAGGACAGATTACCAGAAGGTGCTGAAAATATGGTTCAAAGGGGCTGGACTGTGTGCAAAAACTAGGGAGGAGCCTATTGCCAGGGTGAGGCAGAAACTGGGCTTTCGGGACCACTGCTGCTGCTCCATTGTGGGTAAAAACCTGGTCATCTGATGTGAGGCACTCTCTCTGTTGTCGTACGTGGCATTCCCAGAAACTGTGCTGTTTCAGTCACCCGAGCCATCTTCCAGTTCATCTGGAGGTCTAAGATGCACCGTATCTGCAGGGATACCATGTACAAAGCTCTGGATAAGGGTGTGGAGAATGTACCCAATGCCGCCCACATCTTGATGGCCACCTTTGTGTTTGGCTGCATCATGTACTGAGGTTCTGACTGGCCCTGGAATGCTCCAAGTAGTTGGACCATTCCGTATCATTTGTCCTTCATGGAGAAATTTGCAAAGAAAACACCTTTGATCACAAGTCCATCGGGCAGTGCTCAGCACATAGCATGCCTGAGACCCTGCGGGGAAAAAGAGACTGTGCATCCTGTTGGGTTGTTCCCTGAGCAGACCATCCAGGTCATTTGGCAGAATGCCTCATCACCAGAACTTTCCAACAAGCATCAAGAAATCGCTTGGCTGTTGGTGAGAAGGGCACTGCCTGTGAGACCCTTCATGTACACCCGTACTGTGTGCACCACTGCATGCAGTTCTTGAAGCAACTGTGCGGGGTCGAGAGACTGTGATACATCTCCTTCCGAAATGTACCTTTGCAAAGGAAATCTGGAGAAAGATGCATTGGTTTTTGTTCAGGTTTGTCCTGATGCAGCACTCTGTGCTCCAAGGTCTGTTCGCCGAGAGGCACTCTGAGATAGGCATTGAATGTGCCTGGGCGACCATCGACTTGGTGAAAGACTCTCTTTGATCTGCCCGAAACTTGTTGGCCTTCCAGAGCAAAAGGTCGACTGGGACACTGCAACGTGCAGGACTTCGTGCTGAGGGACGACTTAAATCTTGGGGCAGCTGCAGCAAAGGCACAGTGAGGAAAGACCACTGTCTAAGGTCTTTCTGCTGAAGTTAACTGGGTGTCCATTCAGTTATCAGACCCTCACGATTCCTCAAATGGATGTAAATAAGTAAGCAATGCTTTGGGTTTGTTTGTTTTACACATGTAAAGTGTAAACAATCAAACTGCTCCAGAGACTATGTACATAAAGTTTTTTTATGAGTCAAGTTTATTGTTGAAATAAAAAGAAATGTGATAGGTGGCCAGGGTGTATTCTGCTGCAGGTTGGTAATACTGTGAGCTTGGTGAAAGGAGAGGTAAAAGTTTTAAATTTTAAGGGTTAATCTTGTGCAATGTCTAGGATTATTTGCTTGAAATTTTGCACATTATTAAAATTGCTGTTTTGGGACACGTAGCTTGGGGTGAGAGGGGGCAAACCTGCATGGGTCTTGAACTGCTTAGCTGAGTTTGGAAAAAGAGGGAAATTATGAGAAAGTGGTGAGTAGATTGGTTGTTGAGCAGCTGTATTAGGGACTGTGTTTCAATCCCAGTAATTTCGAAAATCGTAAACTTCTAAATGAGCACAGGTACAGGAGAGGGAGATGACTTATCAAGAAGAGTGAAGAAATTCCACTTTCTACCAATCCATAGTTTAGAGTTTACAGTGCAAGAAACTTAATTTTTTTTCATGTTTAGCTTAAATTTTGGTTAAGACTTACTTAATTTAAGGTATGGTAGCGGAGCTCAGTCCCAAGTGTTGCCCAGCCTGCAATAAATGGGAAATCATAAATGCTTCTGGCAGTGTGGATGGCCACATCTCCAGGAAGTGCTACCAGTTTGACCTAGCTTGAGAATTAGGTTTTGGAGCTTGAGCGTCAACTGGAGGCACTACGGCTCACTGTAGGGTTAACTCTTATGTGGAAAACACATTCTTAGATGTGTCCACCTCATGATTTAAGGACGTGCAATCAGGACAGGAATGGGTCACCAGGGATGTCATCAGGAAAACCCCAGGGTACATCTCTCACACATACAGTTGTGTGTGTTGGGAAATGGTGAGATTGATGGTTCCTCTGGGAAGTGCATCTACAGCCTAGCTGCATGAAGCAGGAGGAAAACGAGAGGACAATCGATAGTAGTACAAGTCTCGAGAGTAAGTGATAGAGATGTTTCTGCAGCTGCAGGTAGGACTCCTGGATACTGTGGTGCCTACCTGAGGCCAGGATCGGAGATGTCACTAAACAGCTGTTAGACACTCTGAAGTGGGAATGTAAACAGTCAGAGCTTGTGGCTCACATTGGGACCAATGACACAGGTAGAAAGAGTGCTGAGGTCCTGCAGCAAGATTTTAGGGAGCTACTTAACAAATTGAAAAGCACAAACTTGAGGTTGGTAATCTTTGGATTATCCCTAGTACCATGTGCTAATGAGAACAGGAGTAGGCCAATGGAGCAGTTTGGAGTGATACGCAGACAAACATAACAGAAAAAAAGTCAGCCTGGAAGGTAGAGCATATATAGTCAGGTTAAGGCACAAGGGAGAATGGTATATCTGGGTGGCATTTGTTTTAATGCAAGGAGTCTTGTCAGTAAGATAGATGAGTTGTGACTGCTAAATAACAAATTGGGTGCAGAATTGCGAGTTCAATAATTCAGGATGTAGAATCATCAGGCAAGATGGGGAGACTGTAAAAGAGGAGATGGTGTTGCATTAGTGATTGAGGGGTCAATTACAGCAATAACAATAGGATAAATCGTTCTTCAATTCAGCCAACATGGGTGAAACTTAAAAAGGGGGCAATCACATTGTGTGTGTGTACTATAAACTGTCAAACTGTCATTGAGAGATTTCTGAGAGCTTTGTGCCTTTAATTCATCAAGGCAATGAATATGAGAGGAGGACAGTTATGATTTTGCTGTATCAGACCACAGTTGGAATTCTGAATGCATCTCTGGTTGCCACAGAATAGGAAGGATGTGACTGCTCTAGAGAGAATGCATGGGATGTTACATGGACTGGAGTGTTTCAGCTAGAAGATTGAGATTTAAAACCTAGAGTTGCTTTCCTTACAGCAGAGAAGGATGAAGGAGACCTGACTGATATATACAAAATCATGAGGGTCATAGACAGGGTAGCAAGGACAAAATCTCCCCTTAGTAGAGGAGTCAATAACCAAGGGGCATAGGATTAACAAAGGGGCAGGAGATTTGCGTAAGAATTATTTTCATGAAGTTGGTGTGTGTATTTGGAATGTGCTGAAAGGGTGGTGGAGGTGGGAACTATCACAGTATTTAAAAAGTGTTTAGATGAACATAGAACTCTTTGGGCCAAGTGCTGTAAAATGATACTCGAGAGTCGGTATGTACTTGATGACTGGAGGACACAATTGACCAAAAGTCTATTTCCATGCTGGAAAACTTTGACTGTATGACTGTGGGGAAGCAATGGCCTAGTGGTGTTATCGCTGGACTGTTAATCCAGAGACCCAGATAACACTGTTCTGGGTTTGAATCCCGCCACGGCAGATGGTGCAATTTGAATTAAATAAAAAATAACTGGAATCAGGAATCTAGTGATAAACATGAATCCATTGCCAATTGCTCGTTCACCTTTAAGGAAGGAAACTGTCACCCTTACCTGGTCTGGCCTACATGTGACTCCAGACCCACAGCAATGCGGCTAACTCTCAACTGCCATTTGAGGAATTAGGGATGGGCAATAAATGCTGCCTAAAAATGCGACGTCCTCATCCCCTGAATGAATAAAGAGGGAAAAAGAAAAGTTGTCTCTTGCACTGTGTAATAGTCCGGCACCTGTATGTATTTCTAAGTGATATGCAAACTGTCTGTAAACTGTTCTGTAAATTTCCTAAGAAGTAGATCTGTGATGTGAATGTTACAACACACACATCCGCTCAAGCAGAAATGACATTTGCTATTTTTATACATTGAAGGAATTTCGATACGAAGTCTCAGTGGGAAATTTCTAAACCTGATGCTTACTTTTATTTTTGTATTTTCATTTATTCTGAACCTGCCCTTGTCTCATTCCACAGAAGAAGCTGCAGGAAGTTTCTACCAAGTTCCGCTTATTCCAGAAACCAGCAAATTTTGAGCAACATCTGTTGGAGTGTAAAAGACTCCTGGATGAGGTGAAAACAGACGTGCATGTATTGGAGATGAATAGTGTGGAGCCTGAGATTGTTCAGTCCCAACTTGACCACTGTATGGTAGGTGTGGTAGCTTCATTTTTTCCCCTATTCATTGGGGTCGATTGGATGTCAATAATTGTTCTATTTCCAATAGATTTGAAACTACTAATCAATGACTTGATTACTAACCTGCAGAGTTTTTTTGTTCATGAATTTTCTGTTGGCTTAAACAGTCGTTGGCAAATGTTGGTAGTCCTAGTTTCTTTGAGTTTGATGATTCTGAATAATAAATTGACAAATGACAGGCAAAAGCAATTTTTTTCACTTATAGCTAATTTAGCAGGTAAAGGTTATTATTACCAAAATTTGTGGCATTTTAATATATCTGAATCCCACTGAAATTGTGAAAGACTTCCACATACTTAATTATTTTTTGAGGACTTCAGATCTGAAGGATCGTGGCAAATAGATTAGTTTCAAGTTTTGTGGAAGAACCTGAAGTGGTATCTTTCACAGTGATCATTGAAAGGTCACTGTGGACATTGGAGTTTTCTTTGAACAAGGCTTCCTAGAAATCACATGGCTGCTGATGATTGATTGCGATACCGCAGACCCCGTTTGGGTGTGTTTGAACAGTGACTGAATGGAGAGTGCGTTGGTCTCTCAAATTAGTTGGGAACCACGACCACTGGTCATCCCATTTATCCTATTCATGAAAAGAACTTTCTTGCTGCTTTCAGTACAAAACCTATTTGTCCTTTCATAAGTGATTGTAGTTGCATTCCAATATTGTATTTCCTGAGCAAGCTGTGTCTACAAAGACTTGATAGACTACTGAGAATGATTAATGATTCAAACACTGAAGTCAGAGTATCGGTATAATAGGCCATGAAAATGCTATAATTTGCATTTATTCTTGAAAACCCAAAAAGGATAATGTCCAGAAAGTGACTTTTTTTTAAAATGAAAGTCAGCAGAGAGAAGTCCATTTTTCTAATCACTTACCTGGTGTGGGAGGATGTGTGCTCTGGGTTATTTAGAAGCTTAAACATGCATACTTCCACATTTTCACTTGTGTATGATTTTTGCAACTTCTTTGAATAAACATTATTATGATTATTAAAATAAAAACTGGTCAATAGATTTTAATTTTACTTAAAACTACTAAATAAGATATTTAATTGACCACCTTTGTAAGTGGGAAAATCATTTCCAATGCATATTGTGATTATGAATTAGTGAGACCAGAGCAACAGTTCACCTTTCCAGCCTTGTAACACTTGAAATATTTAATTCTTTCTCATTGTAGGAATACATTCACACTTCTTCTAAGTGCATTTGCACAATTTGTATTAATTACCTTCTCAAGTAACTTGCTCCACAGACCGATGACCCTTGTCAGGAAACATTTCTGAATGACTTCCCTCCTCCTCGTAACTTTTAGTCACGGTCCCTTTGTGCTGTATCCCTGAACAAAATGTAAAATATTCCTGGATCTTGCACAGGCTAACTTTTTTACAATTCACTTAACTGCAACTCAGTCTAATAATTTTGAAAAATGACTGATCTTTCAACATCAAATTTATTGAAACAGATGCGAAAATAATCTTGTTACCTTGATGCGAAATCTGTTGACTGATGATGACTTGATCTAGTTGGGGTCCTACTCAAGACTGAACTTGCTCTGTCCAGGCTTTCATGGTTCACACTGCAAGGATTTAGCCTTCGAGCAGAACTGAGTTAAGAGCACTTTTAAGATTAAAACATGTAATTTTACTCTGACTCTTTCAAAACCCAGAGCTAAATAATAATTAATAATTGGGGAAAAATAGTACATAAATCTACCACATTCCAATCTCAGATTGCTACAGCATAAAAATATTTGTTTCTCCAGCCCTTATTAGAGCTACAGCGTACTAGATTTTTACAAGAGTTTATCTCCTGAGGTGGTGTACTGGAAACCAAATATTGTACTTTTCTTCCCCCAACTTGTAGAAATTATATAAAAGCCTGAGTGAGGTCAAGTCTGATGTGGAAACGGTGATAAAAACTGGACGTCAGATTGTGCAAAAACAGCAAACAGAGAATCCCAAGGAACTGGATGAGAGGCTTACGGCTCTGAAATTACAGTACAATGACCTTGGAGCTCAGGTTAGCAATTTCTTATGTTATTGCCGGAGATCTTTTCTGTTAGTGAGCATGTGAGTGCACGTGAATATTCTGAAGAACATCTTACAATGTGGGACATAAATATCACTGCAGGCATGTCAAAACCAAATTAAGCAAGGCTACAATTTCTCTGTATTATTAAAAAAATCAAGTGAATTTGTTTCTGCATCTACAGGACTTAACAACTTGCTCTTTTCTTCTTGTTTTAAATTTTTCATAAATAGATCACAGTAAGGAATGAAGAAATTTCCAATTTTGTTCTGGGGAATAGTAAAACAATGTAGAAAATTTATATTAGTTAGTTGGTGACATTGGCAGCTACCTTTATTGTTCTCCACTGTTATCCCTGAAAAACCTTTCTACCATGTAGTTTTTATGTTTGCGAGATCCCTTGTGGTATTGGGGTCCAACCATGAAATGTGTGATTGGGCATAACATTTCGACCAGCCTGGCTGTCAGTGAGAGCTTCCTTTCCTTGCAGGGTAAATGCGGAAACAGTCCAGTTTTTATTGCAGTTCAGCAGCTTTTGTGATAATTCATTTCAGGTGCAAGTTCACATAATTGCCAGCTTCTTAAATTGAGATTGGAATATTTTTAAGACAGGATTGAAAATTTTCATTTCCAGAGTACTGATAAGGTATCATCATGAGGAGGTTAATAAATTCCAAAAGCTATGCTTCATTGAGCTATTTGCTAGGACATACACAGCCAAAGTAGTTGAAGAATGATACCCCAACACCTCATCTTTACCATGGACGTCCAGTCCCTCTACACCTGCATTCCCCATGCAGATGGCCTTAAGGCCCTCCGCTTCTTCCTGTCCCGCAGGCCCGACCAGTCCCCCTCCACTGACACCCTCATCCGCTTAGCCGAACTCGTCCTCACACTCAACAACTTCTCTTTCAATTCCTCCCACTTCCTACAGACAAAGGGGGTAGCCATGGGTACCCGCATGGGCCCAAGCTACGCCTGCCTCTTTGTAGGTTACGTGGAACAATCCCTCTTCCGTACCTACACTGGCCCTAAACCCCACCTCTTCCTCCGTTACATTGATGACTGTATCGGTGCCGCCTCGTGCTCCCACGAGGAGCTCGAACAGTTCATACACTTCACTAACACCTTCCACCCCAACCTTAAATTTACCTGGACCATCTCTAACACCTCTCTCCCCTTCCTGGACCTCTCTGTCTCCATATCGGGCAACCACCTCGAAACCGATATTCATTTCAAGCCCACCGACTCCCACAGCTACCTAGAATACTCCTCCTCCCACCCACCTTCCTGCAAAAATGCTATCCCCTATTCCCAATTCCTTCGCCTCCGCCGCATCTGCTCCCAGGATGAGGCATTCCACTCCCGTACATCTCAGTTGTCCTCGTTTTTCAAGGACCGTAACTTCCCCTCCTCGGTGGTCGAGAACGCCCTCAACCGTGTCTCCCACATCTCCCGCACCTCATCCCTCACACCCCGTCCACGCAATAAAAACCAAAAAAGAATCCCCCTCGTCCTCACGTACCACCCCACCAACCTCCGGATCCAACGCATCATCCTCCGACACTTCCGCCATCTGCAATCCGACCCCACCACCAAAGACATCTTTCCCTCCCCACCTTTATCTGCTTTCCGGAGGGACAACTCTCTCCGTGACTCCCTTGTCCGCTCCACACTCCCCTCCAGCTCCACCACACCCGGCACTTTTCCCTGCAACCGCAGGAAGTGCTACACCTGCCCCCATACCTCCTCCCTCACCCCCATCCCAGGCCCCTAGAAGACTTTCCACATCAAGCAGATGTTCACCTGCACATCTGCCAATGTGGTATACTGCATCCGCTGTACCCGGTGTGGCTTCCTCTACATCGGGGAAACCAAGCGGAGACTCGGGGACCGCTTTGCAGAACACCTACGCTCGGTTCGCAACAAACAACTGCACCTCCCAGTCGCGAACCATTTCAACTCCCCCTCCCATTCCTCAGACGACATGTCCATCCTGGGCCTCCTGCAGTGCCACAACGATGCCACCCGAAGGTTGCAGGAACAGCAACTCATATTCCGCTTGGGAACCCTGCAGCCCAATGGTATCAATGTGGATTTCACAAGTTTCAAAATCTCCCCTCCCCCTACCGCATCCCAAAACCAGTCCAACTCGTCCCTGCCTCCCTAACCTGTTCTTCCTCCCACCTATCCCCTCCTCCCACCTCAAGCCGCACCTCCATCTCCTACCGACCAACCTCATCCCGCCCCCTTGACCTGTCCGTCCTCCCTGGACTGACCTATCCCCTTCCTAACTCCCTACCTACACTCACCTTTACTGGCTCCATCCCCGCCTCTTCGACCTGTTTGTTTCCTCTCCACCTCTCGTCTCCTCTATCCCTCTTCTATCCGCCTCCCACTCTCGCCCTATTTATTGCGGAACCCCCTTCCCCTCCCCCTTCATCAGAAAAGGGGGAGGGGAAGGGGGTTCTGAAATAAATAGGGAGAGAGTGGGAGGCGGATAGAAGATGGATGAAGGAGAGGATAGGAGGAGAGGAAAAAAACGGGCCGAAGAGGCGGGGTGGAGCCAGTAAAGGTGAGG
>NC_063342.1:54240474-54366482 GCF_021869965.1 Rhincodon typus | reverse complement strand
TTCTATCCGCCTCCCACTCTCTCCCTATTTATTTCAAAACCCCCTTCCCCTCCCCCTTTTCTGATGAAGGGTCTAGGCCCGAAACGTCAGCCTCTCTGCTCCTATGATGCTGCTTGGCCTGCTGTGTTCATCCAGCCCTGCACCTTGTTGTCTGTGAAGAATGATACTGTTGGGAACTTGTTTATGTGACCAATCAAACTGACTGATGACAGTGTTAAGGAAATGGAACCTATCTACTCAGTATTCACAGATATTGAAGAGTTATATGCCGTGTAACTGGACCTTTACACTGCTTTAAAAATATACCTGCTCAATCATTGATATTCCCCATTTTATTCTTGAGTCACCTTACTCAATTCAGTGATATGTCAAGAGCAGTTTTATTCTATTGATCCATGGCCACGATTGGTTGCATTGAGATGGCACTGAAACGTTTCATGTATGACCCTTGCAGGAGGCAGACCAATGTAATGATTACATTATTTGTTGGGCTCTATTTAAATCTCTGGCCCCAGAGGTGGGAGTTCACAAAAATATCCAAGCAAGTCAAAATGGAAAATCCAACTCAAAATGAAATGCAATCACATCTAAGTAACATGACTTTTCTTGATCCAATTCATTGACCAAGAGATCATATATATTTATTTGGTAATTCCAATTGCATTGCCTCCAGGAAGTGTCCAATTTGTACATTGCCATGACCATGACAGGAGAAAATGCGTGGTTCTTAAATGTTCTTGAGTAACTTTAAACATTTTTATTGAGGATATTCATATGTTAGAAGCAAACCACAGTACCATAAACTAGTTATAACAAAAAAATTCAATGTCATCCAAATTTATTTTGGCTTTTATAAAACGGTCATCCATTATGATATAACATTCAAGCCAATATCCTTTCTTTTTCCAATTATCACCATTTTCATTGACGTTTAGTACCGCTAACAGAGCATAAGCAACAACATTGATAGCAAAATCACTATGAATGAAGCTGTCATTTCTAAACATTATTCCTAAAAATACAAGTCAATTTGTTTCTGCATCTTCAAGTTTTACATTCTACTTTTTTTTATATTTTTAAATAAATATATGCCATTTACAGTTTGTTTCAGGTGTACATCCAAATTCATGAGACTTCATAAAAACCCTGTATTTCCATTACTATCCAAGGAAGGTGCTTTACACTTGATAAACTGTCCTTGGTTTCATCAGGGCAAAAAAAAACGTAATCATTTCCATCCTGACCTACCTCCATAATATTTAGACTTGGTACATTGTGCTGGAACAAGAAAGCCTTGTGGCTCAGGTGGGAAATGCAAAATGTTGCAATAGACCAGATCCGTTACTTCAAAGGTAATGTGCAGTCCGTTCAAGTTATCTACTTTTGGGATAGGATAAATTGGAGAAACAACCACTCTCATTGCAGCAAGTAATTCACTATAAACAAATATTTAATGCTTGAGTTCAGTGCTGGTGTATGGACCTGCTGAGCTCACAGGAGTTGACTTTGCACCTCTGCTAAACATGTGTTACTGTTACTGTAATAAATGACCCTACAACATAACAAAAAAATCGGTTGCTATCATCTGAGGGACAGCACTTTAAAACAATTCCCCAGACAGACAGTAATTGATAAAGTATCTTGAAACAACAAAGCAGTTTCTGCCCAGGAATCCAGCCATTCCCTGAAGGGAATGGCCCGCTCCAGTGTGAATTAAGTGATGCTTAATCAGAATGGATTATTTTAACAAATAAATTGCATCCTTTGGGAGCCCCTGTGCACCCAGACTGTGCTGAGAAATAAAAGGCGGAGTAATCAGATCATTAAGTCATTAATAGGCTCAGTCAATCACAAATAAAAACGAAGTTCAGCACAGCATGGGGATCATTAAGCTAATGCTGGGTTCACAGCTGCAGATATCAGTCAGGTAAAACAATTAGCAACTATTTTTATTTCATTCTTTATTGAATTTTTGTCTGTGAAACTTCCAAGTATGATTCGTTGCAGAATGTAGCGAGAACGTAGCATTAATCATTAATTTGTTCATGTGAAGCAAAATAAACAGCAAACCAGGTTGGAAAAAAATTCTGTTTTCAATCTACCTTAAGAAGATCTAACTTGCTTAAAATAGTGAAAGGATATACTCATTAATAGCAGCCCCCTGACCCATAAAGGAAGTATCAGCATATCTGCTATTATGTTAAGGGAGTTTTTTTTTACACCAGTGGGTGGATGGTTGGAAGTACTCATCCGATATTCAAACTTTGGCTTCAGTTAATGCTTTTTGGCATCCTGGATTCTTCTGTCCCTAAATTCCAAAGGTTCAAGTATGCTATTCCTTTATTTCTCTGCAGAAACAGGAAACCTACCCACTGTTGTTTTTGGCATTGATGCTTGCTGCATAACAAATTCACAGACAAGTCACAATTGTTATCCTAATACTGTAATATTTTAAATAGAGATTGTATTTGCATCAGCACCAAAAAGGATGACCATGCATTTTTCAAACTGGAAGCATATTGTATTATTTTGGAGTGGGGCCTAAGGGGAAATACTCCAACTCCACATTGATAGTGGAAAGCTTCACTTTGCTGAATATTGTTTGTTGATGTATATTGGATGTTTGAGTGCTCCTAGGAGGTGATGCTCCTCACCTCAGCTTGAAGTCAGAACATTATTCCCAAAGCATTGTTTATGTTGCATTCATGTGAGAGAAGGCAAATATAAAACATCAAGCGAGTTGATTGGCAATTTGTCTTGCTGTGAGACGGATTGTGGGTTTTACATATCATGGCAATGGTGTAGGCACATAGAGAGGAAGCAGTTGAGAGACAGTCTGGGAGCATAACACCCATCCTGACACCAGCTCAGTTTGCACTGCCTGTGGTAGACTGATATTAACAGAGATATTATTGGTCTTTGAATATTCATTACCAGAATAGTACGCTTGTTATGGGAGAGAATATACCAGTATGATGTTTTTTCTAAAATTACTTTTTTGTATCTTTGCCAATTAAAATGAGGGATTTTAAGGAATCTGAATGCCTACATTGTCTGTTAATTTCAAGGTCATTTCTTAAAATTACAGCTTTTATTCTGTCCAATTTAGTTTAAATTTCACCTTAAAAGTATATCCTTGGCTGTGTCAGTGTGACTTTTTGTTTTATCTCCCCTGATAGTTATCATCTTGGGTGTCTCTGAAGCATGCCACCTGAAACTGAATTGGGACTGTCCATACATGACTTCATGTTGCATCTTTGAAGTATGGAACAATTGCCAATAAATCTGAGCTACATTGAATCCAGGCTTGAGAACAGGAGGACACTGTATTCACTCAGCTGTGCACCATGACTTGTACCAGCTCCTGGTTCACCAATGCTTTAATTCCCATACTCTGATCCTTGTGTCAGATAGATTTTTATTTTACCCTCCATGCCTGACTATCTCTGTCATCTCCCTCCAGTGCTACAGCTCTCCCGTAACTTTGTTTCTGCAATTCCGGTCACATGGGCCGTTGTATGTGCTGCAATGTTAATCACTTCCAGCTTGTGTTGGGGGAGCTTGACTGATTCTCTAGGTCTGCTTCATTTACTGAGAAAGAGGATATAGTCTGAATAAGAAGAGGCCCTTGTCTGAAATCAAATAAAATTTAGTGCATGATAATTGTGATGTACAAATTATGTTAGCAAGTTAGAAATTGTTACCAAGATTATTAAGAAACAAAGGGATATAAGATTTTCACACTAAAGATCCTTGGGTGTTTTGCCTTTTCCTTCCCAAGTCCTAAATATGTCATCATATCGGGTACAGCTTAATACAGTTTCCAGCATTAATCATTTTTGGAGTTATTACTTTATATCAAATGCAATCCCTCAGTCCTTCATTGCATTGTTATGAGTTTACCATGAGCTATCTTGAGCTCTGGAATTGCCAAGGAAGAGTAATCTACGCTCTTTGGTTCTCTTAAGAGAGAAAAATAGACCAAAAGTTTTCATTGTAAATTAATTATAAATCAGGAGCTGGAGCTTTAAATAAAGAAGTCAAAAGAATTGAGGAAAGTCATGAAATTACAATTACCAAGTAAGTGGTATGGACCACTTCATGAAGTTGCATACTGTCAAGTCTCCAGATCCAGATGGACTTCATCTTTGGGTCCTGGAATAGTTTGGCGATGAGGTGGTAGATACTTTTATTGTTAATTTTCCAAAAATTTCAAGATTTAGAAAAGGCTTCAACAGGCTAGAAAATAACAGGTATAACCTACGTTCAAGAAGAGAGAGATGCCGAAACAGAAAACTGTAGGTCAGTTAACCAGATGTTTGTCATGTGAAATCATTAAAGAAGTTATAGTCTAATACTTAGGGAACCTCAAGAAAATCAGGAAGATATGGCATGGCCATGTGAAGATGAAATTATGTTTAACCAATTTATTAGATGTCTTTGAAGGAGTAGCATATGCTGTGGATAACGGGCAGCTGGTAGATGTGTTGTGCTTAGATTTCCAGAAGGCATTTGATACGGTACCACATGAGAAAATTGCAGAGAATAAAAGCTTATGGTGCAGGGGAACATATTAGCAATTATGGAAGATTGGGTAGCCAGCAAAAAAAAAAAGGTGTACGCATAAATGGGCCTTTGTCTGATTGACAGGATGTGATGATTGGTATCCCACAAGAGTCAGTGCTGAGGCCTCAATATTTTATACTTTACACCAGTGACTTAGATGAGGTGAAGAAAAGCATGGGAGCTGATCTGACGAATGACACAAATGTAGACCACATCTCTTCAGTTTTCTTTACACTTCTTTATTTTTGATAATAGTCTAAAAACCGAAAATAGGGCTGTTTTAAATGAAAGACTGTAGAAAAAAGTGTCATACTTTTTTTTTCCATTGAAGTCACTGAAACTCATTGTCATTTATTCATGATGTTGCTTTGCAAGATATGAAGGAGGAGAGATATGGTGGCATGGCACCGGGTGTGTATGCAGAGTGAGATTTGGCCAGCAATAAATTGCTGATTGGTTTGTGCAATTGTGCCAGGTTCTAGATGCCACAAGTCATCAGTCTAAAGGCAACTCTCTGGTTCCTGTGCAGTTGACAGCTGTTGTGTGTGAGTCATAAAGGGGCAGAGATCTCTAGACTGGAAGAAGTGTCTGTGTCTCCATCTTTCTGCGGTAAAAGAAACCAAGGCCGAGTGAAGCCAGTTATTTTCTCCGACAAGTTGATATAAGCAGTTGCCTTTAATCTGTAACTAATAGACTTTATAATCAGTGTACCATTTAAACTGTGCTCCCTGCAAAGAATTAAAAAAACTTCCCAAAGTAAATTGGAGAACAGAAGGTCTTGGAAAACAAGAGGAGCATCTCATCATATCCTGTGGACTGGTGATATTGAACCGTGTTTTCTCAGTATTTGTCCCTCCATCATAACTCCAGTATTTTCTTAAAAACCGGTCTCAATATTGAGTTCAATAATTTTAGGATCTAAACTCTCCCATGTCTCAGCCCCCCACCCCACACACCAGGCCTTGTTACCACATAGCCTGCCATTACACACCCCCTGTTGTTAGTCACTAACAGTCCCCATTAACAACTATTCACCCTCCCAGCCTGATCGTTAGCAACTCCTTTGTATGTCCAACTGTCTTTCTCTCTCTTTTGGGCTCTATCCTATCGTTTACTCCCTACCCCACCTCCCCCCCACTATTTTCTGCATATAAACTAACATTTTCCCAGCCACCGTCAGTTCTGAGGAAGGGTCACTGGACCCGAAACGTTAACTCTGTTTTCTCCTTCACAGATGCTGCTAGACCTGCTGAGCTTTACCAGCTTTTGTTTTTGTTTCAGTATTTTCTTTTTAGTTTCTCTGCATGTTCGGGTAGGGATTTTATTTGAGTTAGATTTTCAACAAGTAGACTTGTACGTAGTAATTCATAATTTTGTTTAGCTGTGGCCAGAATTTGTTTGCAGTTATCTTTTGTGACTGCTCCAGGAATAGTTGGGCTCAAGTTTCAATGCACATTTCCAAATGGGTTGTAACAGGAGATCAAAGTTTTATGTGAAGAAGACATAAGGAATTTGCAGAACAAAACAGTTAGGTTGAATGTGTATCAAAAAATTGGCAGGTGGAGTGCAATGTGGAAAACTGTGAAGTTCATTTTGGCAAGAAGAATGAAATGCAGAATGTTACACATATGGAGAGCAACTGCAGAAGGTGCAGAGGGATTTTAGTGTTCTAGTGCATGAGTCACAAAAAATTAGTATGCAGGTACTGTGTGTCATCAAGAAAGCTAATGTAATAGTTTGCTTTATTATAGAAGGAGTTGAACGTAAAAGTAAGACTGTGTTTCAGTTGTACAGGCCCCTGGGAGACAATATCTTGAATGCTGGGTGCCGTTTTGACGACCTCATTTAGAAAAGGATGTAAGTAGATTGGAGGTGGTTCTGAGGAGATTTGCTTGATTGATAGCTGTAATGTGTAGATTATCTTACACAGATAGCTTTGACAGCTGGATTGTTGCCACCAGAGTTTAAAGAGTGAGGGATGACTTGTTTAAAATGTACCAGATCCTGAACGGTCTTATCACAGTGAACATGGAAAACATCCTCTTTTGTGAGTAATTTCCGAATAGACAGTCTCCATTATAGAACAGCGACAAGGAGACAATGTTGTGTGACTTTGGAAATCTCTGTCTCATTGAATATTTTTTGAACCAGAGGCAGCTAGATTTTTGAGACAACAAGGTGCAGGGCTGGATGAACACAGCAGGCCAAGCAGCATCATAGGAGCAGAGAGGCTGACGTTTCGGGCCTCGACCCTTCATCAGAAAAGGGGGAGGGGAAGGGGGTTTTGAAATAAATAGGGAGAGAGTGGGAGGCGGATAGAAGAGGGATAGAGGAGAGGATAGGATTACGTGGTCCAGCAGTTTCAGGGCCGAAGACATTACGAGAGAGTTGCAGTGGGAGAGAGATCCCTTGAGGTTTGTCCGGAGGGAGGAGGGTAACTATCCTCTATCCCTCTTCTATCCGCCTCCCACTCTCTCCCTATTTATTTCAAAACCCCCTTCCCCTCCCCCTTTTCTGATGAAGGGTCTAGGCCCGAAACGTCAGCCTCTCTGCTCCTATGATGCTGCTTGGCCTGCTGTGTTCATCCAGCCCTGCACCTTGTTGTCTCGGATTCTCCAACATCTGCAGTTCCTACTATCTCTAGCAGCTAGATTTTTGTTGGGCGTGGGAATCAAAAGTTATTGGGGGTAGGTGAGAATTGGAGTTTGAAACACTAATAGATGGTGTATTATCTTATTGAATGCCAGATCATGTTCAAGGCTCCAGATGCTCTACTTCTGCTCCACTGCCGTGTTGGTTTTAAAAAAAAATTTTTGTTGAATCTGAGACTTGAACTGATCTCATTGAAAATTGAAAACGTAAATGCTGCCTGTTCAGGAGCCAGCGGTCAATGAGCGCAGGACTGATAACTGAATTGATCTTGATGCAAGAAAGAACAGTGGTGGGAGGGCTGCGGGGCATTGGCTCAGTGGTTAGCACTGCTACCTGACAGCACCAGGGACCCAGATTTGATTCCAGCCTCAGACATCTGTCTGTGGGGAGTTTGCACATTTTCCTCGTGTCTGCATGGATCTTCTCCAGGTGCTCCGGTTTACTCCCAGAGTTCAAAGATGTGCAAGCCAGGTGGATTGGCCATGCTAAATTGTCCATAGTATCCAGGGACCTGTAGGTTAGGTGCATTAGTGACAGGAAATGGAGGATTACAGGGATAGGGAAGGGGTATGGGTCTGGGTGGGATTCTTTACAGAGGGTTGGTGTGGACTTGTTGGGCCGAATGGCCTGTTTCCACACTGTAGTGATTCTATGAACAGAGATAGCAGAATTGTGGCTCTGTTCCCTGGCCAGTATTTTCCCACATTCCTCTCCCCCATTTACCCTCTTAGCTTCATTGAGCTAGTTTCCTCCTTCTCCACCCACCTCTTTCCTTACATTACATTTTCCCTTTGGCCCTCCTCCCTTCTCCATTCATTCTGTGGCTTCTCTCCTCACCTTCCCTGTCCTCACTTTTCCAACTTTCTGTTGAATATTAGGTAAGGAAAAGTTCTCAATCCAGCTCATAAGTACGCTGCTTTTCCATTTGCAAAATAACTCGATTAAAATTCCTCAGCAGTACAAAAGTAAGATGACTACATGGAATCTGTGAAGGATGTTGACAGAGTGAGAGCTTTATTTCTTGTAGACTCCTCCCTGCTGACTGCTGAACATTTATTAATTGCATAACACCGTTAATTTCTTTGCAAACCCAATTGTCACTGTATGTTCTTGTCACAAGCACTTTCAATCAGTTTGAGGTTTTGTGCTCTGTAACATTCTGCTGTAGATCAGCAGAGCATGACATTCATATAGATTAGTTCAGGGATACCATGATGTGTTCAATGTGATTCTGGGTGTTTTACTGCAAAACTAAAATCAGGCTTTTTGCTCTGAAACAGAAGGTCAACCAGTGTGGGAGAACAATGCATACGTAAGGGGAAATGACATGGTGAAAGAGGATATTCTCATTTAGTTGATGGGCCTTGCAATATTTGACTCCTGCAGGTTGCTGGGATGAAAGTTTTTTTTCTCTGTTTGCTATCAAGGCCTCCATGAATACAGTTTTGCCATTTCATTCCAGTCCTATATTGGCCTTAAACTATAACTTGAAACTGCTCGTATTAGTAGAAGTCAACAATAAATTCCTAGAGTCCCTCATGACACAAAAACATCACTTTATTACTGTAGAATGAGATTTAAGTTATGTTATTAATGAAACATAAAGGAAATTTACTGTCCCAAATCACTTGTTTAGCTGACCCAAGAGTGTCTAATGCCAATTTGGTTGCAGTAAGTTAATAAGTATTCCAAACTGCAGTCACATCTAGCTTGATAAGCAGCGATTGCTACAGTATCCAACACTCTGTCCCATTCAGACCAGTATATGTGGAGAATTCTGTTCTTTCATTTACAACTGCCCATAAAGAAATACTCAAAAGCTTAAAATGCTGGTCATTTAGGGAAACAGTCTAGACCAAATGATTAGATTGTCCAAAGATGTGCAGGCTAGGTGGATTGGCCATGCTAAATTGCCCGTAGTGTTCAGGGAAGCCTAGATTAGGTGAGTTATAGGGGGGATGGTTCTGGGTGGGATGCTCTGTGGGTCAGTGTGGACTTGTTGGGCCGAAGGGCCTGTTTCCACACTGTAGGGATTCTATGACTATGAAAATATTCCACTCAAGACATGTTTCAATATCGGATTGAACTTTGATTTTCTCTAAATTATTCACCTACTGCATAATTTGAACATACTAATTGCACTGTGCATTTCCTTGGTGCTGTCAAAGCAATGTTTTCTAGTTCATTAATTCATTCATGTCACCATTGATTCTTCCAAATTATTTTTTCTACTCTTCTCCCTCTCCTGTCCCTTACAGCTGTCTTCCTTCAGCCACTTCCCTCCTCCTCTTCATTCTGTTCCTACTTTCTCTCCTTGCTGTCATCTCCCTACTTTGTCCTCCCTTTACACACTCATTTGCGGATTGCTCAAATTCTCTTTATAGATGGATAATAATGTTTGCATTGTAAGTGTTAATGCTGACAGAATTCAAGCTGCAGATGGCAGTGTGCCCTTCCATGAAGTACGCTTAGTATCTTAAAATGGGAAATAAAATTTGTCAGCCATGGCTGTACTAAAAGAAATCTCTTATTTGTATGCTAATAAATTATAGCAATTCGTTTTAGCAGTAGAAAATTTGTACTGCGTGTTTGGATTTGGATTATTGGTTTAATTTTTAGCATCACGAGGTAACATGCATGTACGTCAATAGCTTGTACCTCTGGAACTAGAAAGCCAAGATTGTTAATTAATGGTCTCAGGAGAGGAGGGAAGAGCAGATAACCAAAATGGAAAGGTCAGTGACTGCTGATAGAGAATGTGCCATTCATCCAGCTTGCATTTCAGCTATGTACAACATTCAAATAAATGTTGAGCATTGATTGCTTAGGTTACATAACAACCCCTTATAATGGAGACATTTGTCTTTGCTATAAATGTCAGGTAGGTAGCTACCTGCCAGCTGCTGGATTATATATCACAAGAAAACCTTGTGTTGGAGAGTGAGCAATTCCTTGTTTTTATAACATGAGCAGTCTGAATGATTGGAGACAGTTAAATCTGCTGTATTTTTTTTTTACGAGCAGAATCATAGAGGGACTGATCCGTATTCAAAGAAGGAAGCATCAAGATTAAAATAAATGCCTTGGTATAAAAATGCACCCTTTTGGAGTTTCAAATTGTTTATTGAATGTCTGAAATGAGCAATCCATCTTTTTTTCTATTTGACTTGGAAGCTATTGCTTTCCACTTCAAACACAATGCTTTCCAATTAACAATCACAATTTGGCTCCTCATGTGATCGTGGTAGGAATGAATTTTGCATTCAGAGGGATAGATCTGGCTAAAATTAATTGTCAAATTACCTTAAAGAATAGGTCAATTGAAATGTGGTAGCAGACATATAAGAGGATATTTCACAGGTACATTCCAAAGAATGTAAAAAAAATTTCTAAGGACAGACCCACCATCCTTGGTCAACTAGAAAGGTTAAAGATGATATCAAAATTAAAGAAAAAGCAAATAATTGTGCAAATTGCGATGGGTCAGAAGATTAGACCGAATATGACAAAAAACAATGACTTAAGAAATGAATAGGCACCGAAAAATTAGAATACACAAGAAAGATAGGCACAAATATAAAAACAGATGTTAAAACTTTCTCGAAATATTTATAAAAAAGAAGAGTTAGCATAGTATTTGTTGATCGAGAAAGTGTCTGCAAAATTTATAATGGAAAATTTAAAATATGACAGATGAATTGAGCAGTGATTTTTGAATCAGGCTTCACGATATTGGATGCAAGTAACGCCCTTGGGACAGTGATAAATTAGGGAGTGGAAGAGAGGGAGAAACTCAATCTCTGTCACCAGAGGAGTGGTATGAGAGTTGTTGGTGCTGTAGGCTGATGTGTGCTCAGGTCCTGATGGGTGTCATTCTTAGAATTTGATAAAAATTGACTGGTGAGTTAGTTGTTTGTATTGGTCTCCCCCCCACCCCCCGATTCTTTCGTAACAGCGTCTGTGGAGGGAGAAAGAGAGTTGAGATTTTGTGGCCAATATGACTTCTTCAGAACTTCAGTTCACAACTCCAGACTCAAATTTTAATTCTGTTTTTTTTCTCTACAGATATTACCAGTCCTGCTGAGGTTCTCCAGCATTTCCTGCTTTTTATTACAAAATTAGGAGGCTATACTTTAGTTGTATAGGCATAGGTGAGACCACACCTGGAGTACTGGATATTTTATTGGTCACCCTGTTTAAGGAAGGATGTAAATGCATCAGTTTTATCAGACTGATACAAATGGGAAGGTTACCTTATGAAGAAATGATGAACAGGCAAGAGTTTGTATTTGCTGGCATTTAGTAGAGTAAGAGGCAACAGGATTGCAAGATATAAGATTCTGAGTAGGCTTGACAGGATAGATATGGAGAAGAAGTTTCCTGCCGTGGGAGGATCCAGACTGGAACTTGGGGTCATTGTTTAAAAATTAGGTGTCACTCACTTAAAACCGGTGAGGTGAAATGGTTTCTTTTAGAAGTCACGAACTTTCTACGTGACAAGCTGATTTATTCAGAGTCTTTGAATACTTTTAAAACCCAATTGTATTGATTCATGTTAGCAAGGTCGTGAAAGTTTACAGGAGTAAGCTGGAATGCAGATCATTCCCAGTCTTATTGAATAGCAGAATAGGCACAAAAGGCTGAATGGATTACTAATGCTCCTTGCTTGTATCATCGGCCACTGAGTCTGCAAGAAACAAGTCCAAATTATGATCATTTGTGGTGAGTGCAGAACTACTGGAATTTGTACATGTGATTTAATAGAATAAGTCAGAGTGGGATGTAAAAGGAATGCCTGTTGGCAGGATTATCTGAGACTGGAAGAAGTTTTAAATCCGAAGACTGTTGTAAATTTTTAAAAGAAAACTGGTCGCTACAACTACAGTGAAGTCTATTTAAATCTGGAGGAAAAAAAAAATACGTTTTGTCTTTTGACTTCCCCTTCATTTGTGGCCAGACAGTGGGACTGAGATATTCTCCGAAGTGTAACCTGGGGAGCAGCAACAGAAGAACCTATGATTGGAGGTCTCTGCTTTCACTCATGATGCAGGGGTGCCAGTATTGGACTGGGGTGGACAATGTCAAAAGTCACATGACACCAGGTTATAGTCCAACAGGTTTATTTGAAATCACAAGCTTTTGGAGTTGTAGCCCCTTCGTCAGGTTAAGTGAGAGATAAGCACACAGATCACAGAACTTATGGGCAGAGAGATTGTGGGCAACGAGATCAAAAGATCATACAAATGTTGTTAGTGCAGTGTTGAATAATAAGTCTCTGCCGGTGATCAGAAGTTTCAGATGGTGTGAGTAAAGTGTCAGTAGCTGAATAACAAGCAAAGGGATGACCTATAATCTGATTAAATGAGGCAGAGAGATAATAACAAAAAATTAAAAAATAAGGTAGTGCTGGAGACAAACCACATGACTGGAATAACATGTTAGGTATAACAGTTGCATGCCGAGGGTCTAACCAAAACAACAAGTAATCCAAAACTGTACAAACTAATTAAAGAAGAGTGATCAAAACAATTTAGCAAGGTGATGGCATCAATACATGACAGTAAGGAAAGTTTTACAGATAGAAAACAGTGTGGTGGGGTCACATGTCGCACAACATGAATCTAAGATCACAGTTGAGGCCATCGTCATGGGTATGGAACTTGGCCATCAGTTTCTGCTCGGTGATTCTGCATTGTTGTATATCTTGAAGTCCACCTTGGAGGATGTTTACCCGAAGATTGAAGTGTTCCCCAACTGGGAGGGAACGTTCCTGTCTGGCAATTGTCGCGCAGTGTCCATTCATCTGTTGTCGTAGCATCTGCATGGTTTAGCCAATATACCTTGCCTTGGGGTATCCTTGCCTGTAGTGTATGAGGTAGACAATATTGGCTGAGTCACATGAGTATCTGTTGTGTACATAGTGGGTGGTGTTCCCACGTGTAATGGTAGCATCCATGCCAATGATCTGTCATGTCTTGCAGAGGTTGCCATGGCTGGATTGTACAGTGTTATGGTCGATGTTGTCCTGAAGGCTGGGTAGTTTGCTGTGAACAGTGGTCTGTTTAATGTTTGGCAGTTGTTTGAAGGCGAGAAGTGGAGGTGTAGAGATGGTCTTGGCGAGATGCCCATCGATGACGAGTTGAAGGCTGTGAAGAACATGGCATAGTCTGGAGAAATACCGGACAACGAAGGGTACCCTATCGTTTGTATCCTGTGTCGGTCTTCTGAGGAGGTCAACGCAGTTTTTCACTGTACATCCAAACTGGCAATCAATGAGCTGAGCATTGTATCTCATCCTCATGAGGCCGTCCTTCAACGCCTTCAGGTGTCCATCGCATCCCTCCTCAACTGAGTAGATCCTGTGTATGCACAGTGCTTGTCCATAGTGGGTGACTTCTTTAATATGTTTAGGGTGGAAGTTAGAGAAGTGCAGCATTATGAGATTATCGTGGCTTGCGGTAGAGTGAGATACTAAAGTGTCCGTAATTGATGGAGATGTGTGTGTCCAAGAATGAGGCTGATTCTGAAGACTAGTCCATGTTAAATCTGATGGTGGGATGAAACTTATTGATATCGCTACATAGTTGTTTGTGATTCCTCGCCATGAATCTGAAGGAAGAAAATGTCTTCAACGCATCTGGTGTATAATATTGGTCGGAGGTCCTGCACAGCGAAGAAGGCTTGCTGAAACTTGTGCATGAAAATGTTGTCATATTGGGGTGCAGGTTTGGTCCCCATGGCTGTTCCTTGTGTCTGGATGAAGAACTGGTTGTTGAAGGTAAAGGCGTTGTGGTCGAGGATGAAGCAGATGAGTTGTAGGATGGCGTCTGGAAATTGACAGTTGTTGGTATG
This sequence comes from Rhincodon typus, assembly GCF_021869965.1. Taxonomy (NCBI): domain Eukaryota; kingdom Metazoa; phylum Chordata; class Chondrichthyes; order Orectolobiformes; family Rhincodontidae; genus Rhincodon; species Rhincodon typus. The sequence continues at coordinate 54,352,412 of NC_063342.1, read as the reverse complement.
GAGTACTGAGGCTGTTGTAGTGATGCCGTTATCGTGGGGGATGCTGGTGTGGAGCGCTGAAACGTCCATTGTGATGAGAGGAACGTTCGCTTCTTATTCGGCTGTTGACACTTCACCCACACCATCTAACACTTTTGATCATCTGCAGAGACTTATTATTTGACACATTGGGGAGGCGATGTCCTAGTGGTATTATCGCTGCACTGTTAATTCAGAGACCCAGAAAACGTTCTGGGGACCCAGGTTCAAATCTCATCATGGCAGATGGTGGAATTTTAATTCAATAAATATCGAGAATTAAAAATCTAATCGTGACCATGAATCCATTGTCGATTGTCGGGAAAAACCCATCTGGTTCGCTAATGTCCTTTAGGGAAGGAAACTGCCATCCTTACCTGGTCTGGCTACATGTGACTCTTAACTGTCCTCTGGGCAATAAGTGCTGCCTAGCTAGCGATGTCCTCATCCCGTGAATGAATAAAGAATAAAAAAACTCCACTCACACCATTTGTATGATCTTTGATTTCTGTGCCCTTGATCTTTCTCTCTGCCCATAAATTCTGTGTTCTGTTTATCTCTCACTTCACCTGATGAAGGGGCTACACTCAAAGGCTTGTGATTTCAAATAAACCTGTTGGACTATAATCTTGTGTCATGTGACTTCTGACTTTGCTCCCATGATGGCGATGCTGTTGTGTGCACCTCTGGAGCTTGACATGAGGCAAGATAGGGCCACGTCTGCATGTGCCTGATGTAGTCCATGGAGGGAATAGATACTTGGCTAGTGCTGTTGTCCTAAGCAACAAAACAATTTTGTTCTACCCATCTCTATTCTAACGTGGCTCTGTCTATCTATCCTGAGTCTTCATCTTCACTGATCAGTGCAATGGCTGGCCTAATAGTAGCTATTCAATCCTGAAAGACAGCAGCATTCATCCAAGTAACCAGTGTCAGAGGCTTGTATTCTCCTCATGTCACCAGATCTGCCTGCACTTCTCTGGAAGGTGGTGCTGATGAGGTCTCTGGCCACTTCCATAAGAGCCGGACTGTTGGTAATTCCAGTGAAGTTGCCACATACTGTAGGACGAGCTTTTCCTGAAGTTTCTGAAAGTCAGTGCTAAAGATGAAGTCAGAACTGCCTTGTACCAAACATTCTCATTAACTCTGATATCCATGAGTATCTTTTTCAGGACAGAACCTATGACTTCTAAGACTTGGGGAAATTTTGACACTGGATTCAAGATCAGGAGTTAGCACCCTCCTTAACTCTGTTGCAGTATTTAGCATTGGTTGTGCAGATCTTTATTCTAAAAAGTATGAGAGATTTAACAATGTAAGTACTTTGTGCTTTGTTTTCATGGAACTAGGCAGTCTCTCTGTCTCACACTCTCTTTCCCTCTACCTCACCTCCTTCACCACATTACCTTGACCATGTTTTGGAGACCAGTCTCATTGGAATTGCTTGCACCTCTTTTGGAATATCTATGCACCTTCTATGGCTTTCAGTGCAACTCAGTCTTAGATGAGGTATCCATTGGAGTTACCTGACTGACTTAGCCAATTATTTTCAAATTTAATTGTAGTTCTTCCAGCCTGTGGCTGCACTGTTCCGGTTGATGGTCTTTTAAAGACAGCATTCCAATTTACGAACAAAAAACAGCAGCATATCATACCAACTTAAGCTTAGGATTTGTACTTAAGAGTTGCCAATGAGTATTTGAATGAACTTGCTCTCCACAATGATTGGCGAAGTCAGGCTCACAGAGTATCAAATGAGCAGGAGTATTCTCTCATTTGACATCCATTCGTTCTAATTTGCCATGTAAAACTTAAAAGAATCTATTCTGAAGCACCAATGCAAGAGTGTTCAAAACCGGAGTATGAAAATTAGATTAGGATTTTCTTAAATTTTGGGTGTTTAGTCAAGCTGAATGAAACAATTCTGTTTTATTTTGAAGGTTGCTGACAAGAAATTCTCTTTCTCAAAAAAAAAAGTACAGTTTTTATTTTGCTCAGCCCTTCAGATTGTTTACGGCCAGTCATGCAAAAATCATGAAAATAAATGTAAAGCAGATCATTTAATATTTGTGACATTTTATTTACTCAAAGTATCAATGTGTTGCAGTTAAGCTAGTTTGATGAAATTACTTCTAAGGGATCGTAATGATAACAAGAGAATTAATCTCTTTACTGTCCTACTTGTGATGCTATGAGTAACCTTGGAGCTTCAAAATGACATCCACTGCACTCATCCATTTACAGTCTGGGCTACACCAGATGTTATTTTGGGGCCATTGTTGCATGCCTGAAGATATTCAAAATTGGCAGATTGTGTGATGCCAATCAATGTATGGCATTGATTTAATAATGGCATTGCCACTTTGAACTTGATGCTCCAATATTTCATCTCTTAACCGTGCACAGCAGAAGCCTCATTCAGTCGTGGGAACGGCCAATTTGTGTACACTATTTAAATAGATCATTGAATGGTTTCAGGTTAGTTGCTTATTTCTATTGACTGTTCCTGTGACTGAGCTTTTGGTGATTTCTGACATTCTTTAGCTTGACTTCTAACAGTGTGTGGTGAGGCCCATGCTGAAGACCGTTGTCCTGACTACAAGGTCTTCACACAGATCACTTCCTCTAATCCAGTCTTAACCTGGAGAATGAACAAACGGCAGCTCTGCTGCTGGAAGAGAAAGAAGGCGGAGGCTGAGAAGGCTCTCAACAGAAGGCCACGTGCATGCAGAATGATCATGGAATAATGTGCGAGGCATATTTCTATAAATTCAGAAAATAAATGCCAATTGCTGCAGCCACAAATACAACCTCAAAACAGTTTGAGGATGACATTGACAGGGGCTATCAAAGAGCCATGACACATCACGTTCCTTCCAGGCTTGAGTTAGAGATACTTGTGACATCCTCCACGCTGTCAGCCATTGCTTTCCAGGATTGGTCACTGCATTCCATCATGGCTGACCATTTTAATTCTCTCTTGTCAACAAAAAGAAGGTGGAGTAAACATATGACTTCTTGAGAATTGAAAACTTCCTGTCTTACAGGGTCTCTTTGATTGCATCTATGTATTGCTTTTCAGGGGCCACCACCACTCAACCTTGTGTTATATCACAACTTCCTCTTCATCCAGCTAATGTGCCATCCAACAAGTTTATTGTCCAACAGTCATGATATCTTCCCCTTGCAGCAGACCACTGTGGTAGATGGTCACGTGGCAAACCATAGGGTAGCTGCTGGGCAACAAAGGCCATCCTTTATGAGTAATGACTCCAACATATCAGCAACATTCATGCAATGAAAGCCACACTACAACACAGTATAGTAGAGCAGAAGCAAAAGAGACAAGACAATTTGCCTGTTTGGATGTGCACTATATGTTCTGTTGGAGTATGTAGTTCCGATTTTGTTTTATCATTTTGGCAAGTTCTGTCTTTATCCAGTGGCACACTCTTATGTTCATACACTCTGTCCCAGCTTGCCGTGCTTTGATTATCATTACCCTTATTGCCATCTTAACCTCCTTGCTTTGTGCCACATCTCATCTGACATAACTCCTTGCCCAACCTTAAAGCTTCATTTATCATTATGCAACTGACCACAACACAATTCTGATGAAGACTTCCCCACTGGTCCCGTTCCTTTTTCCAGTATTGCTGCCATGTTGACATGAAACAAAATAACATTTCCAGCATGATTAATGCAAACATCATATTTTTAAAAAAAAACTCTGATCTTAAAAATAAAAAATCCACGTTTTTAAAAACCTTGAAGTATCCCTTATTTATTAAAAGAAAAATCCAACTATAGCCCAGCATCAAGCACAGGCAATTACTTATGGCCCCTACATGTAATTGTAGTTGGTTGTGGAAGCAGTCAGCAGGGCAAATTCTTTAAATAAAGCCCTCATGCATCTGTCAACAAATATCTATTAAAATTACAAACTTTCTTTTCAAAGACTTCTTTTTACAATTTAAAGAGCTGAAGATTTGAATGACTCATGAGCTTGATAGTTCGATTCAACCTATCCACTTTAACACATATGCATGTTTATCCTTCACAATCTCAAAGGGTTACTTGACTGTTCCAGTAAGCTAACTGACTTCTCTAAAGAACTCCAGCAAAATTAGATGTTTTCCTTAAATTCCACAGGAACATTGAAAATTACTTCTTCTGAGTGAAGGTAGCTTTAAGTGTACCAGTGTCTTGTGAAATGAAGATATGTGAGATACACTCTGTCCTGTCAGCAACTTTCCAGATATTGAAAATATTTGTCTACAAGATGGATAAAAACATAAACAATTTGAGTTGAGAACTTCTTGCCAAGTTCACAGTGTTACTTGGAAAAGCAGTAGGATTGAGGTGAATGGAACTTTAGTATATGCTCGGAGGTATGTCCAGTTGTGAATGAGGACAGCTTTTTTTTAAACAGTTGATTACATTTGACACTTTGTATTGTGTGGGTTGACATTAAAAATGTTCATACGAAAATGAGGTTTTTTTTTGTCTGTCATGCAGGTGACTGAGGGAAAGCAAGAGCTGGAGAAGTGTCTGAAATTTTCTCGCAAGCTCAGAAAAGAAGTGAATGCCTTGACAGAATGGCTAGCGGCCACAGATGCGGAGTTGACGAGGAGATCAGCAGTTGAAGGCATGCCAACTAACTTAGATACAGAGGTTGCCTGGAGTAAGGTGAGAGTGACTTTAAGATCTTCGGAGGCAATAAGGTCAATGAAGGATTTTTAGCTTTGGCTTACAGCTTCAGTTACAATGTTTGATTGGATGCTTTGGCATTGAATGGGGTGGTCCTTTTTCTCAAGGGGTTCAGTTTAGCGCAGCTGGATGGATGACTGATTTACAATGCACGATGATGCCAACAGCTTGGGTTCAATTCCTGCACCAACTGAGGTTACCATGAAGGATTGTTCTTCTCAACCTCTTCCCCCCCGCCTCACCTGAGACATAGTGACGCTCCGGTTTAACCATCATCTTTGCCTCTCTGAAAGAACAACTCTAAGGTTTATTAAGTCTCTGGCGACTTTGCCTTTACCTTTCCTTTTCTCATTGGCAATAAAGTTGAGAAGAACTGAAAAACAGTTCTCAGGTATTTTAGCATTAACTGTTGGTGAGCACAGATGACGTTTGCAAAAGTCATGTCAAATACTCAAATATTCCACAGCGTAATACTTAATTAGATAGGAACATGAATGGTTGATCTGACCTTGTAGCATTATAGTCATGCTTCCAGCCTGAGTCTCATTTTCTTAAAGTTATCTTGTCTTTTTCAAGGTATTAAATATTCAGGGTACAGAAGCAAAATACTGTGGATTCTGGAAATCTGAAGTTTAAAAAAATGTTCTTGAAAAGTCTGGCAGCATTATGGAGAAAGAAATAGGGTTAACATTTCCGGACTAACTTTTCATCTTTTGTGATGAGAAGTCACAATCATCTTTCCAAAAAAATGCTGTCTGACCTGCTGAGTATCACCAGCATTCTGTTTTTTTAATATTTTATAATCAACTATTTTGAAGCTATTATTCAGTTTTTGTCAAGTTGGGGTCCAGCTCCAAATGTTATTGTTAATTTAACATGATAATATAATTATGGAGCAGGAAGGCAGGCCAAAAATTGATTAATTGGGAATAAGCTTCAGCCTTTGGGGATTCTTTCATCTTTGATTTTCCTTTTACGATTGAATGGATTAAAATATGCTGGAATAAAGTTGGTGGAAAAATAGAATTAATACACCAATTATATTGTCTCACTTGATACCACTGTCGTGGGAGGCCAGAAGAGATTTAAAGTCTTTGATTTCATTTCACTGCTGGGGGTGAGTCTGCCATGCAGACCTGGTGGCAAGTATTGCCCAGTCAGCAGGCAGGAACTGAAATCTGGGTTTTTGGAGGTCAGTGCCAAGAACCAGCAGTGCTAAGTGACAAGGAAGAGGAGGGCTGCATCATGATCAATACAGAGGAAGTCCAAGGTTTTTTTTCCCCTGTCTGCTTCACATGGATATCAAACAAAATGTTTAAATAGATGTCAAATACCTCCCGAGTCAGAAGGTCACAGTTTCAGAACCCAGTCTAGTGGCGAGAGCAATTAATCGAACTTGACACTCCAATCCATTGCTAAGGGGGTGCGACACTGTTGGAGATGCTATCTTTCAGATGAGACTGAGGTTAAGCCAAAGCACTGTCTGCCCACTCAGGTGCACCTAATAGATCCTACTCGTGAAAGACGGACAGGGAAATTCTCCAGTGTCCAGACTAATTTTTTTCATCCTGCCAACATGAAGAGAAAACATCATCTGGACCTTTTAAAAACCCCACAATCACCAATGTGTTAAGTGTACACCTTACCTGCTGCTTTTCCTACATGAAAAGGGCAACACAACGTAACACTGCAGAAGTACTCCTTTGGATCTGTTGTGTTTTGGGAAGACCAGAGGTTATGAAAAATATCACAATTCCAAGACTGACTTCCTTCAGGTCCTGATCCTGCTGTCACCAGGTTTTTTGTGTGTCTCTTGCACTGAATAATACTTGGATAACTACTAAGTAAAATGTAATATCCAGTTTTTTAGCAAGAAGGGAAGAAAACACAAACTGCCTTCACAGAATTGTTAGTGCAGAATGTGACATTGAATGTGTCTGCACCGGATTTCTGAATGATCATGATGACTTAATGCTATTCTCCTGCAATTTCCCCAATAACCCTGCTCTTTTCTTTCTATTCCAGCAATCATCTAAAGTTCTAATGAATGCCTCAATTTTGCTTGCCTCTACCACATTTCCAGGCAGTGTATTTCAGACCAGAACTACTCGCTGGGTGAAATGGTTCTGCTCACATCTCCCTTGTCACTTTGTCACTTTGAATTTTGCTTTAAATCTGGTCAGTGCCAGATGGGAATAGCTCCTTCACAACGTACAAAGTAGGAGGGAAGTGAAAATAAAAAGCCAGAGAGGGTGCAACGTGACAATTCATGGGAACCTCGCCTTCTTAAATGTGTTCCTTTTTGCATCATCATCTGTCTGATTAGCTGTGAAAATAACTGCATCTACAAGCATAAAGCTACAGTGGCTACCTGTCCTTAATACCATACTGCCCAGTACGGCATAACATCTCTGATGAAGAGTCATCTAGACTCGAAACATCAGTTTGCTCTCTGTCTCCATGGATACTGCCTGATCTGTTGTGATTTCCAAAAGTTTTTGTTTTTAGCATAACATCTTCTTATTGATCAATGTGGCAACATCACATTGGCATCACATGTTGTAAAGCCTTCAAACAGTTTATTAATGTTACCTTTAATGAATAACAAACCAAGTACCTACGTTTGCATCTGGCTCTAAACAGACACTGCATGCCTTTTGAGCAACAACAAATTTAATTTAATGAATAATGACTTCACTCAATTGGCATCTATTGGACCTGAGCATTAATTAAGTCCTGTCTCGCTTGTTCCACCCGATGCTGCACTGTGCTCTATCTCACGGAACATGATGTTTCTCCTGCTCAAGCCTTCATCTTCCTTCTCGGGAGACTGAAGGTTTTTCTGGTCCTGGGCTTACAGACAAATTTGCTCCTTCTCAATTTCTCTGCATGTTTGTTCTACCCTGCCCACAGCAACAATATCTTCTGCTGTGACTGAATCCATTTGTCATGATTTCAATCAACCTTTGTAAGGAATGTCAGAAACAGAACAGTATTTAGTATTGTCTTTAGTCTTTAGTATTGTGAACATAGAGACCATTCACATTGTACATAATTACATACATAATACATCATACATAGTTTTATATGGTCACCGATACAATGGGGAGGGCTGTGGAATGCCTGTACATGAACCTTTGAAACAATAGACATTGTTTCTGCTGCATACATCAGAATAATGTTGTGCAAATACAATAAGACATTGGATGTGTGGTAGGATGACTGAAACCTTATCGCATCCACCCACTCCCAGTGTGGATCACAACCTCTCACTGATCACTCTTCCCCAAAATAATGCCCTGCAGCTGCTCCACGACATTCTTGACCCTAACACCGAGGAGGAAGCATAACATCCCAGAGTCGTGCTTAAGGCCATAGCAATGTTTGTCTGTTCCCCAAATTAATGAATCCCCAATCATCACCACTTTTCTACTCTTCTTCTGACACTGCTTTGTAGCTGAGTCAGCTGCAGTGCCACAGGCTTGACACTCGGTGCATACCTCTAATATGCCATGGGTCTCACCAGTTTCCAAAACTGAAAAACAATTGGCAAGCAATATAACCTCGTCGGATTCCTGTGCTACCTGGCTGGTTCTCTTGGACTACCTGCTGTGCATTCATTTCCTATCTGTCTGCACACCCCTACCCTGAGGTCTGACCACTTCCTAAACATAGTATCCATGTAGTCTTCTGTCTCACAGATGTCCAACAGTGACTCCAGTTGCCCCTCAGCATCTGAAACCCAGAGTTCATGGTTTTCTAGCTTGTGAAACTTGCTGCACTCCTGCTCATCTAGGCCATGTGAAGTGAACACCTCCATCCCATGACAAAGCATAGGGTTTCTACGTGGCCAAGCTGCCCTGCCATAACTGGAACTTACTTTTGGACTATTTATTCTAAACTTGAGATTAGAGAGTAAAAAGTAGAATTATTCAACCTTGCTCACCAACAGCTCCTTCTCCTGTGCCTATAAATTAATACTTCAGAGTAAGAATTCCTGCAGGTTAAGAAAGTTAAAAACAAAAACAAAATACACAAATGAGAACCTCCTTACCTGCATGTGTTTAAGTAACCTTCAAATCAGTACCCCCTTCTTGCATGTACTTAGCCTTAGTTGATACATTTAACACTGTTTGTCTCAAAGCCATTATATTTTCATATTCACGATTATCTGTGGCAACTGTCTCCCAAAGAACGTAGAGCTCCATTGGAGTGGGAGGGCATGCGTGAAGCAAAAATGAGTTGAAATACATTCTGCTTACATACTAAGCCCCTTCATGTCCTGCTCTCATTGGGCGTGTGAGGGTTCAAGTTTGGTTACTTAATGATTTTTATGGATTTATAAGCAGCAAATCTATTAAAATGCTGAGGGGTCATCATATGTTTCCTTTCAGTGGATTAAAAATTATTCTGCTGGCATGACAAATTCAGTGGAAGGAAGAGGCGATTATCTATTTATTTCTAACTAGGTTTCAACCTGTGGCAGGCCTTGTTTTACTAAAGCACACTTGCCATTGATGCATTGGCTGTATTGGCACAGTGGTAGTTTCCCCAGCTCTTGAGCAAGAGTCCTGCGTTCAAGTCCCACCTGCTTCAGAGGCGTGAAATAACATCTCTGAACAGGTTAGTTAGGAAAAATACCTGCAATTGACATATGGGGCTCTTGTGGCACAGTGGGAATGTCTTTACCTCTGTGCCAGAATGCCTGGCTTCATGTCCACCAGCTTCAGGTAGACACAGGTTGATTAGAATATTACTGCAATTGAAGGGCTGCAACTTTGCATTTCTGAGTTGACAACAGTAGTTTGTCACGGAACAAATATGAGATGCATAAGAGATAGTAGGAACTGCAGATGCTGGAGAATCTGAGATATACAAGGTGTAGAGCTGGATGAACACAGCAGGCCAAGCAGCATCAGAGGAGCAGGAAGGCTGACGTTTCGGGCCTAGACCCTTCATCAGAAATGGGGGAGGGGAAGGGGGTTCTGAAATAAATAGGGAGAGAGGGGAAGGCAGATAGAAGATGGATAGAGGAGAAGATAGGTGGAGAGGAGACAGACAGGTCAAAGAGGCGGGAATGGAGCCAGTAAAGGTGAGTGTAGGTGGGGAGGTAGGGAGGAGATAGGTCAGTCCAGGGAGGACGGACAGGTCAAGGGGGTGGGATGAGGTTAGTAGGTAGGAGATGGGGGTGGGGCTTGAAGTGGGAGGAGGGGATATACTAAGAAAGGTGATGTAGCTGTAGTACCTGGTTTGCTTCAGGACGTGGTCGAGCAGTTTCAAGGCTGAAGAGATTACGAGAGAGTTGCAGTAGGAGAGAGATCCACTGAGGTTTTTCCGGAAGGAGGAGGGTAACTTCTTCAGGGTAGGCATCATTAGAAGAGGCTTCGCAGTGGGGTTAAAATTGTTTCAGAGATAGTAGGAACTGCAGATGCTGGAGAATCTGAGACCACTCTCTCCGTGACTCCCTTGTCCACTCCACACTCCCCTCCAGCCCCACCACACCCGGCACTTTTCTCTGCAACCACAGGAAGTGCTACACCTGCCCCTACACCTCCCCCCTCACCCCCATCCCAGGCCCCAAGAAGACTTTCCACATCAAGCAGATGTTCACCTGCACATCTGCTAATGTGGTATACTGCATCCAGTGTTCCCGTTGTGGCCTCCTCTACATTGGGGAAACCAAGCGGAGGCTTGGGGACCGCTTTGCAGAACACCTACGCTCGGTTTGCAATAAACAACTGCACCTCCCAGTTGCGAACCATTTCAACTCCCCCTCCCATTCCTCAGATGACATGTCCATCCTGGGCCTCCTGCAGTGCCACAACGATGCTACCCGAAGGTTGCAGGAGCAGCAAATCATATTCCGCTTGGGAACCCTGCAGCCCAATGGTATCAATGTGGACTTCACAAGCTTCAAAATCTCCCCTCCTCCTACCGCATCCCAAAACCAGTCCAGCTCGTCCCTGCCTCCCTAACCTGTCCTTCCTCCCACCTATCCCCTCCTCCCACCTCAAGGCCCACTCCCATCTCCTACCTACTAACCTCATCCCGCCCCCTTGACCTGTCCGTCCTCCCTGGACTGACCTATCTCCTCCCTACCTCCCCACCTACGCTGACCTTTACTGGCTCCATCCCCGCCTCTTTGACCTCCTGTTTCCTCTCCACCTATCTTCTCCTCTATCCATCTTCTATCTGCCTCCCCCTCTCTCCCTATTTATTTCAGAACCCCCTTCCCCTCTCCCATTTCTGAAGAAGGGTCTAGGCCCGAAACGTCAGCCTTCCTGCTCCTCTGATGCTGCTTGGCCTGCTTTGTTCATCCAGCTCTACACCTTGTATATCTGAGATGCATAAGATATGCATGTGGCAAGTTGAAATGAAAACTCAATTAGCAATTTCAAAGCACCTCTAATCAAAACTATCAAAGTAGCGTTTTCTGAGAAGCCTGTAGTGCAGAGGTAAAGAATGATAGGTCATTTAAAAATTTGTCTCATTTTTCAGAGAAGATGTAGTACCACCAAATATGGAAGCAAGGAAGTTAGCAGAATTTATTATCAAAATAGTGATAGTGTTAACAAAGTATCTCAAAATGTAAGTGCAAATCACCAGAACTTGACTATTTGTTTACATTTGAAGATCCTGAGGTCAGCTGGGGAAGGAATAGCAGAGGCGCTGCTTATAATTTTCCAAAACATTGTGCTTAGAAAAACAAGGAAATTACTTCATAGGAACCTGTCAGTATGCTCAGCAGGTCTATGTTGGCATGTACCCTCCACGTGAATAGGTTGTCCCAGATCAATTTATTCAACTTGGTTGTATGTTCCATCATCTCCTTTTGTTTCATTCACCTGATTAAATCAAATCTTGCATGGTGACATGATTTCTACAACAAAATGTCAATCGGGAGCAGGAGTTGGCCGTTCAGCTCCCCAAGTCTGCTCTGCTATTTAATAAGATTACATGATCTGATTGTAATCTCAAATCCACATCCATGTATATCTCTGATTACCTTTCAATACTTGCTAAATAAGAAAATATCTACTTCTGACTTAAAAATACTCAAGGATTCTGCTTTCACCACCTTTTCAGGAAGAGAGTTCCAAAGAATCATGACTCTCAGAGGAAACAAAATGCCTCACCTCTGTTTTAAATGGTACCCTTGTTTTTTATACAGTGACTCTGGATTCTAGCTTCTCCCAGAAGGGGAAACGTTCTCTCCACATCTACCTTCAAGTCATCTCTCACTCTTCCAAACTTCAGCAGATACAAACCTCTCCTTTCTAACCTCTCCTCATAAGCCACGTGGAAATTTCAGACATTAGTCTTAAACATTTTCTGAACTGCTTCCAACGCATTTATTATCATTCCTTAAATAACGTTGCCCACAGTATACAGGATGCAATCTCACTACTGCCCTGTATAAGTGACCTCCCTACTTCTGCATTCAGTTCCCCTCACAATAAATGATAACACTCTATCAGCTTTCCTAATTACTTGCTGTACCTGCGTATTAACCATTAGTGATTTATGTGCCTGAATACCTAGATCCCTCTTAACTTCTGAGCATTTTATTTTTATTTCTCCTGCTGAAATGGGTAAGTTGACATTTTCTCACATAATACGCATTTACTAGATCTTTGTTCACTCAGCCTTTCTTCACTTTTCTCCCTATCTTTGTGTCATCAGCAAAGTTGACAACCATTGTCCTTTCAATAAAGTCATTTCCATAGGTCGGAAGCCGTTGATATCCATGAAACAATCACCTGGCACACCACTTGTTAGTTTTTGCCAATCTTAAAAAAAGTCACATTTCTGCCCATTGTCTGTTTCCTGTTAATCAGCCAATCTTCAATCCATGAAAATGTGATCTTCTCTATACCCTGAACTTTTATTATCCACAATAATCTTTGATCTGGCACCTTGTGGAAATCTAAAAACAGTGCATCACTCTCCCCCCACACCCCATACCGACCCCGGTTCCCCTTTATCCACAGCACACATAACTATATCAAATAAGTCCAGTGGGTTGGTCAAAGATGATTTTCCTTCCACAAAATTATGTTGACCCTGCCTAATTGGGGTACAAAGTCAATATTGTATTCCTGACTTTCTACTGTTCTTGTTTGTTGAAGTTCATACGAGCTTTTTATTTACACATGCTGCAGACATTCCAGTGATTAGTTGACACGCATTCAAGGTTTTATTTCATAGCTAGTCCAAGATGATTTACAGCACTATTACTTGCTCTGCTTCCTTTCACACACCATTGTGTTTTCCACTCACTCTACCGTATTTTTTCAGAGTAGGATGAAAAGCTGTCAAAGAAGCAGAGGTTTGCAGATATGTATGAGCATATGTGCCAGCCTCTCCTCTCTGTTGCCTTGGGTCAAGTTTATAGTCTAATTTTGTTGGTTACTGGCCATATTTTACTTCTTCTGTTGGTCTGACATTGGTATTGTTGTTTAAATAGTTTTGTTTGATTAAGTTCTATTTCTGGCAGCTTTTTATCTAAATCTGTTCGTTCCACTTACCTGTGGAAGCCATTGATGTGAAAGTTATCAATACTGTTTAACCATGTGAGTTCAATACAGAGGTCTGTAATTTGAAACTTCATTTCTCCTCAGAAATGACATTATTATTTGTAACATATCAGATAATCAAGAGGTCAGTAATTGGTGAGGAGGGCCTCTTGTTGGATCAGGTATTATTAATTCATCACCGCTGTCAGTACCCTCAAAACTGGCCTTGGGAAAACTAATTTGACAACATGTTTTCACAAAATCAGGATTGATTGCCAGTCATTATAAATTGAATTCTTGGTTCACTGCTGCATTTATGTTGAAGTTATAACATTTCCATGCTTTGGAATTTAGCTTTGAACAGACTGTGGCAGATTGCTGCATTCCACGAAGTAACCTATTATAGGTAATATATGTTGCACTCTTAGGCAAGTGACAATGTCAAAGGAGAGGAGAAATGTTGTTACCGATATACTCCAATGAATCTGACTGAACTAAATTGTGAATTATTATAGATGTGAACCTTTAATATCAAGAGATGTATTGTAAACAGTGGAACAAGTAACACACTGAAATTGTAGAAGTAGCATCCAGGGGCTTTTCTCTAATGAACTAATTCTGCAAAAGCCAGAATCAATAACAAAAACCCACTGATGCTTATAGAAAACTAAATCAAACAAGAATGTGAATTATTTGGATCACTCTGCTTCTGATCCATTTAGCTAACTCCAAATTGTTTCTCAAAATCTTTCCTAGAAGCAGAATAATTTGGTTTTGCATTTATCCGTTTCTAAATGGAAAACAATCTCTACCAATTAGGATGATGAAATGAATAGCTTGGATGAGGGGATGATTGAAGCTGTGAAGCTGAAAACAGAAAATTGCATTTTAATGAAAGATGCATGTATTCAGTTTGGAGAGTTTGCATGTTACATGTTTTCTGATCCCTTTCAACTTACTGCAGCAGACCCTTATTAAACCCTATTCTACATAGTAATTACTACTTTAACAGCAGTTGGACAGATGAACAAGTCTTTAATGATACAATGTCTTTGTCAAAAAAAAACAAACCACCTTCTTCTGAAGAAGGGTCTAGGCCCGAAACATCAGCTTTCCTGCTGCTCAGTTGCTGCTTGGCCTGCTGTGTTCATCCAGCTCTACACCTTGTTATCTCAGATTCTCCAGCATCTGCAGTTCCTACTATCCCTTACATTAATGAAGTGTTTTTAATTTCATGTGAAAGTGTTGAGGTGTTCCTTTTCTGTAGTGTCATTGCAATGACAATAATATGTCACCCATCTTTTGAGCTATGAAAGTAATCCTCATCAAATTGAACATACGAAGATCCCATGTACTTTCCATTAGAAAAAAAACATATATTTGTGTGTCATATATTGAATAATGCCAGCCTTTTCAGGCAAGTGAATGAACCAAAGCTAGGGTATCATTGTGATGAAGCATAGGTTGGTGACAACAGAGGAGAACCTGGAAAGAGGCATAACAATTTCAAAGCTGCAGTAAAATTTTGCACAAGTGAACGGTATTTTGCTGTTACTGAAAGATAACCAGATTATTCTAGGTAACAGTCTGAAGCATCAAGTGATGACTTCAGACCACATATTTTGACAGTTGTCTGGCCATTTGATTCAATCTTTAATTAACATTTAATATAACTTTAACTTAACAGAAAATTGTTACATAAATTGCCTGAACCAAATGTGAATATTCAAATTACAATGCAAATGTTCCACCTTGCACACTAAAGAATAATATTGAGATATTTGAGATGAAAACAAAAAATGTATTTTCTCTTTGGTGACTAACTGCCTCAGAAGAACTGCGGGGAGCAGGAATATCCAGGAGAAATTATTTTATTCTATCACTTTTACTATCCAGGTACCCACTGCTTTGCTGATGCGTGTCTGTGCAATTTTAGTATAGCAAGCAAGGTTGGCTGGGGATTTTAGACAGCTATGCAAAAGAGAACTACGTCATAATTTGTTGCACTGGTAATGGAGTAAAGATTGTTGAGTTGTCAAGAAAATGCTTTGGATTTCCTAGCTTATCATGAATACATAAACACTTTCACTGGTTAATTATTACAGCAGTAAAATTGTCATCACAATAATTTCTATTTCTATAGCCCCTTTTACACTGTGAATCTCAATTTTTTTGACTGTGATTAACTTTAATTAGATTATTCAATCAGATCAAACATGATTTCCTTGCATAGCTAACCAGAATTGAAAGGCTGAATGGCCTATTCCTGCACCTGGTACTTGTATGTAGCTAGGTGGGGCAAAAGGCACAGCAGAACATCTACTGGACCTACCTGGCCCACCTTTACCTTGTAATGCAAAAATGTCTCAGCAGAATTAATTGGAAGATTAGTACTGCTTTAGTAAGACACCAAAGAGGTGGTGATAATCAGAAAGCAGAGTACTGTGGATGCTGAAGATCTGAAATGAAAACAGGGAATTGTGGAAACACTCAGCAATTCAACATCTACAAAGAGAAGCAGAGTTAACATTGCAAATCTGTAATTTCATTAGAACTGAAAAAGATTCAAAATGTGATGGGATTTGAGCAAGTGGTGGGTGGGACCAAGAACAAATGTTAGCATCTGTGATAGGGGAAGGACTATGAGAAATTGAAGGACCAAGGAGTATGTATTCTGGGGCCGAAGGGAATGGTGATAGAACAAACTAAATTAGAAGGAGTAATTGTGAAAGTGGTAGGAGTCAGTGTGATTCCTGGATTGCCTCCTCTAGGGAAGGCTTTCCCAAGCATGAACCAGTCAGGCAGGTGTAAGAGGCTAGAAGTGGGCCTTTACCCAGCATCAGGAGCACAGGTCCCACTGACCGAGAGCTGCCAGACAGTCAGAGGGCAGCAGCTCTTTTTTGCTCAGCATTGCTGCATGGGAGGTGGTAGTTCCTATAAGAAGTTCACCCACTGGAGGCTAAGGATAATCAAGCACCCTAGGCCATAGGTGATTTTTGTTTAAAAGTTCATTCATGGGATATGGGCATCATTGACCAGGCCAGTATTTATTACCCATCCCCCATTACCCAGAGAGCAGTTAAGTGTCATCTACATTGCTGTGGGTCTAGGGTCATGAGTTGATCAGACCAGGTAAGGACAGCAGTCTCCTTCTCTAAAGGAACATAGTGAACCAGATAGGTTCTTGCAACAACTGGCCATGGTTTCACGGTGGTCATTAGACTCTTAATTCCAGATTTTTGCTTTTTATTGCATTCAAATTCCACTATCTGCCCCATGGTGGGATTCAAACCTGTGTCCAGAGAACATTGTCCGAGTCTCTGGATTAACAGTCCAGGGATAATACCATTGGCCATCACCTCCTTAAAAAATATGAGTAGTGAGCAATAGCAGAGGGTGTTTCATGGGACAGGTAGTGAACCAGATGGGTTTTTCCTGACAATTGACAATTGTTTCATGGTCACCATTAGGCTACTAATTTCAGTTAGTTATTGAATTCAAATTCTACCATCTGCCACGACGGGATTTGAACCGAGCTCCCCAGAGCATTACCAGGTTCTCTGGATTAATACTCTAGCGAAAATACCACTGGGCTGTCACCTCCTTTTCTAAAAAAAAAATATGAGCAACGAGCAAAAAAAGGGGAACAATGGGATGAAATGTTTCATGGGCCAGGCATCACAAGGTGTAAGGGGGTGGTCAGTAGCAAGGACAAGACAATGGTTCAAAGTGGGAAACAAGGCAATTCAACAGAGGGTAGTAAGATAGACCAGGCCCTTCACTGGAGGGTAATAATACAATGTTTAGCACTGCATTATGTATTGTGATATAAGAAACCTAGTCAGAGATGTCGATTTTAGGTTGGGTTGCCAACCCTTCACGGTTGGCCTGGAGTCTCCAGTAATTAAAAAATAAATCTCCAGGACACAGTTGGGTGCAGTCCTGGAATGAAATCGTAAGGACGTCAATTGCTTTTAGCGAACCACGAAGTGTATTCAGCTACCTTCAAGAAAATGCTCCTTGTGATTGTTCTGCTGCCGAGCAGTGGATAGCTGAGTGAGAAAACTGTGAGAGGTGATAATCAATTGAAAGCCAGATGGAGAGATTGAAATCAGTGCATTGGGCTAAATCCAACCTTTTTTCTGGCTAAGTCTGAGTTACGTTGAGTTTTTTTTTGGAGGATTTTTCCCTGTAAAGCCTAGCAAGTTCTCGTCACATCTTACCAAACTTGCCTTGTTAATTATATACCATATCCCTATGGTTTAGCTCATGTTTAAATTCCACCACATCTTGGCATGCTCTGTTCAACTCAACAACTCAACATTTGGAGGGCATCTTGGAATTCATCTGCTTCCCATGCACTTGTTCTATGTTTAAACGGACGTTATGCACCCAGACAAACATTGTCAGTCCAGAGTTGCCCCTGAATGATTGCTGACACTTGCCACAAATATGGCAGGTAGAGGAAAATCAACACCAAATTTTGCTGACAGTGTCCTGAAGATTTTGGAGGAAGGGTAGGTTTTGAGCCATGACTTCCTCCACACCCACTGCATCCACTACAGTTTATGAAACAGAGTTCCAAACATCTACCAACCTTTGTGTGTAGAAATGCTTCCTAACATCTCTCCTGAACAGTGTGGCCCTAATTCTCAGACTATGCCCCCATAATTCTAGAATCCCCAAACAGTAGAAATAGTTTAACTTTACCTACCCTATCTTTTCCAGTTAATATCTGGAAGACTTTGATTGGATCCCCCTTTTAACCTTGTAAATTCTAGAGAAAACAGGCAGCAAAGGCTGGAGTGAACAATGGTTATCCAACTCAATAGGTAAGACTTGGACTTTGGTGTGAGTCGGGGTATGATCAGAAGATTGCAGGGTTGCATCCTGCTGTGATTGTTTGTAAGGCGCCATGACCAAAGTTGGAAGTCATTGGTCTCGTAAGCCAGAAATCGCAGGTTTGATGCCTTTACAGGTCTGGTAGTGAACTGTTGAGTTTAGTTTTTCTTATGGAGCATCACCCTCAGCCACCTGCAACTACCATGAACTGTTCGATATTGAACCCTTGTCATTCCACCACTTTGGCTTGAAAAGTAGTCTTTACCATTGTGCTGCGAGAGTCCATTAGTGTCATTCCCTCAAAGTCCGAAGGCCTGTGTTCAAATCCCACCTGCTCTACGAATGTGCCATAACAAATCATCTAAAATTGTCCCTAATAACAGCAAACCTAGAAACATTGCAGCAAAATGCTTTTGCCGTTGAGAATAGCTTCACTGCACTTGTCACCCGATTTCTTCCACACATCTCACCACAGCCCACATCGCTCACCCCAATTAGCTTCCTCCCCTCATCTTTCCTTTTGTATAGAGTTTATTGACTTTCTCAGTCCTAACCCTGCATTACACTCTGTAGTGTTATAGCTGTTCCTTATATATGTGATCAAACAATTAATATCTACCAACCATTTCTCTTGACCTTAAAGTACATAACAAATCGGAGTAGGAGTAGGCAAAGCAGTCCCTCAAGCATCCTCCACCATTTGATGTAATCATCTCACCTCAGCCTCAACTCTACTTTCCTGCCTCCTGTCTATAACCCTTCAACACATTACTAATTAAAAATCTGCCTATTCCTTTTTAAATTTACTCAATGTTCCAGCATCCACAAGATTCTGGGGGAGTGAATTCCACAGAATCATAAACCTTTGACAGAAGCAATTGCCCCTCATGTCTGTTTTAAATCTGTTTATCGTTTGTCATAAAGCTATGATCTCTCATTCTTGTATGAAGATATTAACAAACATAAAAATGTGTTTAATCGGGCATCAGCAAAAGGAGTTGAGTAAATTGGCTTCTGTATCCATTGGTTAGAAATGGAAACTGTTGAGCGTTGCTACTCTGTCCTGTGAGCCTTACTCGATTGTTCATGTGTGGACATCAAGGTAAGGAAAGGATTTAAGTTTTTAAGTTTATCAAATAACCTCAAACGTGCACTGTTGTAACTCCTAGCTGAGATATTTAGTGGCCATGGAATGATCTACAAATTAATAAATCAACACCTTTTCAAGGAGGGAAATGGAGGGTATTAGAAGCAACTGGCAGGGAAAGAAAAGACCGTGTGTTGAGAGTCTGGTTCAGTTTCATTCAGGAAATTGAAATAGTTATCTTTAATAGGTGACTACTAATATCTTCATTTTTCCTTCTTGTAATAAATGTTGAAATGTTTGACGAGAGGATTATAAAGATTTTCAATCGGTTTGAGTGTTGCCAGGAGTCTGAGAGCCTTCATTGTCTGACAGTAAACCATAAAAAAGAGATCTGCTTTACAATGTACAAAGCGATACGAGGCTGCTTTTATCTTGACTTTGAAAGGAACCTTGATTATGAGTATCATTTTCTTTACATTGGTTTGAAAGTTGAATGCCAAAAATTAGAAGCCAATCAAAAACCACAGTGTTGGATCAAGTTATCCAATTTAACAAATTTTAAGTGAAAGTATTGGGTACATCTCGGACATTAGTCTGAAGATTTCTCTTCCGTGTAGAAACTGAGCGCTTCCGTCAATTAGAATCCCGAGCTGCCAAAAAAATCACTTCGGGCGCAAGTGAAACGCTTGTTCCTGACATTCAGTCTGCTGGTTCACAATGTAGTTTGGTAGAGAGCAATACAAATGAGAAGGTTTCAAGTTCATATGTTGCTCCGTGCTGAGTTGCTTCATCTCAATAGGGTAGGAACTGAAGTTCTTTATTTGATCTGGGTATCCCTGTTGCCAACTGCTGCAGGAAACAAACTGCCTCTTAACTGGGGACAACTGAAATGTCTAATCAACTGTCACTTTTAAGATTAACATGAAGAATAGTCATGTGTATAAGTTTGAGGTATATCTGAAGCTGGAGTTTGTGCCTGAAGGGCTGGAAAGATGAAGATCAGGACAAAATGAGCTGTATCGACTCGAGAGTTGACATTTCATTAAAAAGAAAGGCCTAGTTGTCACCAGCTGTTTTTTTTTAGATTTGTGGTGTACCCTATCACCAACAGTGTAGGCTGCTGCCTGTGGTATAATCCAGTGGTTTGATATTGTGCAAACAAACTGTTTCCTCTGGATTGGTAAGAGATGCTTAAGAGGGCTCCTCCAAAATGTGGAACGTATGGTAGATTTTAATTTGCATCAACATCTGCAGCATTTATTTTCTTCCTTGTGGTCAGCAACATCTGCTATGGCAGAAATGAGGGATTTTCGTTGCTTCAGCTTTTGGTGGATGAATATTGAATAAAGGACCTAAAGCAAGTGAGCAAATAGAAATGAATAGAGCAATTTTTTTTAGCTCCAATGTAAGATTGATTTTAAAAATAGTTCCAACTTTTCAAATTTCTTAGCGCTAAATAAAGGATGATGTTTCTACTTTAAACAATCTCTTAATTATAATATTCCCTCAGAGCTAGGATAGATTAGAAGTTTTGGTTCATATCAGTGTAATAAATTAATCCAACAGAAAACAGTACCATTCTGATTGTCACAATCCTATTTTTGAAGTTGTTGTGAATTTTCAAGATAAAGTAATATTACCATAGCCCCAGCATGCCATTGGGCTGCCCTCTCATGAGAGAGACACCATTGTTTTAACCTGAGAGCTATTATGTCTTAGGCAAGGGGTAAGGTTGAGAAGGCAGGGCTTTCATGGTAACCTCAGCCACAGAAATTGAAGCCACGCTGTTAGCATCACTCTGCATCGCAAACCAGCTGTTCAGCCAACTGAGCTAACTTATTTCCTGTAAAACAGCAAAATGTTGTATAAGCAAGAGTGGGCTGAACCTGTAACCAGGACAGCATTTTATATAAATGAGATGACAAATCACTATGGGCAATGGATACACTTCGAAATTGTTCTTTTACTACAATAAATTGTTTAGGTTAGCTTTAGTATTGTCATTATATGCTGTTATTTATTTTTATGAAGTGTTTACTGTTTGGAAAAATCTAAAAATAATTAATTTGATGTACATGTTAGGAACATTTTGGTAATGAGTAGTTCCAGTTGAATAATCAAGTATATATTAAGATAAGACTTGAAGTACCCAGCTGTGATATTACAGAAGCTTTGACCTCTCATGATGATCTCACTGTTATAAAGCTTCCAATTTGAATGTCTGTCTTTTTTTTTAAACAAAGCTCCCAATTCATTCCAAAAAAAATGCTGCCATGCTGTTGTACAGAGTTAATATTAATATTAATTCATGGGGTATTCATTAATTTTTGAAACTGTTTTGCTCAAAAAAGCATTGTTGGCCCACAGAAAACGTATGCCCACTTGTCAGAAATGCCTTGATATTGCATTTCCAATACAGTTAGACTGTTGATATCTTATAGCGTTACAACAGGTTGTTGATCTCTAATAGTGTTACAAAAGGTTACCTTGCTATTTTTGTGTGAAACAAATGAATCATTGCTTCTCTGGTTTATTTTCATGCTTATGTTAAAAGCTGAATCCTTTAGGTGTGAAGAGAGTTACTGCTGATTTGTTTTTGCCAATGAAAAGTTATTCACTTTCAATTCCCAACTCAAAGCTAGGCGGCATTATAGACTTGTAGGTAATAGCATAAAATTACAAAGGGATATTGATAGACTAGATAAATGGGCAAAACTGTGGCAGCTGGAGTTCAGTGTAAGCAAGTATAAGGCTATCCATTTTGGATTGAAAAAGGATAAATCAGGTTACTTTAATGGACGGTATGAAGCTATGTGTTAGTGGATGCCCAAAGATACTTGGCAGTTCAGGTGCATAGAGCTTTAAAATGTTACAAACAGATACAGAAAATAATCAAGAAAGGTAATATAATGCTGGTGTTTATATCACACCACACCTTAGAAGGATGCACTGGCCTTGGAGGGAATAAGATTTACAAGAAAGACACCTAGATTTCAGCGCTTAAGTTATGAGGAGACATTATATAAATTGGGTCTAGAATTTAGAAGATTACAAGGTGATCTGATTAACTACCAGATATAATTTGGAAAAGACAGCATAGATAAAGATAAACTATTTTCACTGGTTGGGGATTCTAGAACTCTGGGGCGTAGTCTGAGAATTAGGGCCAGACTGTTCAGGAGAGACGTTCGGAAGCACTTCTACACATAAAGGGTGGTGGATGTTTGGAACTCTGTTGGATACAGGATCAGTTGTTCACTTTAAATCTGAGATTCATAGGCATTTGTTAAACAAAGATGTTAAGGGTTATGCGCCAAAGGCTGGTATATGAAGCTAGGCCACAGATCAACCATGATCTCATTGAATGATGGAACGGGTTCAAGGGGGCTGAATGGCCTACTCCTTTTCCTATGTTCTTATATGCCGATGTTGTATTTGGAAAGAACAGAACTGGGCAATTGTGTGGTTATGACCAGCAACATATTAAGAATAAGAGGCTTTTTTTTTCAAATTTCACTGTCTGCTGCATATTCAGTAATGTCATGCAAATATTTATTTTGAAGGCTACACAAAAAGATATAGAGAAGAGACGGCTGTTGCTCAACAGCATTACTGAGACGGGCAGGAGTCTGAAGACCATGTTAGGAAAGAGTGACAGTGTTGTGGATGACAAACTTAGCCTGTTAAATTGTAACTGGATAGCAGTCACGTCGCGGGCTGAAGAGTGGTTCAACATTCTCCTGGTGAGTATCTTCAGGCATCATTGTATCAATGCAGCAGCCTTTGGAATGTAATATATTGTCAAATAAACAACAAAGATGAATATTAGAGATTGATGGAATGGAATGCCCATTAATTTACCCCACTTCATTAAGTTTGATCTGGGGAGGATGAATCAAGTTACCTGTGTGAAGGTCAGGTGTCGGTCTGTAGGAGTGGGTACAAGAAGATGGTTCAGAGAGTATTTGTATCAATGTAATTCTTGGGTGTCACATGGAGGAAACTATTGTCTATTTTGGATGCTGTCAATTAAGTTTTTATTTTTTAAGTAAAAGAATACCTTTGAGATTTTTTTATTGGAGAGTTTTGTAAATATATTGGAAATAATTTGATGTAGTTGTGTGGCAGTTTGCTGCTTGTTATAGAAGGTTTAAGGTTCGATTGAAACTTGTGAAATTGATAATTGGGCAGTTACTGTAATGCGCTGGTTGTTGACTGGGTATTCATTGTTTTCAATAAGATGCAAGTGGTAGACATTAACTGAAGTTTCACTTGGCGTCCTGTGACTAGGAATTGGAATTAGGTTAGAATTTAGAGTGTGTATGTTTGTAACATTTAATTCTAGGAACCAGTGCTAACGAAGATTGGCTCCAGTTTTATTTTTCACCCATAAAGCTCTCTGGAGAGTATCACCAGCCCTGCCCCTCTTGTGTAACACCGTCCAGTTAAAAATGGCCTCTGTTATCTCCATTAGTTAGCCTGATAGGGAAACAATTCAGCAGCAACTGGAGATTCGGTTTAGCTCTTACAGATATTTTAACAATGCTCACGAAACAAATAAATATAGAATCTCAGTAAAACCCAGAAGGTAATCCAAAAGCTGTGCAAAACGGCACAATATTCTTCAATCAACATTAATTTAAATTAACTGGATCACCACAAACACGTAGCCTTGCCTGTGACTTGTATTCCTGTTTATACGTTTATTCCTGCATGGACATTAGACTGGCAGCTAGCACTTTTAAAAAATCCATTCAATGATATCCTGTATTATTCAGATAAAATTTGACTGAAGATTCACCAAGTCAGTGGTTTTATACAGAGAGACCCATCAATGGTAGCTACATTTCCTGGAATTGCTGCTTACAGCATTTGAACATTTCAATGTGGTGTCTGCCCAGCATAATCTGAAGTTAATCACAGAACTCCATTTACACTAATTAACTAGTGTACTAATACCACTGTGCTAATGTTTAATGTGCATGAGAACTACCCCCCATAGAGCTTGCTGATTTTTAGTTTTAACTGGTTCTTGTGAAATAAAGTGCACTTGAAGAATGAGTTAATTCTCTACCAAATGTTTCTGTGAAACTTACCTTCCTTGTAATAAGGTATTCACCAAGTGGCATGCAATGTTTAGAATTTAATGAACTAAATAGTTCCTGGGAAATGGATCCTGAGCTACATAAACTGGTGAGAGGGATAAGAAATATATGCAATCTGTTCAGAATTGGGCATGCCATCCTCAGTGGTCTGTGGATATAGTTACAGGGTGCCACACATACGCATGTTTCAAAATCATTTTGGTGGAGGTTATGAGCAATATTTTGCGTAATAGGTTCTCTAGTCTTAAAGTTTCTCCATTACAGGTTTGCCTAGTGCTACACATCATTCTGCATTTGAAATTCTGGACTATTCTGCCACTTTGATAAGACATGGAGTACACCTGCCCTATCACAGTCTCCCCAACCCCAACAGAATGCAGAGAACAATAGCCATCCAACCAACTGATACAGACTTTGCTTCCCCTTCCTGCCTCTTATCAACCAGGACGTGTTCATACGCTCAGTTTTCTGCTCTGTATGATTCTGCATGATTTTCTCTGGGTAGACTTTCATTCGACAGTCACAGTCCTTAGCAGACTAACCAACCCCTGCCCCCACCTCTTTTTTCAGCTTTTGTCCTGAATTGTCCTGAATTGTTCTTAACAATCTGAATAGCTGAACTGTGAATTCTCCCAGATTTCCCACCTGTTTATGTAAATATTTTTCCAAGTTAACTTCTGGAGGAAACAATGCTCATTTGCTATTGAAAGAAAAAATGGAATTGTCATGACTGCTTGATTTTTGTTCATAGGACTTGTCAAATGAATTGACTTTGGTTTCTATAAATATCTTGACAGTATACTGATGGAAATTATTGGCCAGAAGTAAATTAAGCTTGGTGCTATCAGCTGTACATAACATTGGAAGCCAGACAATTGCAAGTGTACTGTGTGTAAAGCCTTTGATGTTTGGTGTAATAGCTTACTACTGAATTCCCTGTGGAGGTATTATCATTGTATCTCATTAACAATCATAGTATGTAAAATATGCAGCCCATCTAATTATTTTTACTCACGTAAAATGATTGAGTTTTTAAATAATTAAACTTGAGTCAGTTCTATTTCCAAATACTTTGTGCTAATTGATTCCAAGATTGTTAGTGAAATTCTTTGCAACCCCAAAATAATTTGTGGTGATAGCTATGATATTTTAATAAAAGGGCTAATGCCCATTGAAAGTGTAAACTATAGGATGGCATGACAAAAATGGCATATCAGAGGACCATTCTTCAATGCTTAAGTGTAGTGAAAGGCAGATTCAGACTGAAAACTCCCCAGCAGGCAGTTCTTTAGTCTGATGACTGAAATGTATAGAAAATCAATGTCATCAACCAATGTACAAAACAGCACCAGCAGAAAACTGAAAGCAAGTTATGTGTTCCAAAATTTTAAGCAAGACTTTTCAAGTGTCCTAGGGAGAGCTTAAGAGCGAAAGGAAAGAAAACTGTTGTTTAATGTATTTTCTTAAAAACCTAAACCACTTATTCATATTCAACTGCAACACAGGAATACCAGAAGCAAATGGAAAATTTTGACCAGAATGTTGCTCAAATCACAGCCTGGATGTATCGTGCTGAAATCTTGTTAGATGAATCCGAGAAACAGAAAGTTGGACAGAAGGAGGAAGTTTTGAAGGTAACATCACCTCAGATTTTTCAATTTGGATAATTGGTCTTTTCCTACCAAGGTATCGATTTTGTTCCCATTCATAGTTCGAATTTGACCTCCAATTACTTTCAGCAATTTAGAATTTTCCCATTTGCAGTTAAAGTGTGGTGGCAAGTGGATTGTATGACATTAAATCTGTCATAGCTTGGGCCAGCTTATACAATCTCCAAGTTTTTACCTCCGTAATTAAGCAAGTAATGCTCCATTGTGCTATACTCCTCTCCCATTACCACCAGCATTAACTCATTCTGTGTGGATGTTCATACCTAGAGAACTGAATGCAGTCCAATCCTGGAGTTGATTCCCAGACTTGCATGTGACCAAGCACCTAATTGAGCATGGTGCGGAGGTGCCGGTGTTGGACAGGGGTGGACAAGGTCAGAAATCACACGAAACCAGGTTATAGTCCAACAGGTTTATTTGAAACCACAAGCTTTCAGAGTCTCACTCCTTCTTCAGGTGTTAGTGAGAGAGGAACTATCAGACACAGGATTTATTAATAAAAGATCAAAGGTTCACACCACTGATGAAGATGTATTAAACAAACCTAAGATGCTGTTAAATCTTTAATCAGTTAGAAGCTTTTAATTGATTAATATGTATATGTAAATCCCCAAATTCCTTTGAAGTCATGGTCCTGAGGGAGCTAAAGGTTTTATCAATGTAAAGAAGAGGTGACATTTTAGGTCAGACAGTGCATTTTAGATGTGAGGCCTTGTTTAGAATCTAAATGTGTTTTACAAATGTGTTTTAGTTTGGAGTCACTGGTTTTATTTCTAAAGCAGGAATTTATAAAGTACCATATTGACAGATGAGGCAACTATCACCTACATTCACATCAAGAACAAGAAGCTGGAGAAACTTGGCACCACCGCCAGCAATAACAAAGACTCCCCTGGTACCACGTTGAAAGCAGTACCACCACGGGAAAATAGTTTTGTCAACTTATCTGACCCTTCAACCAGACGAGATCAAAGTTCTCAGCCGTGGAGTCAATTTCTGCCCCATCATCAAAATGGACCCCATTGGTCTTGCGGCAGACACAGAGGAATTCATCCGACGAATGAGACTCCAGGAATTCTTCCAAGGTGTTAACAGTGTGCCCAATGAGACAACGAACGAAGACGATCAGTCGACAGAGAGATTCATGGGGTAGCGGGCAAAGGAAGAGTCAAATTGGACTCCTCCAGAAGGCCGTTGCCCGAATCCTAACAGGTGTGTTCAGGCCATCAGAGAATGCGTGAACGCCAGATTTACAGGGAACCCCAAGCTTCTGTTGTGACATCACAGATTTCTTACAGAAACTTAGCACCGACGGACCAGTTGAACCAGGAACAGTCCTCGTCACAATGGACATTTTGGCGGTCTACACCAGCATCCCCCACAACGACCGCATTGCTGCAATAGCCTCAGTACTCAATAGCAACAACTGCCAATTTCCAGACGCCATCCTACAACTCATCCACTTCATCCTCGAACACAACATCTTCACCTTCGATAATCAGTTCTTCATCCAGATGCACGAAACAGCCATGGGGACCAGATTTGCACTGGTTCAAACAAGACTTCTTTGCTGCACAGGAACTCCGAGCAATGCTATACACCAGTTATATTGATGACATTTTCTTCCTTTGGACTCCAGACAAGGAATCACTAAAACAACTACATAGCAATATCAACAAGTTTCATCCCACCATCAGACTTACCATGGACTACTCTCTAGAATCAATCTCATTCTTGGACACACACATTTCCAGTAAGGACGGACATCTCTGTACCTCACTCTACTGCAAGTCCACCGAGAACCTCATGCTGCTGCATTTCTCTAGCTTCCACCATAAACATGGTAAAACAGCCATCCCCTACAAACAAGTCCTACATATACACAGAATCTGTTTGCATGAGGAAGAATGAGACAGACACCTGGATGTGTTGAAGGACGCCCTCATAGGAACAGGATATGATGCTCAACTCATTGATCGCCAGTTTTGACATGCCGTAGTGAAAAACCATCCTCAGAAGACAGACACGGGATATGTCCAACCATGTACTTTTCGTTGCTCTGTACTTCCTGGGAGCAGAGAAACTATGCCATATTCTTCGCAGCCTTCAACACATTATCGATGACGATGAGCACCTCGCTAAGGTCCTCCCCACGCCTCCACTTCTCACCTTCAAACAACCACCAAATCTTAAACAGACCATTGTTTGCAGCAGACTACCCAGGCTTCAGGACAACATCGACCACAACACCACACAACCCTGTCATGGCAACCTCTGCAAGACATGTCAGATCAGCGACATGGACAGTACCATCACACGTGGGAACACCACCCAACACGTGTACGGCAGATACTCCTGTGACTTTGCCAATGTTGTCTGTCTCATATGCTGCAGAAAAGGATGCCCTGAGACATGATATATTGGTGCAGACACTACCACAACAGATGAATGGACACTGCACAACAATCGCCAGGCAGTCAAGGACATTTGGCCTCGGATCTTCAGGTAAACATCCTCCAAGGTGGATTTCAGGATACACCGTAATGCAGAATCACCGAGCAGAGACTGATAAAACACAGTGTGGAGCTGGAGGAACTCAGCAGGCCAGGCTTCATCAGAGGAGCAGGAAAGCTGACGTTTCGGGTCGGGACCCTTCAGAAAAAATCTTCAGAGACTGATAGCCAAGTTCCATACCCGTGAGGACAGCCTCAACCAGGATCTTGGGTTCATGTCACACTACAGGTGACCCCACCACACGATACACTCTCAAACAAGCACGCTCACACAGATCCTCTCCATACACAGTCTCTCAAACACACACACACGCGCACACACATTCTCACTCATTGTCCCACACGTGTGCATGCTCACTCACTCTCCCACACATGTGACTCTATGGGGCAAATTTGTATTTGCAGATACATTCTATTTTGTGCAAAAAGTACACAATTTGTAGATAATCAATGTGGCGTTTTATAAATTCCTGCTTTAGAAATAAAACCAGTCTGCCTCCAAACTAAAATACAAACAGATTCTAAATGAAGCCTCACACCTAACATGCACTATCTGACCTAACATGTCACCTCTTTTTGACACTGATAAAACCTTTCCTTTCAAGTCACTGTGCTGTGAGAAATAATTTGAAGATTTATATATACCTATCAATTAATTACAATCTTCTAATTGATTTAAAGGTTTAACAGCATCTTAGGTTTGTTCAGTACATTCTCATCAATGGTGAGAGCTTTGATCTTTTACTTATAAATTCTGTGTCTGATACTCCCTCTCTCACTAACACCTGAAGAAGGAGTGAGACTTCGAAAGCTTGTGTTTTCAAATAAACCTGTTGGCCTATAACCTGGTGTCGTGTGATTTCTGACCTAACTGAGCATGGCCATCCCTTGGACTGTAATCAAACCAGATGCTTGAATGACTGTCTGACTGTCTACACCCTGTCTGACTGTAGTCCACCACTCCCCACTGAGCATCTGTTCCCTTTAACTTTCATACATCACTGTTTTCTTCAATTACATGCAGCATCCCTTGCTGGGACACTTGCTCTGATACTGACATCACACTGTATTGTTCAGCAAAGTATCTATCCCTTCTGTGACATTTCATCCTCAGTGCATTCCACTGATACAAGTTGCCTGCCTCTCTTTCTGCACTCTAAGGCAAGCTAATACACAGAGGTTACCCGCTTCTACCTCAGTGCTAAAGCCTTGTGCACTAAAGAGCAAGGTAACTCTCAGAGCCTGGGTGACACTATGCAAGTGCTGTGGGCTTTGTGCATGATAAAGCGACCTAAGATCATAAGATACTTTGCTTCACGTCAGTGCAAAACATTTTGTAAGGGTGCATGAGATGTCTTGACGTCCCCGAGTGTAAACCTGGAAGAAGCTTGGATGTCAAAGCTATCCCTCGGCTCCAATGTAGATGATTGAAGTTGTGACAGCCTTGATTCAAGAGTAAGCATAACATGTGATGAGGTTAAAATTGAATCAGAGATAGTAGGAACTGCAGATGTTGGTGAATCCGAGACAACAAGGTGCAGGGCTGGATGAAAACAGCAGGCCAAGCAGCATCATAGGAGCAGAGAGGCTGACGTTTCGGGCCTAGACCCTTCATCAGAAAAGAGGGAGGGGATGGGGCCAGTAAAGGTGAGTGTAGGTGGGGAGTTAGGGAGGGGATAGCTCAGTCCAGGGAGGACGGACAGGTCAAGGGGGCGGGATGAGGTTAGTCGGTAGGAGATGGAGGTGCAGCTTGAGGTGGGAGGAGGGGATAGGTGGGAGGAAGAACAGGTTAGGGAGGCAGGGACGAGCTGGACTGGTTTTGGGATGCGGTAGGGGGAGGGGAGATTTTGAAACTTTCCTGCTCCTATGATGCTGCTTGGCCTGCTGTGTCCATTCAGCTCTCCACCTTGTTATCTCAGATTCTCCAGCATCTGCAGTTCCTACTATCTGTGATGTCAGCACACTGGTCTGGGCTATAAGAGATGCAAATTTAAGGAAATTAGTTCATTCCCCATAATGGGCAAGATTCTGAACTCCTTATAAAAGGCTTGAGGACTAAATCCGGAGGCTTTCTCGATTTTGATTTCATTACTTTTGCGGAATGAAGTAATCTTGTCATCAATTTCGCCGTGCCAGGGAGGAAAAGATTCTGCCCTTAATTTGAACAAACTTTTGATTGTAACCTATGCTACTTACAACACCGAACTATGTAAAGCTGACTAAATTCACATCTGTTTACTGATTAATTTTTCTCTGATGTCACACTTCCACTCTCCTCCTCCTTACTGTTTAACAATGTGCCTCAGTTACTTTCCATTCTGCTCTGAAAAACAGACTATTTTTTGTAGAATCTCTACAGTGTGGAAACAGGCCCTTCAGCCCAACAAGTCCACACCGACCCTTGGAGCATCCCACCCAGACCCATCCTTCTATCACCCACTTAATCTACACACCCCTGAACACTGTGGACAATTTAGCATGGCCAATCCACCTATCCTGCACATCTTTGGACTGTGAGAGGAAACCGGTGCACCTGGAGGAAACCCACGCAAACACGGAGGGAATGTGCAAACTCCACACAGACAGTCATCCGAGCGTGGAATCGACCCCAGGTCCCTGGCGCTGTGAAGAGCTTTGTGGAACTGACTGTAACACAACTCTTTTGACATTTTGCAAAAACAAGATCAGACTCAAATTGTAATCTGAATCTTAGAGGATCCTTCTTACTTTATTCTACGTGGGGATAATCTGTTAATGTGAATAATCTATCTCTTATTTATCAATTTTATGCAGTTCTTTGCCTACCTTTCCATCCTCTGTAATGCTGTGTCCTTTAAATGCATCTTTCTGTCTGTGTATGTATTTCTAGCTCTGACTTTAAGCTATGTATGTTTTGCTCATTGGCTGTAGCGTCTGAAGTCGGAACTCAATGACATGAGACTGAAGGTGGATGCGGTGCGTGACCAGGCCCTGGAGCTGATGACAAACCGTGGAGATCACTGCAGGGAGATAGTGGAGCCCAAACTATCAGAGCTTAATCAGAGGTTTGATGCCATCTCGCACCGAATCAAAACTGGCAAGGTGGGTAGATCGGTCCATTGAGCAAATCAAGTGCATTTTCATATCAGATCTGGAATTGATGCTTTGAATGCAAACTTTTAACTTGACTTTCAAAAACAAATTAACATTTATTTTAAACTGCCTTTACATAAAGGGAGGTTCCTTTCAAACAATGACTGAAGTATTCAGATAATCATTTTTCTGAATTGTTTGAGAGCTTTCATCATTACATGTTGTTACGTAGATTGTCTAATATTCCAAAAATAATCATAAATCCAAATACCAATTTTAGATCAGTCTGCACTTCATTAAACCTTATCATAGACCCATTTTCATTGCACTACTGCTGAAATATTTTCCATTAATCCGCGCATGATGATAATGGTCAATATTCTGACCATTTCATTAACCTGTGCATGTTGTGGAAGAGTTACTATTAAAATAAATCTTATATTTATTTCACTGGAATGGACATAAACTTGGCATGGTGTTTGAAGATTTCCATATGAGACATAAACATTCCTATTATATGGGCTGGAAACATCCTCACTTGATTCTGATCATCATTTTGGGTGAACATTCAGCCTCTTTCTGGCTGTGTGCAGAAATGCAACTTCTGTTCTCTGGTACATTTTCATTTATTTCACATGATCGTTGCAGTATTTATAAATATTACAATTTTATAGTTAGTATTGTTCCTAAGTTGTCATTTTCTGATACGAACCAGTTTTTCATTTGATGTATACAATAATCTCAATGCAAAATAAAGCATTTTTACCATGCAGTCAGAGTTTGAATTTGCTAAGAGTTGATCTTGTGATTCAAATGTTTATAGTCTTTATTTATTAACAGAATATCTGTCTTAAAAAATGATTATCAATGATTATGTCTGTCACAATGGTCACTTATTTATTGACAATTTTGAACTGAGTAATCAACTTGACAACCTAAGTCCCTCATTGCAGGATAAAACTAAGGTTCAAAAGGATCGAAGTGAAGATGAAATACAGGGAGGGGAAACTGAAAGATTCATGATTTAGAAAGTACCTGATCACTTCTGGTACAATGAATTACTTCGAGGTGTAATATCTACTGTTGCATGAAAAAAAACATTACCATCAATTCTGTATGTTGTAGGAATCCAAAGACATCGCTGAGATGAAAATCTGTTTTTAATAGTCTTCACTGATGAATTGAGGTTACACAAACCATTTAAAATAAATTTGTTGTTCTTTAAATAGCTGCATATTATTTTTACAGCTGACCAGATTAGAATCATAGACTACCTACCGTGTGGAAGTAGGGCATTTGGCCCATTCAGTCCACACCAACCCTCCGAAGAGCATCCCAGCTAGACCCACACCCCTGCCCTATCCCTCTAATCCTGAGTTTTTCCTGGATAATCCACCTAGTCTGCACATCCCTGACACTACAGCAATTTAGCATGGCCAATCCACCTAACCTGCTCATCTATGGGCTGTGGAACGAAACTGGAGCATCCGGAGGAAACCCATGCAGACACGAGGAGAATGTGCATACTCCACACAGACAGTCACCTGAGGGTGGAATTGAACCCAGGCCCCTGATGCTGTGAGGCAACAGTACTAACCACTGAGCCACCGTGCCACCGTAAGACTTTAGACTTTAGTCTGGTCTTTTACTGAAGCATGATACATCCAAAAAGACAGTACTCTCTCAATATCACATTGACTTTTATAATTTCAGTGGATAATTCAAATTCAAATTATCAGGCGTTCAACAACTGAACAATACCAATGATGTAGGAGCAGAAGTAGGCCATTTGGTCATCGAATTTTCTCCACCATCCAAGACGATCGTGGCTGAATCTGCTCATTCTCAACTCCACTTTCTTGGCTTTTCCCCATAACTCTTGAATCCCTTACTGATTAAAAATCTGTCTATCTTTGCCCTGAGTATACTTAATGACCCAGCCTTGGCAAACATCTCTGGTAAACAACTTAACAGATTTTTCTCTAATAGGGGAGTCCATTTCTTTCTCATCTCTGTGTTAATTGGTGATCGCTTACTCTGAGAATATTATGCCTTCTAGTTCTCAGCTATACCCCCAAGGGGCAACACCTCTCCAAGTCTATCCTGCCTGGCCCTAATAATCTTATTGTTCCAATAAGGTCTCCTCTCATTCTTTCAAACAGAGTACAAGACCAATCTAGTCAGCCTGTCCTCATAAGATAATCTTTCTATACCCGGAATCAACCCAGTGAACCTTCTCTCGACTGCTAGCACTGCCAGTATGTGTTTCCTTGATAAGGGAACCAAATCTGTTCACATTATTTCACTAATGGTCTCATTAGTGCCTTATATAGTGAGCAAGACTTCCCTATTTATATATTCCAGTCACTTTGAGGGTGGGTGGGGAAAGGCCAATGGTACAGTTGTTTTTCCTATTTCCTGCTGAATTTTTTTTTTGTGTGACTTCTGGACTAGGATTCCCAAATCTCTCTGTGTTGTATATTTGTGCACTCTTTTAAAGTTGAGATAGTATTCGGCTCTTCTGTTTTTCCTGTCAAAGTGCATAACAACACATTATCTTTCATTTGCCCACTCATTTGCACACTTACTCAACTTATCTGTATCTCTCTCTGTAGATTCTTTGTGTCCTCCCCAATTGTCTTCCCACCTATTTCTGTGTAACAGAGCAGGAGTAGATGAACGACCTGTACCCTTGAGTTCAATGGAAAATAAAACCAGGCAATACCTATAATGGGCAGTTAGTCTGCTTCTGCCTACTACACCAAAATGAAATGCCAAAGCACATGCAAAGACCTTAATACGGTAAAGCAGTCTCCTTTAGAAAAGATAACTGATGCATTTACAGAAACAAAGTTGATGATGTCAACAATCCAGAATTCACACAACTTGTTTTGTCAATGGACAGACTGTTAAGTTTAAGCTTGATACCAGTGACATGGTCACTATTCAATTAGATCAGTTACCATGGTTACTATGGCTGAAGAGATAGAAGGTACAGCCTACAGGGATGACTCCCTGAGGCATGGGTATAATAAGTGAAGACATCCAGCCTGATCAACAGATGAGCTGCATATGACCCCATGTGAACTAAACCAATGCCCAACAATACATAGAGTCAAGAAGAGCATACTGCCTGGTCTAATCATTAGGGAAGCATTCTCCTGCCAAGGAGATCGCAGGAGGTCAACAGTCTTCCAGATAAGCTAAGGACCAACAAGGTCTGCAACAAATGACACCCTTTGCCAATGATGTCCATGAGCTAATGGATCTTCCTGCAGAGAAATGACCTTACCTACTTATTCAAACTGATGTCAACAGTTCGTAAGCAGAACAACTACCATTCTTCTAAGTCTGAAGTGAGCATATTCTGAGAAAATGAGAAACATCCAGACCATCTTTATTTGAGAAGACAGAGTTGAGCAGGACACAGGGCACTGGACATATATATTGGGTTAACAATGGGGGTAGAAATGCTTGGGACAGGTGTATCAGGTAACGGTTCTGAAGGAATTAATGTTACATTGGCTCCACCGTTCTGTTCATAGAAATATAGAATATAGGAGCAGAAGTAGTCATTTGGATCTTCCAACTTGCTGCACCCCATTCAATATGATCATGTCTGACCATCCCACTCTGTGCCTATTCCTGCTTTCTCCCCATTCCCTTTTGATCCCTTTAGCCCTACGTGCTATTTCTATCTCCTTCTTGTTTTGGCCTCAACCGCTGTCTGTGACAGAGAATTCCACAGGCTCACCACTCTCTAGGTGAAGAAATTTCTCCACATATAGATCTTAACTGGCCTGCTCCATATCTTTAGACTGTAACCCTTGTTTATGGTAATTGGGATCAACCTTTCTGCATTTACCGCCTCCTGTTAGGATTTTAAGGTTTCTATGAGATGCCCTCTCATTCTTCTCAACCCTAGTGAGAAGGTTCTAAATAATCTAGTTTCTCTACAAGCCTTAGTCCTGCCATCCCAGGAGACAGTCAGATAGTATGTGGTGTCTGTGGGTAGAGACCAGGAGTGTTGTTCCAGCTTTCACAGGGAGCAGATTTATCTGTACCAGTTCCCTTGCATAATAATGCCTGACTGAGACAAAGGAGGATTGGTGGCAGCAAACTGTCTCAAATAACCAACCCCCCCAGTATCACATATCATAGAGGTACCAAATACCACAAGACAGCGAGAGTGATTGTCAGTGAAAATACTAAAGCCAACAGTGCTGAATAAGTTCAGAGATAGTAGGAACTGCAGATGCTGGAGAATCTGAGATAACAAGGTGGTAGAGCTGGATGAACACAGCAGGCCAAGCAGCATCAGAGGAGCAGGAAAGCTGACGTTTCGTGCCTAGACCCTCCTTCAGAAATAAGTACTTGGCATCCATTTTCACAGTGAAAGACACCAGCAGCATACCAGAACTTCAAGAGAGCCATTGCTAAGGAGAAAGTACTGGGGAATCTGAAAGGTCTGAAGGTGGATCAATCACCCAGACCAGATGGACTACATCCCAGTGTTCTTAAGGAGGTAGCTGAAGAGCTTGTGGAGACATTGATGTTCTTTCAGGAATCACTGCATTCAGGAAGGGTCCCAGAGGAGTGGAAAATGGCGAATGTAACACCCCTGTTTAAGAAGAGAGGAAGGCAGAACACAGGAAACTATAAATCAGTTTGCCTCACCTTGCTCATTGGTGAGATTTTAGAGTCCATTATTAAGGATGAGATTGTGGACTACTTGGAAGTTTGTGGGAAAATAAGGCTGGGTCAGCATGGCTTTGTCAAGGAGAGGTCATGCCTGACAAATCTGTTAGAATTCTTAGAGGAGGTAATGAGCAAGGAAGACAGAGGAGAGCTGGTGGATGTCTATTTGGATTTCCAGAACGCTTTTACCAAGATACCGCAAAGGCGGCTGCTAAATGAGATAAGAGCCCATGGTGTTCAGGGCAAGGTACTGGCATAGATAGAGGATTGGCTGACTGGCAGAAGGTAGAAAGTAGGGATAAAGGCCTCTTTTTCAAGATTGCAGTTGGTGATGAGTGGAGTTCTGCAGGAGTCTGTATTGGGACTACAACTATTGACCTTGTATATTAATAGTCTGAATGAAGGATCTGAGGGCATTATTGCTAAGTTTGCAGATAAAACAAAGATAGGTGGAGGGACAAGTAGTGTTGAGGAAGTCGGGGGAGGCTGCAGTAGGATTTGGACAGGCTGGGAGAGTGGGCAAAGAAGTGGAAGATGGAGTACAATGTGGGAAAGAGTGAGGTTATGCACTTTGGTAGGAAGGATAGAGGCATAAACTATTTTCTAAATAGGGAAAGGCTTCAGAAATCTGAATCGCAAAGGGACTTGTGAGAATGCTGAACTAGGACTCCCAAGGTT
This sequence comes from Rhincodon typus, assembly GCF_021869965.1. Taxonomy (NCBI): domain Eukaryota; kingdom Metazoa; phylum Chordata; class Chondrichthyes; order Orectolobiformes; family Rhincodontidae; genus Rhincodon; species Rhincodon typus. The sequence continues at coordinate 54,315,503 of NC_063342.1, read as the reverse complement.
GCATGCAGGTTCAGCTGGCAGTTAGGAAGGCAAATACAATTTAACAATCATTTCAAGAAGGCTAGAATACAAGAGCAGAGATGTACTGCTCAGGTTTTTAAGGCTGTGATCAGAATATTGTGAAGGATGTGCTGGCTTTGGAGGGGTTCAAAGGAAGTCCATTAGAATGATCCTGAGGATGAAGGTCTTGCCATATGAGGAGCGTTTGAGGACTCTGTCTGTACTCGATGGAGTTTAGAAGGATGAGAGGGGATCTGATTGAAACTTGCAGAATACTGAGAGGCCTGGATAAAATAGACATGGAGAAAATGTTTCCACTAGTGGAAGAGACTATGACCTGAGTGCACAGCCTCAGAGTGAAGGAGTGATCCTTTAAAATTTGGAGGAATTTCTTCAGCCAGAGGGTGGTGAATCTGTGCTACTAATTGCCAAGACATTGTGTGTATTTGAGACAGTGATCGGTTCTTAATTAGTAAGGGGATCAAGAGCTATTGGAAAAGGCAGGAGAAAAGGATTGGAAAATATAATCAGTCATGATCGAATGACGGAGCAGACTTACTGGGCCGAATGGCCTAATTTCTGCTCCTATATCTTATGGTCAAGTCTGTTCTGCCATTCAATGAGATTGTAGCTGATCTGTGACCTAATTTCATACACCTGTCTTTGGCTTGAATCCCTTCAGACCTTGTGTGGAATTCTGTAGGACTGAGTTCTATGCTGCCTGAGCTGGACATGAAGAGAGAGTTTTCATGTGAAACTAGTAACCACAATCTCATTCCCCCATGCTCCAGTCAGTTTCACTCTTTCCATTTCCCCTGTCACTGACTGACACTTTTTCATCTTGTCCATGGTGCAAAACAGAATGGTCATAAAATAAGCATTACAAATGTTTACAAATAGAATTGTGATGTGTGCAAAGAAATGTGAGCTTATTGCCCTTAGTGCCCGCTTTCTGCGTGCCTGTGTCTGGCTTAGTGAAACTATGCAGTGCTGACTTTTGTTGGAGTTGGGAGGAGAACTCCAGATTGTCTTTGAAGAAAACATGAAGCAGTAGTAGGACAAGAAGGTGCAGTCCACATCCACACCACATTAATTTGAATGGTTGCTCTCTTTAGGCTGGCTGACTAGCAACAGCAAGGTCACTGGCAGAGTGGCAGAAGTGGTGTAGTATACTATGAACAGATATCATAATGCGATGGAAATGATGGCATGATCTAACATTCACATTAGTCATGCACAGAACACGATGGAAACATCTGTACTAATGAGAGATGTACTTACAAAGATAGTTAGTATTATTCACAATGGGGACGGTGAAGGTATTAGCAAAATCTATCAGAGTCAGACAGTAGTCATTCTTGGGTAAAGGGAAACCATTAAAGTCTGTAAGTTACCAGAAATGAAGAGAAAAGTTGTCTCTGTACTTTGCAGAATTGAGCCCAAGCAACAAGTCATGAACCGGGTAATGGAACAAATGTCAGCTTGAAAATGGACAGCATAATTTTACTCCCCAGGCTGCACCTCAGCAATCCCATTAATCTGTCGAAAAACAGATTGCCAGACTAATATGATATTCTTAAACTCCCTTTGAAAGCTAGTATTCGCATCCAATATGGCAACAAATTGCATCAATTTATTCCGAAGTTTCATCGCAAAACTTGTCGTGGATACTTGTATGCCACAATGGAAATTTGACATCAACCATTAGATGGTACCTCATTCAAAGTTTTGCAAATGTGCTGATGGAGTTGTCCTCCACTCCATTTAAAAACAGGCAGCATGGTCTGCACAAAACCCTATACTAAGTTGGTGTTGGACTCCTCCCTGCTGTTTGCACTTTCAGACTGACTTCCCAGTGCATGAAGCTTTTCACTCTATAACGAGCTGGCATATGTTGTGCTGTCTACAGAATGCTTATGCTTATAAATCAGATGAAACTGTGGAACATAGAGGATTGGATGCAAGGACTCAGTTATTTTCTGTTTATTCAGCCCCATCATTCACCATTACTTGACATCCAGTGATAGCAAGCATTGTCTACCATGTGATTTAGGATGTGTATATGCTTTTGATCTTCTTCTGATTGGCTTCTGTCACCTGCATTACGCATCACCATGTCCTTCAAGACAGACAGGAGTATGTCATTGAGTGCTTCACAGTCTATTTGAGTGATCTCGCTGTCATGTTGAACAGTTGATGTACACAAGCTGACAGTCAGGTGATGTGATGTGAGGCTTACAGCAGTGCTGAGTGTGTGAAGAGGAGGCAAAGCCATGAATGTTCAGTCTTGTTCCTGACAGAGTAAAGGTCATTGCCAGGTGGATGGTGTTGTTGTGGTTAGTTGGTGGTAGCTAGCATTTGAAGAGGTATTCATTGATCTTTGTATGAGGTAATTGAATTTGTTGTGACACTATATCCAGGTCATTACAGGCTTGATTTCTGGCATTGACTTCTTTGGCTCACTGTTGTCATTATCTTTAGAGTGTCTATCTGAAAGGTCTACTGAGCTTCGATAGTTAACTGCTGTCCTACCTTCGATTTCCTCCATCAGCACATCCTGTGCAGTGTCTGACAAATTTAGACTCGTTCTTATCAGTGTTATACCGTTCTTCCTGATTTCTCACTTCACATTTCCTTTCTGTGAGATTGTTTCAATCCCAACGGCCCACCCCTTTAAGAGCTTTCAGATCTGCTGAAAAATTATAATTTTAGATCTTCTATTGATTTGTGCAACCGATGAGCAGTTTAGGAGCAAAGTACTGCGGATGCTGGAATCTGTACTGAAAACAAATTACTGGAGATCACAGTGGGTCAGGCAGCATCCATGAAGAGAGAGTCTAGATGACTCTTCATCAGAGCTAAAGTGAAACGTGGACAGGGCAGCATTTATGCAATAGTCGGGGTTGGGGGGTGGTTTTGGAGTACCGGGGCAGAAAGGATGTTAATAGTTCAGATTAAGTGATCGGAATGAGAGAATGGCAGAACAATGGTGTGTCTAACTTCCACACTGGAAAGAACAGACAGTCCCACTGCGGTGGGGGAAAGGGAGAGAGGACGCGCTAACAGAGAATGTAACGAGGAAAGCAATGGGTTCACAATTTGAAGGTGTTGAATTCAATATTGAGCCTAGAAGGTTATAAAGTGCCTACTTTGAAGCTGAGATGTTGCTCCTCCAGTTTTCACTGTGATTTGCTGGAGCATTGCAGCACGTTAAGGACAAGTGGGCAAGCGAACAAGATGCTGTAGTAGTTTGAATTGAGTGTGTATAATAATCAGCAGGTTGCAACAAATGGTGTGCTACTGCATTACAATCAACAAGCAAGTCATGTGTTGTGAACCTCATATGTTGTCATGAGCAATCCAATTTAACACCCAAAGGCTGTACCAGATTTCCACCAGACATTACCCTGTGAATGACCTGAGAATAACATTTAAAAAGAAACTATGAAGGTTATTTGTAAACCAATGGAAGTTATTCTGAAGACAGTCATCTTTGTGGTCCAGTTGTAAAGAGATTTAAGGTGCGTTATAAACAGGTAAATACTCATTTTAAATAAAATGCAAGGTAGTTTTTAAGTCATGGTTGTTTGAATTTGAAAACAAGATTCAATATCGCAGTTATCTATAAAAGTAGAAAGTGTCAGAAATACCCAGGTTTGGTAACATCCATGGAGGGAGGTATGCTTTTAATGTTTCATGCGTATGTCATCAGCGTCAAGTGTTTGCTGTCTTTCTTTCACCACGCATGCAGATAAAATTGCTGATTATTTCAGTTCTTCAACATTTGTAGTACATCATGTTCATACCACAAATGACAACATGTAGTTTCCTCTAAATTCCAAGGTTTTTTAATCAAATTTGTGGAAGTGTTTTTATTTTAATTTGCTGATGTGTAATTATAGGAATCCAACAAAGAATTGTGTTTTGTTAAAGAATTGGTGTGTGCTGAATATTTTTTTAAAGATGTATAGAAACATGTAATTAATCATACCCTCTACATGTACATACCTGACTTTTCTTACAACAATTCTTAGTTGTACTTCCTTTTCCTCACATGCTTGCTTTTCAGCAACCAGTGCTAGAGTATGTATCTGTTTCCCCGTATACATTCCTGATGGATCCTGATGAACTGAGAAACCAGAAGAGTTTTCTTGCTGTGCAGCAAAAGGTACAGCAGCAGGTATGATGGCTTAGCAGCTGATACAGCGATTGGTTAAAGCAAAGTAGAACATCTGCTGAATGGAAGGAATGATAGGCTGGTCCCATGACACCACAGTGTTGCTCACCAGATCTAAACAGCAACAGGCTTTGGGTTGATGGACGTCAGGAGTAATTAAGTCTGAAAGTTCGAAGAACATCTGTTGTTTTGTTGAGCAGGTGTGAACTCTGCAGCGTTTTCTGACGTAATGGCTTAACATTCTGATCATAGCTATCTAAATAAGTGCTGTGATCTTGTGTTGATAAACAAAAATATAACTGTGATGGTGATTACTTGCCCTCAAAGACTCCAGTTTTGAAGTTAGGCAATTATAAGATATTTATTCTTGATTTAGCAGCTTAGAGACTTCAAAGTGGTTTCCATTTTTTTTAAAACCACCATATATTAAGACAAACCTGATGGTGAGACCTATTCTCGGATTTATTTGAAATCTATTCTAGTCCAATAGTTTTAGAACAGAAATCCACATTCCTTGCTTAACTGATATTCGTGTCTGGTTGCCTCCTCATTGATCGTATGCCCTGATTTAATTTAGACTAAACAGAGACGTTCTGTGACTCATCTGATATACTTGGCATCATCAGATTGCAGTGATAGAAACTATATTCTATTTAATACACTGACAAAACAAAATGACAAAAATGGACATATGAATCACAAAGTAGTTGTGAAACAGGAATCAAAGTGTAGGATTTCTGGGTAGTTCAGACTGGCAAAAGTTGGGTAGAAGTGTTCCATAAGGATCATCATTGTTCATTGTTTATATAACCACTTGGACACTGGAATATGAAGTATAATTTCAAAATTTGTGGCCAACACCAGATTGAACAGTGTAGTAAATGCATGAGTAATTTATGAAAGTATTGAAATCTCTGGATAAACTCAAAGGAATGTGTAATTGGAAAATTGTCTATGCAAAAACCAAGTATGAGGTGATGGCTTTCTAGAAGTAAGAACAAACAGGCCATACATTTACTTGAAAATTAGTGTCTAAATGGGTAGAGGAGCAGAGGAATCTGGAGTTACAGATATACAGGTCAATAAACAAAAAGAGAGTCAGGTAGGTTGTACAGATAGCAAACCAAGCTTTTTAGATGGATAGAACTGAAAAGCAGAGAAGTTTTCACACTTGGTTAAATCATGCTCTTGGAATTGTGCAAATGCTTTGGTTTAGATGTCGTAAAAAAGATATAGAATCACTGGAAAAGGTGCAGAAACTATTTACTAGAATTATATTAAGTGTGAAATAATTGAACAAGTTAGGTTTCATTTGGTCCAGAGAAGAGATGACTGAGGGGGTACCTGAAAGAGGTCTTTAAACTTATGAAGGGATTTAGTATGGAAATTTACATTTGCAGTGGAGCTCAGATCTAGGGGTATCATAATAGTTGCTAATAAATCCAATCAGGAATTCAGGAAAAAATTCCTCCTTCCCAACGGATGGTCAGAAAGTGGAACTCCTAGGATGAGTTGCTGTGAATGGAATAGATGCATTTCAGGCAAAACTCAATAAAAACAGAGAGAAAGGAATGGGAGGATTATGGTGAAGAAGGTTAATTGAAAAAGGGTGGAAGATTCTCAAATAGAGCATAAAAACTGATGTGAATCTATAGAATTAAATGGTTTATTTCTGCGTTGTAAATGCTGATAATATTTTCATCCAATTCAATCATAATGTTGAAAAATTTCAAAAGAAAAATATACGTATTGCAAATAAAATAGGATGTCACAGTCTAGCAGCATTACGTTAACAGCATGAATATTTTTCCAATTTACAACACGGAAAATTGTGATTTTTTTTTAAGCGTACTTATTGACATGTAGTATGTGCTCATTCATGAGCAATGGACGAAATCTTCCCTTAAGAATCCCACAATAAAGTATTTCATTCTCTGAATGCATGTGTCCCATTGAAGGACTTTCTAAGGCCTTGGTTTTGTTGCAAATTTGATTTTGAATCACAATCTGATATTTTTCACTGTTTATTTCAATACAAAGATCTTAAAAACAGATTTAATTCCATTTTATAAACAGTATTTACTGTTTCTTTTAGAGGTCTGTACCTTTTGTGTCTCATGCTTCATAGTTTGTACATGCTGTATCAAAAAACTATACTTCCATCTCATGCTCTTCACTATCTTCTTTTGGTGAAGCTTAAGCTTCTAGAAAGTCATCAAAAATCAACTGAGGGACTGAAGGAAACCTACCGACTGACTAGTTTATCAACTATTCGTTCATCTTCAACCTCTGGTTCCTCTCTGCATCCCTCTCTTTTTCCTGGCCCATCTCCGGCAAGAAGTCACCAGGTTACAAATTTGATGTGTTCTTTCACAGGGATAGATCTAAGGTTTTGAAAATATGTTGTGCAGTAAATGATAAAGACAACTCTTCATTTGGCTACCATTCTGCACTATTCAGTCAACTAATTTCTGGCCAACTGTTTGGAGAAATAATTCTGTCATTCTGAAAACCATTCAAATCAGTTTTCAAAATTCCACTGCTGAAGATGGCATCTATCAGTGAGAGATAACCATCCCACCTAGTTTACTTTGACTTTAAATTCTCTGAAGTTATTCTTGAAAGATTCATCGTGACCCTGTAAAATTGTTGAAAGTCACCCAGCCTTCCCCTACACTACCTCCACCATTAACCCCGCTACTACCAGTAACAGTAATCATCCCACTGGGTAGAATATCACCTTCCTATTGCAGGGTTCACACTACAGTGATCCATTAGAGAATGATGTGGTACTTTGTAAAGAGAATTGTAGTGTGTAATAGATATGAGATATATGTTTTTTTATAATTCTTTGAAATGCAGCTTGTGTTTGGCACAGAAGGGAAATATCATCTCTGCAGCTGGTCAATTACCGTAGGAAATGTGGTCAAACAGGACTAAAAGTTTGACATCTAAATCATGGTAATGCATTTCTGCACTCAGTAACAAAATGTAACAAGCTCATTCTTTGTGATTATTGGAATCTTCGATCACAATGCCAAAATCTTTCTTTTTATGATTCATCCAGGATTGAAGCATCCCAGCAGACGTGTTCACAAATTTGGAAGGAATTGCAACTTAAAAGATGTGCAGAGTTGCCAAAATGTTAATTTGTTACTTAATAAATTTGTGGCTTGATTAAAAATCAGTGTTTCAAACATCAGCTCTTATGTTTTCCAAATGTATCCACAGTCTGGGTGTGACGCTCTTCGGAGGGTTAGTGTGGATTTGTTGGGCTGAATGGCCTGTTTCCACACTACAGGGATTCTATATAAAAAGATTTCTTTTAAAGCTAGAATTCAGTTGGGTTTCCATTGTACACCAACTTCATCATCTTACATAAGAAATTTGGATGATGTCATTGTTAAAATTTTAGTTCCCAAAATTATTCTTTTTTGTCCTTGTGGATGTTGATATTGTTTCTATGTACGCTGATATTAAGAAAGTGGAATTTGCTGTGTTTAGAATGACAGCCTAAAATACTGAAAGAAAAGTCACTAATTCAAGCTTCATCTTACTTTTTATGGCAAGGCAAATTCTGCCAGAAAGTACAGATGGAAATTCAGTCTCAAAGTTGACCTGCAGTTCTGATTCATTCACTTAGTGCTATCCCTGATGAGTTGCTGTGTGCACAGAATCTAACCTCAGTCTCAACTTTTGCGTGTTTATGTCTTCCATTCGTACGTGTTCTCCCTCCCTCGTTGCATTCAAGTAGCAATTTGTTAACTTCATGCTTGGCTGGTTGAAGTTAAATTCCTTTCAAACTCTACTAATATGTGTAATGACACTCTCAACAGAGATCAAGATGGGTTTTAGCTTACACTTTTAGTTTATTATTGCTGATTACACAGGTACAATGTCCAAACAATTTTTTAAACATACAATATTTCTATAGGGTTCTGGAAATATCACACACTGAGTGCACTTGTGAAGCTATTATCATGATGTTGTAGATAGTGAGCATAATGAGCACGAACGAGGAGCAAGAATGGCCATTTAGCCTGGGCCTGCTTTGACATTCGACAAGACAATGGCTGATCTGATTGTAACCTCAAATCTGCATTCCTGTCCACTTTTGGTACACTTTCACCAGTTTACTTAACAAGAATCTACCTACTTCTGCTTTAAAAATATTCAAGGACTCTGCTTCCTCCTCCTTATCCAGGAAGAGAATTTCAAAGATTCATGACACTCTGAGAGAAAAAGAAATGCCCATCTTTGCTATAAATGGACAGCCATTATTTTAGATGCTCCCATGAGAGGATACATCTTGTCCATATCTACCCTGTCAAGACCCCTCAGGATCTTGTCTGATTCAAGTCACCCCAAACTCTTTTAAACTCCAACAGTTACAAGCTTAGCCTGTCCAGCCCTGGCTCATAAGACACATGCCTCCATTCCAGGTGTCACTTGAATAAACCATCTCTGATTTTCTTCTTCGACAATTACATCCTTCTGGTGCTATTACTCGTCAAGTCACATTCCAGACTGAATCTGGCTTGATGGGTGATTTTATTTTTTCCCAGTTTTAGCAAAATGGTTTTTCATTGAAACAAACATGCCATGGTGCAGATTTGGTTCCAAAAAATAAAACAGAAGTTTATGAAACAAAAGAGATGAAGATAGAACAAAATAAACCGTAAATTGTTTCCATATAACACACATTAAAAGATAATCACAGTTGTCCCAAAGTCACCCCTTACAATATTTACAGCAGAGAGAATGCTCTCCTCTATCACTCGTCTAGGGCTTAATCTAACTGTGCTTTAATTCCCCATCTTGGAAATCTGATAGCTTCTTCCTGTAGCCTCCTTAGAAGCAACCTTATTTCCTCTGCTTAAAATAACTTCTTTGGGGTTTTGACCAAACAGTTCTGGTCTGGAACTCTTACTGCTCTTCCACTCCTGACTTCCATATCTACAGATGAATGTAAACATCATTCTGCCTCTCACTTCCTTGACTCTGGGACAGGGTGTATGGACTGATGTAGGACAACAAAGAATGAGAATCTCAATTTGAAAGGGCCCCGCAGGAGTGGCAGAATGGAGTGAACTATTGAAGAAACATTGGACGCAGGAAACTGAGAGTGTGAAATAGCAACACCACCACTTACAAGTTCCCCTCCAAGGCACTCCGTATCCTCACTTGGAAATATATCCATGTGTCTTGAGTGTCAATGGGTCAAAATCCTGGAATTCACTCGTTACTGGCATAATGGGTCTACCAAGACCAAATGGACTGCAGTAGTATGAATGAATATAAAGAAAACGCTATAAAGTAACCTACTTTTAACAATTCTAAACAATCTTCCACGTTTATCAGGGGTGACTATTTTGCACATTCAGCTTAGCTAAGAATCCTATAGAACTCCTCAAACTAAAACTTATAAACGTTTTTTCCCAAAGATATGAATGCTTCCCCTCTGCTTAAAAAAATTGATTTTTAGAACCTCTCACCTGTCTATTTTGTTTGATCATAAAAACTCTCCCAAAGAAAATAAAAACCCGTAAGTCCTTGGAAACTATCAGTGTCACTTTTAAAAGAAACACCATGGTGATAGTAATATTTACAAGTTCATAATTAAATTCTTTCAGACACACAGAAAATCCTATGCCAACAGTTCAAATTCAAAAATCCAAACTCAAAAATAATGATATTAAAATATTTATGCAACACACCTTATATGTCACTTAATTAAATACAAGGATCACTACTGTGCATAGTATGCCAGATATGCCCTATATAATTGAAGCATAATTTTCCTACTCTTGCATTCAGTTCCCCTTGTGGTAAATGACATTGTGCACAGTCTGCTGTACTGTTTGTGGCAAAACTCCCAAGTCAGAGTCATTGTACCAACCATTTTGTATGGGATCGTTATCACCATTAATGTAACCTGATTTATATCTTCCATCAAACTGGTTATATTACACAATGTATCAGGACAGTTCTTGTTTATTCTGTGCTTTCACGTCCCTTTGTTTGATTTCTGAGGAGTCTGAGATGCTGACAGTTGTGTTACTGGGCAGCAAACCTCCAGACAGTAACCTGTTAGGTGATTATTTGAGAACAATCATACAAAGGGGATAGAAACTCCAAGGGCTGCAGACCTTGGGGCCCACTATGGAAAGGAGGCCATTGAGGGAGGTTTCTTCCTCCCACCTAAGGCTTGAGGATGAGATCTGCTGGATGTCAACCCATTCCTGAAGTTCAGCTGCCAGCTTTAAAATTGAGGCTACGTGGAAAGCCACCCTTATTTGCCTGTTTAATGGTCTTAATTTGGATAAGGTCAGAGAGCTGGCCTAGGCCTAATCACCCATAAAATTGTGGATAGGTCAAGATGGTGATAGCATGTTGGGATGACCAGCCAGGGAATTATATGGGTTTTGCTGCCTGCAAATGCACTAATGAGGCAATGTAAAATGCTCCCCATAATTTTTTTTTCAGCTGCTTGACAGAAAATGGTTCCCTGAACTGGAATCAAGAACTACGGGTCACAGTTTCTGAAGAGTCAGGCATTTAGAACTGAGTTGAACAATTCCTTCATTCAAAGCAATCATAAGCAATAGAAACATTGTAAGCAATCTGCTGTCCTACAGTGCTGTGGATGTTGAGTCATTGAATGTTCCAGACGGGGATTGATTGCTTTCCAGAAAGCAAGAACCTCAAACAAAGTGGGAATAATGAGCAAAAGTGATGCTGAACCATGATCTAATTGTATGGTGAAGAAGGCTTGATGGGCTGACTGATCTGCATCTGCTTCGTCCCATCATCAATTATCCAAAGTTGTTTCCTTTTTTAAAAATTGGTGATGTGCCGCTGAGGCCAATTAATTACCAGTCACTCCAAAAATCTCATCCAATTAGTCTTATTGATATGTTGTTGTGGTGAGTTTTGCAGTTAGGAATGATTATCTGCACCACCATCAATTGATAATGACATCTTCATATATGCACTCAGCGTCTGAATGCCCTAGAATACGTTCCACTGGTGGACATGCTCAGAGCTTGTGTTGATGCTTATCATTGGAAGATTCAAACAGGGCTTAAGATTGGTCATGGTACCAAATGATTACAGGTTTTCTTTTCAAATAAGTAATGGCTTCTTCTTGACTTTGGTTACATTTTTAGTATGTTGCAAGATTAACCAAATCACTTCCACCTCATGAAAAATCACAGTGTAAGAGGAGAAAGGGCATGTTTCTTTTGGAAGTTATGAGCACTTACTGCTAGTCTGAGTGGGAGAGCCTGTAATGTTAATGACCTGTTACTAAACTAGAATAAGGATTTTAATCTAACTGCTGTAGATTCTGAACTGAAATCATTGTGTTTTGTTTTGTGAGGATTCGTAAACAGACAGAAAAAACCTGACTTGAGAACGAAGTATAGGGTTTAAATGTTCTGTGTATTGCCTGTGAACATGATTATTTAGAGGCAGGTTTACATGCAGTTAAACAAAATAATTCTATCTGCCTATTTTTCAGGTATCTCCAAAGGAGTTGGAACAGTTTGATACAAATATCCAGCTACTGCTTGATGAATTGGAAGCAGAAATACAACAAGGAGAGAATCTAAAAGAAGGGGATTTTGAGAAAGAGATGGTTAGTTGGGCATAAGTAGCAATATTAGGACTAGCGATGTAACCAAATGCTGAATTGATGGCTGACTTTCCAAGAGGACTAAACACAAAAGATTATTGTTTCTAAATTGGATAGTATAATTAATGGATATTCTGCCACTATTTATATATTGGTGTTTCTTCTTTAAACGTGGAGACTTATAGCAATAGAAATTCATGGTTGCGTGAGTAACATGTCGACACATTAATTCTGAGTTTAAACTTAAGAAATTTCAACCTTGAAATTCAAAGAGGCATGTGGATGTAGCAGTGTGCAAGAATATGAAAGCTCACATCTGAAATTTTAAATATAATCTTGTTTAAACAAAATAAACATGTAAAACCCTCATTTTAGTCATTGGGTTAGCTGACATGCATTTGTTTATATCATACATCACGGAATGAGAGCATTCTCTTGATCTCCATAATATGAGAGACAAAGTTAGAGGAGAAAATGTGCAGAGAAATCAGGGATATGAAAAATGTGACAATGCTACAGCATTTGTTGGTTTGTTTAATGTGTAACATAACCTTTTTTCGGGATCTTGCATTCCACTTCTTTGGGGAAAGAGAAATGATTTCAATGTTGGAAATTATTGAATCTAACATCACTGTAGATAGAGTATTTTTCTTTCCTCTCATACATTCACGCTTGCAGGCATCGAAAACTAATATATTTTTTCAAAAATAAGCTTATGTCACTGACATATCTTTGCAATGTAAGAATGTAGCAATTTTCAGAAACCATACAAGGTTATTGGGTTTAACAGACTAATCCCTTCCTGCAAAGTTATGATGGGTGACATTGGAGCATCAAAAATGAAGTTTCTTATGTCATACACCACTCATATAGTTTTATTTTCTTTGTTTTTATCTATTTACAGATCACGTAATGCACATTTAAAATACAATGATCTCTTATCAATAGATTTTGAAATTTAGAACTGTAACATAATAGTGTTTGATTGCTTTTGTTGACAAACGTATGAAATGTTATGTTATGAATGCAGATAGTGGAGTTGAGATACAGATTACTAATACCTAATTGAATACTCAAACTGGCTCAAGGGACTCAGTGACAGATTTTGTGTTATTATCCATGCTATTGCATAAATACACAAGAAAGATGGAAAAATACACAAAAGAACTGGAAGTGGTCAAAAGCACAGAGGAAAAGGGAACAAAATAATTAGATAGTACATAGAAGGAAAAAGTCTGAAAAATTTTAAGAGGCATCAACATGGATTCCCAAATGTAGCAAAATGTATATGTTTGAAAAATTCAACATTTATTTCATGAACAAGTATATAGTTGTAAAGTTATAGAATACAGTCTTGACAAACTTTGCAAAAGGAAAAGGTCAAAGTATGACAAATAACTATTTTGAAAAATCTAAATAGAAACTGTTCAACAGTATCTTTTGCAAAACCTTTGGATAATTGTAGACTTGCACCAAAAAGGCAAATATTCCATTAATGTTGGTTCAGTTCAATTACAGTGCTTATTCAGCTAGCACAGAGTAAACCACTTAATTTACTTTAACCTTGTGCATTGTTTTCTTTTACATTTCAGTGAAAAGTGTTATATTTAGTAATTGATTTCTCATGTTCCACTGGAATTGAAAACCCAAATCCAGGACCCAATAACTCTTGTTCAGCAATTTTAATTCAACCTTTCATCGGAAACAGTGTGTGAAATCCCCACTGCTGATCATTTTTGTGAAAAAAAATGTGATTATTGAGAGTGCTGACCTTTGCTTTGCTGAAATGATAAACAAGAATAATTTTACTTCCAAGGCTCAGCAGTTTTATTTTAAGAAAGAATCTAATTTTGTGTTATGCTTTTAAAATTGTATTATTTTCACATGATGTGTGATGTTTCCCCTTATTTGTAGCCCTAGTTTTAGAGATTGTCAAATAAATAACAAAAGTTGTGACTTATTTTAAAATGCACTGGATCTCCTTTAAAAAATATTATGTCAGTGTGCCAGACCTGCTGAGATTCACCAGCTATTTCTGTTTTCATTTCTCATCTTTTGTTGAATTGTTCTTCAGATTGGAACTGACCATTACTCCTGAGAAGAGTATGATTTCTAACATAATGGAAGTTTTGAATTGCTCAGTACTGGTTCGGATCATCATTAAGGGCATGATTGTAGGTTTAAAGGGCTGATATTGCACAGTGAGCAAGTACCCGTTACAAGCTCCTTTTGAAATGCCGCCGCCAGATTGAGAGTGGAAGATACAGCATGGAAACAGACCTTTTGTCCCAACTTGTCCGTACCAACCAGACGTTCCAATCCAAACTAGTCACATGTGCCAACATTTGGCCCATATCTCTTTAAACCCTTCCTGTACATATACCCATCCAGATATCTTTTAAATGTTGTAACTGTATTTGCCTTCACCACTTCCTCTGGCAGCTCGTTCCATACACGCACCACTCTCTGCGTGAAAAAGTTACCCCTCCAGTCTTTTTTACATCTTTCCCCTCTCACCTTTAAACCTACAGTCTGTAGTTTTGGACTCCCCACCCAAGGAAAAAGACCTTGGCTATTCACCCCACCCTTGTCCCTCATGATTTTATTAACCTCTATAAGGTCACCCCTTAGCCTGTGATGCTCCAGGGAAAAAAGCCCCAGCCTATTCAGCCTCTCCCTATAATTCAAACCCTTCAGGTCCAGCTACATGAATGAAGAGTTAATTCTGAAAAGTATATATGTTTTTTGTCCCCAAATGTGACCTATGTAATTACAATGCAACGTTATTAATATTCTAGAGTGAAGATGATGAGAGGAGAATGAATGAACTGGCAAAAATGGGAGACAAATTGCAACAGAATGTCACAAATGAGAAGAAGCGAGAAGAAATTAGAATGAAGCAGCAGATGTTGCAGGCTAAATTTAATATGCTCAAGGTATGATCAATCAACAATTCCTAAATCAACATCAGCTGGAGACTCCCTTGGAATACCAGGAATTAAATACAGTTTTGTCCTTTTTTTAGGCTACTTACTTTCTGGTCATTCCATTTGTGTACTTTGGAATGTTTCTGTCAAAATTGGACAATTTGTTGGAATCTCTGCAGATGGCCCCTCAAGTTAAATTATTCACCATTGACAAAATTAAATCAAGTGAGATAGTGTGCTGCTAGTTCTCAAAATGATATTTCTTTCCGCAACAGTGCTGAAGACGACACTGGATATTTAGTCCATAGCTTCAGATAATGAATAAGGAATGCATATCTTATGCAATTTGAACATCAAAGTAAATTGCACTGTGTTGCTCACTGACATTAGGTTGATAATGTATAGGTATGGTCCATTGCACAGAACTGAATGCTGTTAAGTGGTTTACTTTGAGGAGACTGGTTAGAAAGATGATAACAAAGGCAAAGATATGGCTTAATATATATGATTTTTGAGTGTTCCCAGTTTTAAAAATGTGTCGCTTGGGAGAATTTCTCTGTTTGAGTACAACAGGTATGTGAAACAATACTTGACCTTTCTAATACAATAATAACACAAGCTGAGCCAAAATAGTGAATTTCTTCATTGCATATTTGGTGCATTCCTTTGGTTCTTACAATTTGGATACAGAGGCTGAGCAGGGAAGCAGCTAATTTAACAAAAGCTTCTTCTAAATACGGACTACAAAGGGGTATTGTATTCTGTCACTGTTACAGACTTTGAGGGGGAAGATGCATTACAGCAAAAGTTGTCTACAAACTATTAGTTTTAACATCTTAGGATATACTGCAACATAATAGTTTGGAGATTGCAGTTGAGCCTGAAGATCTGTACAATTTCTAATAATGATTTTCACATATTTGTAAATGGCACTGTGAGTAGCCATAAAGGCTACTACAATCTTCTACTTTCATCCTTGAAATTTTATTTGCAGGCTAGGGTTAAAGACATCCAACAGAATCATTCAATTTTCCTTGATGTTAGAGGCCCATTATTTTCCTAACTTTTGCTACCTAACAGTGATATGCAATTGCATTGCTGAATTCTATAAGTAGAAGTACTTTATCATTGTGAACACATAGCTGTACAAGTCCCCCTGAAAAGGTATGGCATAAATTCTCATGATGACTCTTCCCATCAAAGGGAGAGGCAGAGAATTGAAGGAATATTGACTCTTGGAGGAACAACAGCAACATTTTCAAAGATTGCAGATTAAATATGAGTAACTTTTGTTCACTACACTTATTCAAATCATAATCAGAAGGTTGAGTGAGATGTGACTGTCCATACCATGCCGGGATCAAGTTTATCATTGGACACAGCATTGCATCAGTTCCCTGATTTCTGGTTGATAGGGATTAATTATAATGCAGCTCACGAGGGTCTCCAGAGCATTGTTGTGCCATAATTGTAACCGGAAGACATCACTAACTTTTATTAGAGATAGTAAGAACTGCAGATGCTGGAGCCAGAGATAACGCAGTGTGGAGCTGGAGGAACACAGCAGGTCAGGCAGTATCAGAGGAGCAGGAAAGTTGATGTTTCGGGTCGGGACCCTTCTTCAGAAGGATCCCGACCCGAGACGTCAGCTTTTCTGCTCTTCTGATGCTGCCTGGCCTGCTGTATTCCTCCAGCTGCTCACTGCGTTATCTCTGGCTCCAGCATTGGCAGTTCTTACTATCTTTACCAAAGTTTTGCTTTTGCCTTTTTATGAACTTCCTTTCTGAGAGAATTCAATGTATATTTGAAAACTGTGGATTTGTGATTAGGTAACAGAAATGGAAATGTTCAATTTCCCGTGTCTAAGGTTTGCATAAAGTGAATAATCTGATGAGTTGTACTGTCATTTGGGACCTTACCTCCTGGTAGCACACAGCAGCAAATAACAGGCAGTTTGCCCATGATTTTCCCATCTGTTACTTTCAAGCTCATGCTTAGGAAATTAAGCTTTCATTAAATCAATGTAAAGTACAGTATCATACATACTATCCCTTTGGCAATGTGTTGCATTAAAGAAGGTGCATGGTTAATGTTTAATCAGTTTGATATGAAAGATTCTGATGTAGTCAGCAATTAACTTGAAGACTTGCAGGAAAATTCTGAGGATTGGCCATACCTCTGAGATAAGTAAAGCAAGCATGTCATGACTCCTCCTTGCAACATTGCTTCTTATGACAAGATGTAGGAGTGAATACTGGAGAAAGTAGTCAAATAATATTACTTATCAATGACCAACCACAACAGTTTAAAAAGTTACCCATATTTAATCTGCAACCTTTGAAAATGTTGCTGTTGTCATAGCTCCATTATCAATCATCAAACTTCGTTGAGTGGAAATGGAAATTGTACATTTGGGATCCAGCTATTCAAGTATATTTGCGGGATAACTTCACTCTGAAAGTAGTGATTAACAAAGGTAATAAGTACAACACAGGTCTTTTACATTTTTGAGCTCTTCCATATTTGATGAGATATGACATAGTGCTGTAACATGTAAAATTAGGGTTTGGATTCTTACTTGTTTCATTTCACTGTACCATGGAATGATATTGAGTGGATTCCTGATCATCCTTCCCACATGGTAAGGTCTTAGCTGCAAGAGGCACTGAATATATTATGTGCAAGGAGAAATCTGTGTGAAGGACATTGGTTGAATCACATGCATCTTTTAGCTGTTGACTTAAGAGAACAATAATCAGCTATTGAAGCATTCATCACTGTTGTGCTAGCTAAGGCCTGAAAAAAATCGTAGGTAATTAGCAAAACTTGTGGAAAAAATGTAAGAAGTAAGAGTGACTGTAGATTTCTTCAGCAAATGACTTGTCAGGAATACTTAAGTTCATAACTTTTGTTCTAAAACAAATGCTTTGGTTTCAGGGATCTAAATAGTAATGGTAGAGAATTGGGAGTGTAGTATAAGATTTAAAAGGATTAGTGTTCGAGACTGTGTAAATAGCACGTCCCATTGTGATGATATAAGTAATCACATAACAGAAACGTGCGAGGAGAGTCAACCTTGGTTTTAGCAGCATTCGATATACTACTGTAAGGTAATATTGTTGTACAATATTAAATAGTTATTATTTAAATTCACAGAGGCTCAGTAATTGCTGCTAATCTGAACTATTGAAACATACATCAAGTAAATCTAATTTTAATACTGGTAACTTATGGTGTAAATAAAATTAAATCATGCCTGAATTAATTACAACTCAAGAAGCATCATGTTAATCAAAAGGCCAGGGCCATGTTGACTTGAGTGGTTAACAGCTGAAAAGGTGAGATCATTAAACAGAAGGGAAAGAAAACAGAACAATAGATGACCCATTTTCAGACCTTTGGGTAGAAATATTTTCTGCAGTACGGGCAGTTCAGAAGATGGTTATGTTTTGACAGGTAGAACTAAATTTAATAGTAAATCCTGAATGGTTGCAAAATAAATTTATTTCTCCATTTCAGTGAAAATTAAGCACGAAAGCTTGGAGGATAACTTGTTGGAGTGCATTAGGGATGGTATTCTAAAGCATTTTATGAGAAACAATCCTCAATAAGTTACTTTTGATCTAGTATAATGTAATGAAACAGGGCTAATGAACAAATTCCTTGTAAAAGTACCTCAAGGAATGACTGACCACAATATGATAGGATTTTACATTATGTTTGAAAGTGAGGCTATTTAGGAAAGTATAAATCCATGTCCAAAACATGTGTAGTTATAATTTCTGGTGTTAATTGCTTTTTTAGTTTAACTATTTTAAATGCAATGAAGTTTGTGCTTTGAAGTGTGACATGTGAAATTTTGAAGCATTATTTTCTTCTTGTGTTATTAGCTTTTTGGATTTATCTTTAAATGCTAATCTAAACAGATGATAACAATTTCAGAGATTATCATATTAGTAACAACACTGTTGGCAAAGAACAAAGATAGCATCTTCAGAGAAAGCACCAAGCTAACGAGCAGAGCTTTCCCTGTCCAATGGTAGCAGCTTGGAGTGGGGGTGTAGAAGGATTGCATGGATAGTAGGCTGCTAACTGAGCAAACGTCTCCATGCCTTCCCACTGCTAAGGATGTTCCCCAGGGTAGGTAGGAAAGTTATGCAGCAAATTTACACAAATGCACACATGCTGTCTCTCTCTTACTCTCACTGAAGCACACATGCACACATTCATGTACTCAGACATTGTGACCCTCACTCTCACACTCACTCACAAACCAGCACACACCCGTAATCTCACTCTCTCATGCTCAAACTCTCATGCTTGTTTATTCACTCACCCTTCCATTCTGACTCACACATTCTCACTTGCTTACTCTCAATCATGCAAACACACACAGGCACACTCACTGTATGGGGAGGTTACCTGCTTCATGCAGGTTACAACCCTGTAGGTGATTGGAGTCAGAGGGTCAGAGGTTATATCTCCCAAAGATCTGAGTGAAGGAGTTTTTCTGCAATCCAGTTGGCCTTCTGCCATGTCCCCCTATATAAATTACATTTTAGGGTTTTGCAAGAGCCTCCATTTTGAGCCAGCCTCTTAGCTTAAGAACACCTACCTCTCCCCAGCAGACTGGCCCTGTGACTGGACCAATCACTGCCTTTAATACAAAGCAATTGCAGAGGTAGACAAGTAGCAGGCTGTTTCCAGGAAAACAGTTTTGCTTGTCTGGCTTCCAGCAAGTGTGGACTCAGGACCCCTATTCGGTATTAATGTCAATATTTCAGTTTGATGACTTAGCAAGAAAGATCATCAACCTACATCATTAACTTTGTTTCAGACAAGAGTTTTTTTTTTAAGCAAAGACATCAGAATGGAACACAGGAGGAAAATAAATATGCCTTGAACAAGTTGTGAACTTAGGCTAAGTGTTTCTGATACTTTGTGCTCTTATTATGCAATGGCTAACAAGTAATAATCATTGACCTTTTTAAACAGGATTTAAGATCAATTAGGAGGAAGAAAGCACTGGAGATTTCTCCACATTGGTATCAGTACAAGAAGCAGGCTGACAATCTTTTGCAGTGGTTGGATGACATTGAGAAAAGATTAGCCAGGCTTCCAGAACCCAAAGATGTCCAGAAGATGAAGGTAACATTTCTTTTAAAAACAGGTGTTTGCATTTCTCGTTCTATAATCAGAGGAAAAATAGTCATCTGTAACTGAAGATTTGGATACGTGTGCACTCCTTTGTAACATATCTTGTACCTTCTGGTGCATTTATTCTAGTCAGATTGTTTGATCATAATCTACTGATTTTTTGCCGGCGGCCTATGTTCTATTGGTGAAAGCGCCGAAACGCGTTTAGTCTTTTTTTTCCATTTATACAAAATCTGCAATGGTTTTTAATTTATCGATGATATTGCTGAATTTTTTTAAATGTGGTTATTAATAAAAATTTGATGGGGTGAAGAATTTGAAGGCAGAAGATATGTGAATTTAATAACTTTATTCCTCCCGATGTCAGTGTATGTGAGGCCTTTAAGTTATCAATAGTTCTATCTTACACTCCATATAAAACCTGGAATAGAAATTGCCTGACTCTCACCAATGGTACTGTGATCTATATTAAAATTGTATTTCTTATATGTTGACACAAACGTAATTGGGATGTTCTTTTGTTTTAAATCTCATTTATTACAGGAAATCAATTGCCTGGTTATTGTTGTTATGCGCAGAACAGTTAAGGGACAGTTGTATGGTCCCTGCACTGTCTGATAATGTGTGTGGCCTTACCACTATAGCTTCTCTCTCTCACTTATTTGCTCAGAACATGTATCACTGTTGTCATTGTACATTTCCCTGAGTTTATTTATACATGTCAGATTCACTTTTTTAATGATTCATTATTTTCATTTGCTTCTTCACTTGCTTTGTCATTTTGACTTACAAATAATTAGCAGATTTTAAGATAAAGGAACTGCTTTTATCAGGAGAAAAATCACCCAATACTACAATCAACAGGCTAGCCAATAGAGTAAACTAGCACGCTTATGCTTTAGGCAGCTATTTGTTAATGCAAACGTTTTTTCAACTTCAAAGAACCCTTGTTAAATCTTAAACTATGATTATTGTGTTATCATAACTTGAATCCTTGAAAAGATTATTATCAGTAATTTTGATATATCCATCCAGATTAGTAATTTCAAAATTAGCAATGCAATGTCCTTTATAGTGTTTTACAATTGCATTTGTATGACCATTTCCAGTCAAGAATCACAAAGGTTAACTCCAGCTGAAGCAAAGTGATGCTCCAGATTTTGTGGAGCTGTCAGTGCTCACAGTCTTTGTTGGCCTGAAGCTGACAGCAGCCTTTAGAGCAAGCACATAGAATCCCTAACACTATTTTTTTTTGGAATTTTCTGTTTCACCATAGGCTGCGTTTCCAAAGTCTCTGCAGTATCCTATCAAATAGAAATTATTGAACTGATAAAAGCTTCCATTTTGCATAATTGATCTCAGTATAAAAACCCTTGGAAGAAAATGTACCTTATTATATGTGGTTAACTGGATTGTCAACTGCACATTAAGTTTATAATTATATTTGAATAGCTTCACAAGCCCTAAAAAAACTTAGTTTTATTCTTGTGGAAATTCAAATTTCTCCACCATTTTTCACAAAAAAAAACAATTTTTCAAAAGAAACTTCTTTAATAAGTTTCTTTTATGATATTTCTACCTTCGTCTTATATTGTATACTCTAATCGTATATACTCTAATCATAATATTTTAATTAAAAGTGAAAAAAGCAGTTTACTGTCTCGAGGATACTTTATTATGATTTGCAGCTTCGCCTTCTTAACTATGTCATTGATGTTGGGTGCTTGGAGATTTCCTTAACTTACTGTCAGATTCAAACTGATGTTAAAAATCCACACGACAGATAACTAGAATTTTTTATACCAACTTTCTTTGAGGCCCACAGTCTGTACTGTTGCAATGCTGCCTCCTGAGATTTAAGCTGACAGAAGTTTACAAAAGTAGTCAAAAATGCCAATGCTGACTTAAAGCAGGTGGTTCTTTCTCCAGCTATTCTCAGCAATACAGCTGCTCCTTTCTTGATAACTACCTCATGTTGGCAATGCACCACTACCACGAAACTGGCTGAGAGAAGACCAAACTCTCTGAAAGTGAGCTGTTTCTGGTTTGTGCTACATTGCGTTATTAAAACACTCCATTTTTCCAGATTAGTAAACTGTGTCTTAAGTTCACCCATGAGAACTGACCACTTAGGTAATACTCTATAGCACTGGTTTTGGCTTGCAAATGGTAAGACAATGGTTCAATGCTATTTAGGACATTGCCTTGCTATCCCGTTATTTGATAAAATTATGATGTGTTCATGAAGCAAGATGCTTAAATAAAGAAGTTGAAAATGTTTTATTTCAGTTTGTTTAGTTTTTCTTCAAGTTGAGACAATAGCTAGCTAACTGCTCTGGGACCGTATGGTTTTACTCACTAGGAGATGGATGCAGAACTGGAAGAGAAGAGGGGAGACCTGAATGCTGTGTGCAGGCAAGCACAGAGCCTGTCAAAGAAAGGAGCTGCTAAGGCACTGGAGCTGCAGCTGATCCAGCTCAACAAACGCTGGAATGACATTGAGAGCAAATTTGTTCAATATCGAAGGTTGAACTATCCACAAATTGTGAGTTTCCCAAAGCAAGCTTTAAAGATTTGCTTGCAATTTTTGCTAAGATGAACTCCTGCAAAAAAAAAGACATATTTTAATAATCATGTCGTGTTTGTTTGAAAGCAGATGCAACCTTAGGGTTTGTATCAAATGTTCCATCTTTGCAAAATATTGTTTACTAAACCGATTTATTCAGGGACTGCAAGGCACAACTGTTCCAAACCTGAAACATATGATTGGCAAATTTCTGATTAATGGAGGTAAATGACATATATTTTATTTTTCTTTAATTTGCCTCATGGTCTCATTACATCCAAATTCTGAGCAGCATGTTTGAAGTCTGAATTGATGCAGTATTCAGAAATTGATTTAAAAACCATTCATGTAAAGAGTTCATTCCATGCAACTTTTTATTTTGAAAAAGTGGTATTAATTGCTGTCTTTCATTATGTGGAAAACCTTGTCTGTCATAGTATTCCTTGAATCTATAAGATTTAAAGATTACTTACTTGTTGATTTACTCAATTTTCCTTCCATCTGTTTTGAATTTTAGTGTGTCCTTGATCCTAAAGAACAAAGTAGCACTAAAAACTTACTTTGAATGAAAATCTGTCTAAATACAGAGGACCATCCCAATGTCTGATTTGTCTTTTCATATTCTCTTTGACTTTCACCCTTCAAGCACAGGTAACGTTTATGAGGCATTTCAACAAGCAATGTTTGGGCATTGCAAGTGTTTGATGTTCAGATTTGACAAGTTTTAACGAAATGTCATTATGATTGGGAAACAAAGATTAGTTTTGCTAACTTTTCACCAATAATTAAGTCAAATATTGAATCTGACTGTTAGACCTGCTGTTCAAGTAGATGGTATAACTTCTCGAGGATAAGCCTTTGGTCTGGCTGATAAAGCAGTGGGAGTCACTTCTGTAACAATAGATTTAGGAAACGTCTGTATCTAATGGTATAATAGCGCATTACCTTGGGGCATAACTGTATAATCCTCTGATGTATGAAGGCAATACTTTGGTCGAGAGATTGGATTTGCTGCTCCCAAAAAATTATGCAACCCAATGAAATGTCAGAATTGTGTGCCAGTCCATTACCCTGACGGCCAGTTAAAATTGGATCTAAAGCCTTATGTAAATTGAAGATGTTAGCTGCAGAAACCAATCAGGCAGTCTGGTACTGCTTACTGGTTTGTGTCTGATGAATTTCTGGTTGATTTTTTTTCCCTACAAGCAGTCTCCAGCAATCTCTTTAAGGAATGCTGGTAAGGCCTGGCAGATCATGTGTGACTCAATGCTGACTTAATTGTATGCCAATTTCAATCTAGAGCCAGTGTTATGAACCAAATGCAAAGTGCCTAACTCTGATTACACCATCAAAAAGTTGCCTGCTTCTCATCTGGCAGCATGTCTGTATCTGAAAGAGATGGACTATGCAAAATTACAAGGCAAATTGGCTTCCGTAACCTTCGTGTTACATCTCAAAACATTGTTCATAATGATGCTTAATTTATCTCCTGTGTCTGTCAATTGCTTCTACAATCTTATGAAAGGTAGACTGAAAAGGTGTTTGTTTAATAGGCAGAAACTATTGAAGGAGATTTGATTTTTACAGATGGAAAAGGGAAATATGCATCAATGGTTGTAATCAAGCCTCAATGACTCAGTAAGCCACAGAAATCTCCTTAAGAACAATAGAAGCAATTAATAAGCCACAATGCTGTAAGTAAGGATCTTTCTTTATGCTTTGTGCTCCAGGTTATGGAGAGCTTTGGACTTGCAGTGAAAAACCTTCCCCTTATTAGGTCAGGTTTCCCCATGGTTCGTCTTGCCACTGAATCCTTTTCTTGTCTGTTTCCTTATACTGTGTTCAGAATATTTCTAGAAATGATAAGCTTCTGATACCTGCCCTATTCAGTGATTTTACCAATGAGATCTCTGACTGACTAACTCCTCTTCCAGTGGTGTGCTCAGAAAACAGACCAAATTCCTCCACCACCACATCCTCCATTCCATGCCCCATCCCCTACCGTGGCTATGGATATTCACTGGAATGTGTGAACTATCTTTCAGGGTAACACTTGTGATATCCTTCCGTTTATTATTTGGTTGTAAAATTCCATGTTTAAGTCTATAGATGGAATTTTCCCCTCCCTGGCATGACGTGAATCATGATGAGAAAGGTGGGAAAATACAGTAGCATGAAACAGAATCAGATTCTCAATAGCAAGAAAGTTTTTCCTGATACTTTTCCCCCTCAAGCCATAAATGTCTTTGTAATTTAACCTTAGAGTGGCGACCACTGTGTAAGACCATAAAGCAAAGGAGCAGAAATTTTGCCATTCGGCCTATTGAGTCTGCTCTGCGTTCAATCATGGCTAATAGGTTTCCCAAACCCATTTCCCCACTTTCTCCCTGTAACCTTTGATTCCCCCTGACAATCAAGAATCCATCTATCTCTGTCTTAGATATCTATGTATTTGCATCTCATTTAGGATCCAACTTGTCAAATTTCTATGCCATTTCCAATTCCTTTCTCCTTTCTCCTTTTCCTTGAAATTGGCTAAGGCACGTTCCCGATATGTAAATCAGAGCACGTACCTGGCGGCTGCAGCTTAGTGAATGTTTCTTGGGGCCACCGCACCGCTGTTTCTTCACAATAGCATTGCTACATGCTCCACAACCAACAGAGCCAGCCTTTTTCCCATGCTGTTCATTACTGATAAACCACTATCCTCACCAGATCATCAAGCCTGCTCTCAGAGGAACCTGGACACCATTTCAGCTCCTCAACACTTTACTTTGAAACTCAGTGACACCTATGACTTGAATACTTCTGTCAGATGGCCCTGCAACATAGACATACACAAATCTGAACAGGATGCACCTTACAGCTTTGAACTTGCCTTCTTTGTTGCTAACTACTTTAGTGCGTACTTGAAGGCTGCAAGCCTCTATATACTTCACATTGCTTTCTGGGTGCGCACTCACTGACTTCACTTATTCGCAGGTTGCAAACCTCTCTGTGGGTCACATTGTTTTCTTAGTGCTTGGGATCCTTAGTGCTTAGTTACAGGATGCTAGCCTCTGTGACTTGTACTGTTTTATTGAGTGCAGAAGGAGAGATGCAGCTTGCGATGGTGGGGAGCATTAAACAGTCTATCAGTCAGCTACATGTCACTGTGGGGCACCATGCTGTATCACCTTGAGACCAGCAGCAAATGCCAAAAGTTTAAGTGGCAGGCACACTGCCTGTGCTTCAAGCAAATGGCCATGTGTGAAAGGCCAAATGGAGCAGTCCTAACTGAGGTGAAGGGGAACTGCAGTCAGTCAAGGAGCTTGCCCATTCCAGTCCTGGTGGTTGGCCACTTTGGTATTTCGTCCAACCAGATTCCAGAATCTGTGTACTTGCAGTCTGGCAAAGGTCCACAGTCAATCCTGCAGTCCAAGGGTTACAGGTCCGTCACTCAGGACCAGGGAAGCCTGTGGGCTGTGGTTAGTAGGAGCTGGTCGACCAAGTCATTTTGGGGAGTGGGCCATGGTCAGTCCTGAGGAATTGATCTCTATTGGCCATATGGGTGTAATGGAACAAACTCATGGAGTCCTGGAGAAAGCAGCAACTCCAATTTGGGGATGGGCTTCATTGGACTGGCCACTGGGGGAATGCTGATTGTGATGGGAGGCAATTGCAGATGGTAGGGTGGGATCACACAGTGAATGGGAAGGGACTGTGAGCTGTGGAATGGAGGATTCAAACAGGTTGAGAGAACGCTGACTTGTACTTGTGAAGGGTTTGGGGCCAGTAACATCATGGCAATTTCGGAAGTCTGATGCTTGGGATAATGTTGCACATTAATAGTGACATAAAGGGGCTCACCAGAAATAGTACAAGGGGGTGCTAAATAGTCCCGGGCGTCACAGGCACATCATCACAGAAGGAATCATGAAGGAATGGGGAGAATTCGTGAGTCGCAGAGAGTCTGCACATTACTTTCTGTGAAACAACATTTCACCTTGCCACATCGGATCAAAAGTCAACTGCACAATAAATGTACAAATAGACTGATACTGCTAGTAAAGTGGACAGAGCAAGTTACTGTAGTTTTTTTTTTGAGTGCAGAATAAAGCTGGTTGGAGGACCTCCTAGATGCAATTTCAATAATCATGCCTGCACTGTTTCAGCAAAACCACACCTCTGGCTTCAATTCTTACATCATCAGTGGTCCTTTATTTTCCAATCTTGCAGTTACACATTGTAGCCTCAATAAATCATTAACATTACAATATGCAATTGCCTCCTTGTCATTGCCAACTAAGTAAGTGTAGTGAGAACAAGACATTGAAAAGCCATGCACGAAATTAGTATTTCACGGCCACATTCCATAGTAAGCACTGGAAGACCACATTTTATAGCTGCTAGATTTGTATACTGAGAGGCAGGTATCCGAGGAAATGGTCCGTGGTGTGGAAGAGAGTCTTTTGTTTGGTTGAGGGAGGGCACATTCGGAGCTGTCATGGTTGCTTACTGGCAGCATTCTTTTCCAGGTGTAGGATGAAAACTGTTTGTGCATGGCATAATTGTATGATGTGACGTACCTCAGAGCATCTTTTGGAGGCAAGACAATGACCTCCTTGCGAAGCTTCCATGCCACATTGTGTAAGGGCATAACATGACATTTCATTGTTATGGCGATAAAGGCTGAAAGAATTCTTTCAATATAATGTGTTATCTTTGTGATATTCCCCACAGAAGGTCTGCTCACATAAAGAATGCCATTGCCAGAATTATTGCCTTGGTACTACTCCAAAGACAGTATAGAAGGGAATAGTAGGCATGACTTTGTCAACAAGCTTGAGAAGAACAGTAATCCCAAAAGCTGCTGCTCAGCCTATTGAGGGGAAAAACAACAGAACAAGATTCAGAGATAGTAGGATACGTCAGCCTTCCTGCTCCTCTGATGCTGCTTGGCCTGCTATGTTCATCCAGCTGTGCACCTTGTTATGTTAGAACAAGATTCACCAAGGAGGTAGAAGAGAATGATAAGTTTCCACTTTTCCAAGACTCGCTGTCATTTTCTTCAATGGTCTAAAAGGTCGTCAGGCACAGGTTAAGGTTATCCTGGCCCAACATCTCTGAACTGTATCATCTGTTGGAGGAGGCCTTGTGCTCAGAAGGATAGGGTGGCTATCAAGGTGACAGCTGCCCTGAATTTTTATACTCGTAGCTCCTTTCAAGGAGCAACTCGAGACTGGAGTGCCATTTCCCAATCCCCAACACTTAAGTGGTTCCAGTCTATGGCTGGTGCTGTTTTCTCCACAGCACAGTCTTTCTTCTACTTCTCCAGTGCTGAGGGCAGCTGGGCAGCTCAGACAACAGCAGTCTGTATGATCACTGGCCTACCCCAGGTGCAAAGCACTAAAGTCTGCACCAACATAGTTTTGAGAGTGCACTAGCACCAACCTGCAGAGTTCATCTACAGAATAGGCTTTTACTCCATTAATGTTTTCAAAAAACTGCACTAAATATCCTGGGAACTGTTGTGACTTTTGGTATGAAAGAACTCCTTGGTTGCTTCCTCCTTTCCAGGTTCTTGGCCCATATAAGAATATGACTGCTGGGAGTCGAGGGTAACCCCTCCAAATGTAGTTGTCAGCTTTCCAAACGCTTCTCTAACACTCAGAATGAAGACACAACGCTCTTCGTGCTTTAACTTCCATCAGGGCCATACCTTTCCTTTTCTTCTTGACTCCATTTCTTGCTTTTGTTTTTAATTTTTTTTTTGCATCTAAAATGGTTGCTTTGGTTTTCTATCCAAGATAATTGTTTCTGTTAATTCTAGTTTTTTTGTACCTAACATGGTGCCAGAGAATGACAACTTTGTATGGTTTTCACAGTACTCCTGTATTCCTGTAGTTGAGTACACATGGCAATAAAACCCTAATTCTAATTCTGGTGGAACAGACCAAAGGCCTCCTCCAGATATGCCTTCGATGACCAGCAGAACCTTGCAGCCTCGCTCAGAAATTACCTCCTGGGATAATTGTGTCCTTCACAACTGAAGCTGACAAAATGGGCATGGGGGAGCGCTCCTGAATGCAGATGGAAAAAGGGAGAAACAGCAATCTTCCGAGGATGAACATTAGACTGAGGATCTGCACATCGACCAGGAGGCCTTACCAAGAGAGATGGCAGAGTGATGCATCGCTGAAACTGAGAGGCCAGAGATAACCTCATGGAAACCCACAACCAGGCTGAATGAGCTGCCTCTGGATTTTGTTTAATTGGTTAACGTTCCATCAGTAATATGGCAAGCAGGCCTGCTTAGTGCAAAGGATATGTGGGTACCTTTTTTTATTTACAGACCTTGACCTTCTGTGTTGTAGAATAAGTGTCTCATTGTCCATGCGGCTGCGTGGTTGTAGTCTTCGGGTGAAGAATCCACTTTGAGGAATCTATACATTGTATGTCCCACTGACCATCAGGGAGGAACAGCAGTGAGACATTGTATGCACATTGCATGCATCTAAAGTTAGGTAGCTGTTAAGGCTGTAGTCTCAATAAGATATTTAAATGTTGTGTGGTGAAGTCCTCATGAAAGGCAGTGGGCTGAGATGAATCCTGAGGAAATATTCTGAGGAATCAGAAATATTTCAGAGAGCACATTGACTGCTAAGCTGCCTTGAAATGCTTGAACATCCTGTAAGACAGCACTGAATCTGCGAGAGGTAGTGCTTTTTCTAGTTTCGAAGCAAACCAATTTGCTACGAGGGAAAGTGGACATGTGATCTGCCCAGAATACATAAAACTGTGAATGGCTGTGTATTGCTTTGAAAAGTTCATGCATAGAATTAATTTTTTTCCCCAGAGATGTGTGAAGTCATCACTGATTTTGTTCTCTCACTCATAAGGTGGGTGCAAGTATGGAATGATGTGTGCTGGCTAGTCCCTAATACAATCCTTACACATTGTGTCTGGCTTAGTATCTCTTCTGCCAGCTGACTGGGTAAGGCCAGTGTACCTGTAATGAGAGCCATGTAGCCATAAGGGACATTGTGGAGCCCACAGTGAATGGCTGGTGAATCTTTGTGTATTTGTTTTCCAAGACATCATCACAATATCAAAGTTTCTCCATAATTTCAATCCATCTTTGCACAGAAGCCTTACATCCCCTTGGCCAAAATCCTGCAATAGAAGTCATTGACAAAAAGAAACCTCTTTATCCAACAATATATTTTATAAAACTAACTATTTGACATTGTACATAAATTGAGTGTTTTTGTGGGTGCATATGCCTGGCTTTGTGGTCTGGTGGAGTACAACCCCAGTGGACATATGTAGCAGGACTGTCTGAATGTTGCTGACACACTGTGAAGAAGACTGCCAATGGTGTCAAGCAACTCTGGATCCTGAGGTTTGCCCTATGCCTCTTGGCATGGGTGGAAACAGTCTAGACTGAATGGAAATAGGAAATGAGTGCTGACGAGGGCAGTGATATGCTGTCATCCTAGTAAAAAGCAGGCTGCTCAGCCCCTCAACTCTGTTCAACGATTCAACAAGATCATGGCTGATCCAACACTCTTCATACCCACTTTCCTGCCCTTTCCCCTTTAATCCTTGATTCCTCTACTGGTCAAGAATCTACCTATCTCAGCCTTAAATATATATAAGGACACTGCCCCGCAGCTCTCTGTGGGAAGGAGTTCCAAAGACCCTCAACCCTGTGAGAGAAGACATTCCTCCTTATCTCAGTCTTGAATTGGCACCCCTTTATTTTGAGACCTCTGGCGCTAGACTCTCCCATGAGGGGAAACGTCCTCTCAGCGCTAACTCTGTCGAGCCCCTGAAGAATCCTGTGTGTTGTGTTGTTATATCCTGTATGACTCTGCCTGTACTGTCATGAAGTTGGCCAGCACTGCCTTCTCACTGGAAAGGAGAGGCTGAAATCACTACGTGAAACTCTACGTTAAGAGTTCTGAAACCAGAAACCTATTTGCTCTTTAAAAGGTGGTCCTATGTACCAACCATCTCTCGAATGCTGTCATATCAAAGCCTCACCTGTGTCCATTATACCAGAACTGGTCTCTGGCCTTCAACTCCTTTAAAGTTTTGGCATTCACTTTAATTGTAAAACCTATTTGTCAATTACAGTTAGAGGCTGGTTCTCTCAAATTCAATCTAAAAGTTTACTAGAAGAGAAACAGGAATTGTTGGAGAAACTCAGCAAGTCTGGCAGCCTCGATGGAAAGAGAAACTGAGTTAAAGTTTACAGTCCAGTGACCCTTCTTCAGAAGTCAAATTTATTAGTCTTGATTAGTTACAAGATGTTTTCAGAAGTTTTTATAGCAAACAGCCAAGTTTAGATATTTTAATCGACTTGTTCAGAGATGTTATTACACATTTCTGGAACAGGTGGGACTTTAAACATGGTCTGCTGACACAGAGGTAGAAACATAGGAAGCAATGGCCCAGTTGTATTATCGCTGGACTGTTCATCCAGACACCCAGGTAATGTTCTGCGGACCAAAGTTCGATTCCCACCACGACGGATCGTGGAATCTGGAATTAAGAATCCATTGTCAATTGTCAGGAAAAACCCAATTGATTCACTAATGTCCTTTTAGGGAGGGAAATGCCATCCTTACCTGGTCTGGCCTACATGTGACTCCAGACCCATAGCAATGTGGTTGGCTCTTAACTGCCCTCTGGGCAATTAGGGATGGGTAATAAATGCTGGCCTAGCCAGCAATGCCCTCATCCTATGAATGAATAGAAAGAAAAACTACCACTGCACCGCAAGAGCCCCTAACCAATGAAATTAGTAAGTATAAAATAAACGATACATGTTAAAAGTTGTGGTTGATCGGGCACAGGTCTGTTTATTCTGTTGACTGAAGTTTTCATTCAGTCTTCGGTCTTCCTCGCTTGTGCATCCAACCATGAAGAATCAGCACTCATTAACCATGGCTGACCTCTGTGCATGATCAGAGATATCCTGAACTCTAATTGTCTAATGGTCTATCTTGATTTGGTGAAATTAATTAATTTAACCAATTCCATATCTCTTTACTAAGAAAAAGTGGCACCAATGAACAATTAGTGTGTCTATCCAGAGCACATAGAGTCATCCCATCACAATTTAACAACGTCTCACATGTCCCATCAGATACATCTGAATGTTGTGCAAAACCTATCAATGCCCTCAAACAAAACAAACCATGTGCGACTCCAAAGTAACTGTTAATGCTTCTTCAAATTAACTGTACAAAATTAATACATTTTGCATATTTTTAACTTATAAAATTAACTAAACCAATTTAAGACATAACTCTGTTTCTGTAAAAGTCTTTTACCTCAAATCATTTTGACGGTTTACGTTAGCTTGATCCATAAAAGCAAGCGTAGCACCAGGAACTCGTGACCTTAATTTTATCCTGAGCCATTTGGCTTTCTTCGTTACAGAACTCTTTTTTTATTAGCTTATCACAGTTAATCATAGAATAGAAGATCATAGAATCCCTACAGTGTGGAAACTGGCCTTTCGGCCCAACAAGTCCACAGCGACCCTCACAGCATCCCATCTAGACCCGTCCCCCTATGAGTCACCTAATCTACACATCCCTGGGCACTATGGGACAATTTAGTATGGCCAATCTACCTAGCCTGCTCATCTTTGGACTGTGGGAGGAAACCGGAGCACCCGGAGGTAACTCACGTAGACACGGGGAGAATGTGCAAACTCCACACAGACAGTCGCCCGAGGGTAGAATTGAACCCCAGTCGCTGGTGCTGTGAGGCAGCAGTTCTAACCACTGAGCCACCGTGCCGCCCTAAACAAAACAATTTAATTTTTCATTTGCTTGATTAAGTGAAAATGATTAATCATTGAAAAACAACTCTGAACTACACTCCAGTGAGCTGGCACAGCAACTATTCTAGCGCCGTAGCCAACCACTGTCAGGTGACTCACCATTTGCAGTTATTCCACACTCTCTCACGTTTGCTCAGTACTGATGTCTGGTAGCTGCGATTATTAGGTTAAATAAGAGTTTTCTTCCTCCAAGATTGGGTGCAGTTCTTGCTGTTCCTCTGAAGGCTGCTCAGGTGACAATCGTCTGGTATCTGAAAGTTGAGATGTGGAGGAGGATATCATGAAAAACATGAGGTCAGTTGCCAAAGATCTGCAGTTTTCTGTACATGCCAGATGGGGGTGGGGAGGGACTGGAGAAGGTGCAATAGGAAGGACTGGCAATACCCGATATGGTAGATTCTGTCAAAACTGATCCTGGAGTTCTGAGCACAGCCTCCTTGAGAGGATTCGGATGACATCAGTGTGCATGTATCCCTCAGCTTTATTTTTCATTCATTTATGGGATGTGGGCTTTGCTGGTTGGGCCAGCATTTAATGCCCAGATCTAGAACATTATGATGAGCTGTCTTCTTGAGCCCTTCAGTTTTGTTGTGTTTCCTTTTGTTATGGCCATTTATGCTTTCTGAAAAAAAAAAAGCAGACGGAATCTCAGTGATCGCAGGACAGTGTACGTGGATGACAATACCAAATAGCTGTAGCTCTAAGGAAACAATGAGAGGTGAATGTGTGGGCAGCAGCATTGGCATGCATGTGAGGATGATTTGGAGCCTCTGTTAGTCTTGAGTCCTGGTTGCTGATGGAATGTGGGAGTGTGTGAGGCTGCTAGTGCAATGGTAGGGCGATGTCCTATGAAGATAGACACACTGACCTTGAATGCCCATTTAAGATCATTGAACTATTGTGACTCTGTTGCCAGGTCCACAGGAGAGTCTCCAGGAATCCAGCTGTCCATATACTCCCAGTCCAGTCTCAAAATTCTCAGGCCTTTAGGCAGACTCTGGGAGCAACACAGATCTCTAGTAATACTAACTTGGTGTGCTTTTTACTTCTAGCCAATTCTTCAATGGTCAGCAAGAGATTTTGTCTGATTGATGGAGGTCTCTGTTAAAAGCACCAATTCCTTGAAAATATACAAACTGTTTGACATAGATGCTTGTCGTACATGCTGCTGGACCCCCATTTCAGCATGCTGTCAGTCAGCAGTATGGATCACGTACAACTTCATGCTGAAATTGTTGCAATGTGAAGACTCATGTTGTCTTTGAGTTGAAATTTGTGAATAACAAATTCCGACCCTCATGTCTGAAGAATTTTTCCCATGTTTTGCTGACCATTTATGCCCCCTTTCCACCCAGTCTTTGGTAATTGGCCTGTCTGGCAACCAGATCTCATTACCTGTAAAAATAAATCTGTTTTCTGAACTAGCCCTCTTTGTTTCAATATCCAATTCAGTCACAACTTGGTGAAGGTCTTGGAATGATTTTTTTTATTTGAGAATTAAAAGTAATTCAAATGGTATTCTTCACAATGGTTGCTATTTCCAACACTTGTGCTTAATGAACTGAAACTGACTTAATTTTATCATTTGTTCTAAAACCTAACTATAGTTAGTGCTTTGATTCTTTCTTTGCATCCTGTTTCCCACTGTGTTGCATATGGAATAAATTTGCAAGGCTTTCATTTTGATTCTTGTTTCTTAAATAAAAATGTCACAATATCAGGCACCTGCTATTATCAGTTGTTCTAATTCACACTTGGAAATGGAAAAGACATTTAAGTGGTAATTTGGCTGATACATTCTTAACAATAATTCAACGAATGCATTCAAGCATTCTAGTCCAACAATGTTGATGCATTATACTTTTGAGAGTTGTGCCTGACCTGAAAAGGATCACAAAGTAACTGTGAACTCAGTGTGGGCCTTGGCTCAATGGCCACATTCTTGTTTCTGAGTAAGAAGGTACAAATACCATTTCAGAAACTTCATAGTGTTAGCTAGGATGACACAACAATAAATGTATTGAATAAGTGCTGCTCTATCAGAGGTGACAGATTTGAGGTGGGATGTGAAACTGAGGCTCTTTTTTTTTCATGGAATGTGGACACCATTGGTGAGGCCTACTTTTATTGTCTATCCCTAATTATCTGGTGGATTTTCAAGGCAGGATGGTGAGTGGCTTGAAGGGGAACTTGTAGATGGTAGTGTTCACATCCGTCAGCTACCCTTGTCCTTCTAGCTGGTAGAGATGCAGGTTAGGTAGGTGGCTGGCAGAAGTACAGCTGTGTAACTTGTAGATGGTACACACTGCTGGTAGTGTTCACAGTGAACAAAGTCAATGTTGGAATTAATTAATAGGTTGACAATTAAGTGAGTGGCTTGGTGCTGATAGGTATCAAGCTTCTTGAGTGTTACTGGAACTGTACCCATCCAGGCAAGTGCAAAGTATTCCATTACACTCTGAATGTAGGTGCCTTGTAGATGGTGAACAGACATTGCAAGATGGGAGATGGATTATTTGCTACAACCTCTGGCCTGCTTTTATAGCCAAATATTTATTTGGCTAGTTCTATTCAGTTTCTGGTCAATTATAAGTCCCAGGAAATTGATACAGGGGAATTGAATTTAGGGATGGTGAAGCCATTAGAAGTCACAGAGGGATTGTTAGATTGCATCTTGTGGGAGGCAATCATTGTCTAGCACTTATGTGGCTTGGATGTTATTTAACACATTAGCCTTAAGCCTAAGTGTTGTCGAGATCTTTGTACAGATGGATATGAACTGCTTCAGTCTCTGAGAAATGGTATATGGTCCTTAACGTTATGCAATTGTTAGTGAGTTACTTCGATTCTGTCCTAATGATGGAGGGAAAATCATTAATGAAGCAACTGAGGATGCTGCTTTGTGTCTGAGACTAAAATCATCAACCTCCAAGTTCAACCATCTTCCACTATGTTAAGTATGACTCCACCCAGCAGAGACTTTTCTCCCTGATTCCCCTTGACTCCCGGTTTTGCTAGGGCTCCTTGATGTCACAATTTGTCAAATGTAGCCTTGCCATAAAATACATAAAGTCTTTCTCTTCTCCTCTCTGAAATGCAGCTCTTTTGTCTGTGTTCAGACCTAGGCTGTAATGAGGACAGGGGACAGGGGATGAGTGGCTCTGGCAGAATCTAACCTGAGGGTCAGTAAGCAGCTCATTCCTTTGCAAGTCTTGCTCATTGACACTGTTGACCGACACTGGCTGAGTTGAACTTGTCCTGCACTTTGTGGAATTTTCATGGACAATTTTCCACATTATTGGAAGCTAGTGTTATAGCTGCACTGAAACAACTTAACATTGAAGTGTTGTCAGGGCCATAGGCCCGTGCCTTCAGCTATTTCTTGATGTCACATGGAGTGAATCAGATTGTTTCAAGGTTGACAACTGTGATGCTGGAGATCTCCAGAGGAGGCTGAGATGGATCATCCAGTTGGTACTTCTGGTGTGTTGTATTTGCAACATAGGAACAGGAGAAGCCCGTTCAGCCCTTCAAGCGTGCTCCATCATTCAATAAGATCACGGCTGATCTGTGGCCACCATAATATCCCTTGATTAAAAAAAAACATATCTCGGATTCAAAGAAGAACAGACAAAATCCCCCAGGCTTTCGGTAAGATGACAATGGAGTAGGACTTCTGCACCTGGGGCTTGTCCTCTCTGTCCACTTTTTTCTTTTTAGTTTCTTTCTTTTTTCTCTCTTTTGTTTCTCTTTTTTACTTGCTGAAGAGCTCTGTTGCGGCAACGGTATTGGTAGCAGCATGTAGGCCTAGCAGCGTGGACTTGTGGTGGTGGCATCGGAGGTGAGTTTGTGTTCCTGGCAGCTTCTGCATCATGGTCCTAGCCATGACTCATGACTGCAGTGACAACGGCGGTTTTGGGTTCCCGGTGGTGTTGGCATGCAGCATAGATTCATGGAGGTGGCGGTGAAGGTGCCCTTGGGCCCAGTATGAGAGCCAGCGGCATTAGCAGTGGCTGCATCAACGAGGTGGGCCCGAAGCGGAGTCGCCGTGGTGGCAGAGTCAAGTTTGGGCCAGTGTGGTACCCAGCGGCATCGGTGGCATCTGCATTGGCATGGTCCATCGAGGATTCGTCATGCTGACAGAATCGGTGGAGACAACATGACGCTGAAGAGTGGCAACTTTCATTATAGTGGTGGTGATGCGGTGAAGGGGACTCATGCCTGGCCACCAGGCCCATGGCGGAGCACTTAACAGAAAGGACTGTAAAGTTGAACACTTCTTTATGTCTTCATTTCTCTGCTTTATATTCTATGTTTTGGTTTATAGTTCCATGTTTTAGGACGGTACTGGGGAGTGGCAACACTGTACCAACACTTTTCACTGTGTTTTGCGACAAAATATATTTGACAATAAATAAATCAAATCAGGATTTAGGTCATCCCGAAACACTCCTCCAACATCACTGTAATCAAATTATCTGGTTGTTATCTCATTTGCTGTTTATGGAGCCTGGTCATTCACAAATTAGCCATCATGCGTCCCACATTACAACAGTGAGAACAGGATACTGTGAAGTCATTGAAAAGTACAAGTTGTTTTCTTTACACAATGCTGTTCAGGATATTGATAGATAAGAGATTAATTTGTTTATGTCACCTTTTTTTCTGATGTTTTAACAGAGGAGGGAATAGACTTAAAATGAGTAAGGGAATGATTATATTACAGTAATGGGCAGGCAAATATCTCACCAATGTATCAAATACCAAGATCACCAACTGTAACGTCTCAGCTTCCATTCTGAAAAAAAACAGGAGTAACACTCTGATATCCATTGTAAGCAGCAAGTAATTGTACATGACTACTTCCAAATTAGATTACATGGAGAGTGAATTGGAGGCTTGCAGTTCTTATTTTACAACAAATAAAATTACACTGCACCATTGTTCACTTCAGTTGGTAACACTGGCGTTTGTTTTCCTTAGTTTTGAAAAGGAGAGGGAAACATTCTTGAAGTTATTGTTTATACTTGTCCCACTTGTAATATTCATTGTAATGTTCAAGTATTGCCATAGAAAGTAAAAGCAAATCTTCTCTTTCAAAAGTACGCAACTGTGTTCATTTAGGTACCAACAAAGTAATATGTTTTGTTGCAGTAAGGTGGTCTGCTTTTTACAGCTATATAGTTTCTGAGCCTCTGCTTTCAGTGAGATTAAACAAACGTGTTTTGAATTTAAAAAAACCCTCTTCACAAAATACTGCTGTGCAATTTGGATGGATAGATGGATGGTGGGGAGAGATAATATTTGAATTACTATGACAGACTTTACACAGAATTTCAAGAAAAAATACAATTTCAGAAGAAAACAAATATTTGCTTTACGTTAACCTTGTTTCCCATTCTTGGTTTGCCATTCTGAAAAGCTTGTAACAATATATGAATAGATGTCAAAGGACGAACAAAGAACAATAGATCATATTTTTCCCACCTGCTTACAATTTTGACACTAATGTGACCTGTTCCTCTCTTTGCCATCCCTTCCTGTTTGCAACTCTAATTGCAATGGAACAAACAATGTATCCTGATTGTCCCTTAATCTTAACTGCTGGTTTAGGATTGGATAAAATCATTTAAAGAATCTCATGTTTTTGGTTAAGAAATTCCTTTGCACAACTCTGACTTTAATTTTAATTGTTCACAATTTTTTTCAAATCAACTTGTAGCTCAAGCCTTGCTGCACTGTTTTTCATTGCAGAACTTTTCTCCTATTGGGAAAAGGGATTGAAGTGATAGATTAAATTAGTACCACAAAAGAAGACTTCATTTCTGTGAGAGAGGACAAAAGCAGAAATTATGCTCTTTCGAGAGGAGCTTAAGGAAAGAGTTGCTGGGTTTGTTCGAAATTATGAAGAGCTTGGAGGCTTGCAGGTCTTATTTTACAACTCAAGTAGATAGGGACAAGCTTTTTTTACTGTCGGTGAGAAGGTATGTTCGTGAGCTCAGTTGGCTGGATGAGTTTGTGATGCAGAGTGACACTGACAATTCCCAAAATTGAATAAGGTTCACTTCCCACATTAGCAGAGATTACCATGAAGGTTCCATCTTCACTACCTTGCCCCTCGCCTGAGGCATGGTAACCCTCAGGTTAAACTCACCGCAAGTTGTTTCTTTCTAATCAGAGAGCAGCCTTATGGCCCTCTGGGGCTATGGCGATGTTATATTCCCACAAGGCTCAGTTAATAATGGAATACCCCCCACTTGCCTGGATGAGTACAACTCCAGAAACACATGAGAAGCTTGACACTATCCAGGACAAAGCTGCTTGCTCGATTGACACCACATCCGCACATATCCACGCCCTCCACCACTGACACTCAGTAGCAGCAGTGTGTACTGTGTATGAGATGCACTGCAGAAATTCATCAATGCTCCTTTGTACCTGCCAAATTAATAAACTGAAGGACAACGGCAGCAAATACATAAGAACACTACCAGCTACAAGCTCCATTCCAAGCCACTCACCACCTTCACTTGGAAATATACTGCCACTCCTTCACTGTTGCTGGGTCAAATTCCTGGAATTTCTTCCCTAATGGCATTGTGGGTCTACCTATCGCACATGGATCACAGTAGTTCAAGAAGACAACTCACCACCACCTTCTCAGGGGCACCTAGGGATGGGCAAATATGCTGGCCCAGCTCGCAAAGCC
Organism: Rhincodon typus; assembly: GCF_021869965.1. Lineage (NCBI taxonomy): Eukaryota > Metazoa > Chordata > Chondrichthyes > Orectolobiformes > Rhincodontidae > Rhincodon > Rhincodon typus. Next base: position 54,276,490 of record NC_063342.1, on the reverse strand, counting down.
CACAACCCTTAAATTATGTTTTTGAAAAGATTCCAAACTTTTACTTGCCGCAAATGGGACCATCTCAGCAATGACGAGGCAGTTTTGGTTGAGAGGCGACCTTACAGAAGTTTATAAAATAATGAGGGGTATAGATAGAGTTAATGGTAGTTGTCTTTTCCCTAGGATGGAGGATTCAAGACTTGGGGGCACCTTTTTAAGGTGAGAGGAGAGAGAATTAAAAATGACATGAGGGCAAATCTTTTACACAGAGGGTGGTTCGCATGTGGAATGAACTTCCTGAGGAAGTAGTGGATGTGAGTACAATTACAATGTTTAAAAGACATTTGGATAAATACATGAATAGGAAAGGTTTGGAGGGATATGAGCCAGGATCAGGCAAGTGGGACTCATTTAGTTTGGGATTGTGTTTGGCATGGACTAGTTGGACCAAAGGGTCTGTTTCCATGCTGTATATATCTATGACTCCATGAAACTTAATGACTGACCTCCATATCAAGCAACAAATAACCAGCATATAAGGACATTGGTGAATTAGCTTGGAGGGGAAACTTTTCCATTGTATTAGTCTGGACCATGATTACAACATTTCATTAATTTGTTCACCTCCTTGAGAGTGAAACCTCACAATTGAGTTATGGTCTGTGTAGATGGTGGCAACTTGATCAGCTGACAAAATGGGAAAGAGATGAGAACTTAGGAATATAGAAACAGGCATAGGCCATTCAGTCCCTTGAGCCTATTCTAACATTCCATGAGATTATGGCTGATCTGTGGTCTAACTCCGAATGGGCTGGCCCGTATACTTAATACCTTTGCTTAATAAAAATTTATCTATCTCAGATTTAAAATTAACAACTGATTCAGCATCTGCTGCATTTGTGGAAGAGAGTTCCAAACATCTACCAGCCTTTGTATGTAGAAGAACTTTCTAACATCTCACGTGAACTGCTCTGGTCCTAATTTTCAGACTAAGCCCCCAACTAGTTCTAAAGTCCCCAACAAGTAGGAGCAGTCTATCTTTATCTGCCCTGTTAATATATTGAAGACTTTGATGAGATCAACCCTGTTACCTTATAAATTCTAGTGAATGTAAAATCATTCCTAATTGAGGCGTTAATAGTTCAGTTTATCTGCTTGTCTTGGTGAGACGGGGGGGGGGGTGCTGACGCACTTGCCATCCCAATCCTGGAGAAGCTCCTTGTGGGCGAGAATGCAACAGGACCTATTGTATTTGTCTGCCCTCACCACTACCCATAATCACTTTGAAGCTTGGCACCAGGGCCTGGGAAAATTCATCTCATTAACTCAACAGAGCTGAGTCTACTTTTATTCTTCAACAGGAAATCAAATGGAATTTTTTCAGTTCTTTAAAAAACCTGCTGAATAAGTAAATGAACAAAATACATAACGTCTGATCATTTTGCAATGCAGTCTTATTATAAGATTTCTTTTCTTCCTCTGCCTGCTCCTGCTACTGTGAGCATTTACCCACTCAGAGCTCAGTTCCAGGGGAACCTTTTTGCTATCTGGACTAAGTGGCCATTATTTATGTAGCCACTTCGCAAGTGAATATTTGAAGGCTATTTGTCAACAGGACATAAGAGCTGAGCCCGAACCTTCTCGTTTAACATCCAAGCAAATGCATTTTCAGTAGAGGTCATTGATAATGATTGGAAGCAAAAACTCTAGGATCATTTTCCCTTTCTAACCTGAACGTTTTCAACCAGCTCATTGTTCACGCAATAGTTATTCCCTCCCTGAAACATTAAGGATTTTTGTGGTGCCCTGTAACTTGCCAAAGAAGAATCAATTTACTCAGTATAGTTGAAGACTGGATCCGAACAAATTCTGTTTTTTATAGTTCACCCACTCCATATACAAACTCCTGCTTTAGAGAGGTTCTTTGTTTTTGAGATCAATTTTTATTACAATAAAACTTACACATGACTAGATGTAAAACCATATTCATCCAAAATGATCTAATTTGTTCAGTGATCAATTATGTCTATTAGTAGTCTGCAGCATAAGGTGACAACAACATAGAAAATACACAGCATTTGAAAAGACAAGATATATAGTAAAACTTGTATAATCTAACTGCACTAGAATCAAATGGTACCTGTTAACTGATCACTTCATGTAATTGTAGGAATCAAACAGAAAATGTCTTAACATACTACAACTTGGCTTACACCCTCTCCACCTTTGATTTTTTTTTCATTCTATCAGTGAGGGAAAAATACTTCAACATTCAGCCTGTTCTTTTACAGATTTACAAGATCTATTTTTGTATGACTACTGTGATGTCTGCAGAGTATTATTAGAGATTTCTGTTGGTGGTGAGCCAAATGATGCAAATTTTACTGCATTGATCTTTCAGTTAAAAGAACTTCTTCAAAACAGATTTGATCATTTTCAAAAGAAGTCAGATCAGCACTTGTCTAGAAAGGAATTTGGTGCTTATAAGCTGTATCTTTTTATAATTAGCTGTACAGGGAAAAGGGGCCAAAGCTAATAATTTGTTCATATTATCTTGATTTTTTTTACTACTAGCTGAGCTGTGAAAACCACATTTGCAGACATAAATGTTTTGACCCTTTTGTATCAGCCTCTGCTAATGCCCTCAATGATAAAGGATTGAAGGCAAGTAACAGCAAAAGTAGGGATATTAATAGATCGTATTTACATGGGAATTTAGAAAAGAACCTGGAGATTTTAGAAGAGAAAAGGAAGCCCTGGATTAGGTAGCCATTAATAAGGTGTGAAACAAGCATGTTATATGGCCTACATTATACCCCCTCAAAATATTTAGAAGATAGTCTGTACCCTAACTTTTTCATATTTTAAAGATAGATATAAGATGTAGCATTCCAGATGCAATTCGGTTGGTTGAACCACTCAACATTAAGCAAAACACACTTCATTTTTACACTATAGTTAAAATACAGACCAAATAAAAATAAAAGCATTGGTTTAACTGTAACTCTATTGAAATGCTTAACAAAATAATAGATATATTCACTACTACTAATTAACTGTTCCAATACAGTAATATCTCTTAATTCAGGAAAACAGGTTGTCTCACAGGCAGTTCTCTAGTCCAGGAGGAAAAACATGAAAAGAAAACTTAGAGAGAGAGTAGCAGAGAGAAATGTACTGCAGCTTCCAAACCCAGCTTCAAGACGCCAGCAACTGCCACTGAAAAACTAAAACTAAAATCTGGCTCTGTGTAAGTTTGACCCCATCCATTCAGGCTGCTTCTGTTGTTCCAACTCTTATTAAAAAAAAAAGAAACCAAGGCCTCTCAAACTGTTTACTTTTTTTAGAATCAAATAGCCAGCTCAGTATCTCTGTCTTAAAATCTTTCTTCAAAACAAAAAAAAGGACAAAATACACATCTTAGAGCCATAGTATTGTTGCAATACTCTTTGGGCTGATCGGTTCTTTTTTCCTTCAAGTTTTCTTATGTTCTTCAGATCTTTGGCTTTGCTAATTTTTCTGCTGTCATTTTCCATCCCTGCTCCTGACAGAATCAACTGCGCATGAATCTGTTGAGAACCAGTTTGATGTTCCACGTGATACCTACCCGTTTATGCACCTTTATCTTTTATATTGACTCATTGACAAATTACAAATTATTGGGAAAAAAATTTTAATCTCCAGTTTTATGGTGAAGCATTATATATTTTTCTGTTGGTGTATTTTAAAACAGTCAAACAGAAACATTTACTGTAAACAATTCCAGTGCTTTAGCTTAAACCATTTAATAACAAAAACAACTAAACGTTACTCTAAATTAAACTTAACTAAACTTATTAATCTGAAATATGACACATTGCTATGGATTTGATTTATATAAAGTGCCAAATAACAAATCAACCTTTGGGCCACCTATGAGTTCTTATTCCAGTGTAAATCTGAAGTTACAGATAGCATTAATAGTGCCTGATTTCCCTAAATACATAACTTAACACTTCAAGCATTTGACTTTTTTGCCTAAATCATTATTAACAGGATATCTTACATGGCTGAAATAAAGTATGAACTCATTGAGGCAATTGTTTTGTTTTTAGAATTGAAGATGAAATTTTGAGTAAACTATCCCTTTGAAATTAAATTAATGTTCACACATTGTTCAGAAAGGTTTGATATGATGATTTAACTGCAGAAAACAAGTTACCAGGTTTTTTTTTGACAGGAAACACATAACTTTATTCTATGCTATTAATTTGTGCTTGATGTATTCCACTTGAAATTTATTGTTCTCAAGGCTGCATTAGGATGTGGAGGAAAAAGTTGCATGGTGTTGAGCCTTATTTTACATACTGTTTATTTTCTTTGGAGCTGTTGAAAACATGACTGCTATGTTCACTGTTGAACTCAAAAGATGCTTGCAGCTGTACCTGTTTCACACATACAGGAACATGCTCAGAATGCTGCATCACATCTTCTTCCATCTTGAAGACACCCAAGGCTTCATGGTATTTTTAAAATCTATTTTGACATATTTCTCATTGAATTCCATGCTGCTTCATTACAATCCTAATTCATTTTTATGTTCATCCTTTTTGCTATTTGACTAAGTTTTTCGGAGTTAACCGATATACTAATTGGCTTAATTGTAAAAACATGTTATATCGGTGAAGCTGAACATCTAAAGTCATCACTTGCATGGCCTGAAAACTACTTCTTTTTAAATTGTAAGATATTTGTTAATGTCGAATATTTGAGTAACTCTTCACTCTGTTCATTAACAGCTTTATAAAACTTATGGTTGCAAGTGGGGAGGATGCAGGAATTGGCTAATTGGTTAAAATATTTTGAGTGATCTCAGTTCATATATTTACTTACCTGTCAAGTTTAAAATAATGGTTTATGCCAAGTAAGATCATTAGTGATACACATTTATACTTTATTTTGAAGCCTGTATAGCTGCTTGTGAAATTCTACAAACAAGTATTTGTATTACGTGGGTGTTTGCTGAGACCGGATAAATTTTAATGTTGCAGGCTTTGAACAACTTAGAAATTATTTTAACTTCCCTGCTTAATGGGTGAAAAGACACCAAATTGGGTTAATATTTTGACTCCACATAACTAGTCATGTACCTTGGAAAAGGGGATTTTGTATTTAGCAGTATTTTGGTGATAGGAGAATAATGCTGTATCCATTTCAGTGATTTGAATTTATACTCCTCAAAGTTGATTCTATGTTTTTAACTCTGTCATTACGGAAACTGATTTGCGAACTTCCCAAAGAAAATTGCATATGCACTGTGTGTAAACTTTATGATAAATAAATCTTTGAAGGGCCATTTTAGGAACCTGAAGTGCCATATTTACTAACAGCACAATCAGCTACAATGGGTAAAATGATTTTTCAGAATTTAGATGTTTTGTCAACCTCAATAATGCAGTTTGTTAATTCAGCTCGTGCTTGTTTGTTTGTTTATTTGTTTGTTTGTTGTTGAATATCATGTTGTATTTTCACACCAGCAAAGTATTTATGAAGAGAACATTGTAACTGTGCTGACTGAAGGGATATTACCAGAACCCTCTTATGTGCCTTCCACCTACCTGGCAGAGATACGCCAGCTTCACCAAGCTGTGTGTGATGTGGAGGTTCTGCTCAACTCCCCTGAGCTCCAAGCAAAGGACTTTGAAGATTTCTCCAAGCAGGATGCTTGTTTAAAGGTAAGATATGCTGAACTGAGAGAACATCATTAACTAGAGCCAGGGTTAAATGAAGATTGTACAAGCAGTTAATCATAAAAATTGAAAGCGAGAAAGTATTTTGAATCACATTGTTGGATAACTGTTATTAAAACCCATACTTCCTCTGAATGTGCCGCAGTTCAGCTATCTCAACCTCAGACATCATACAAAACTTTTGAAATTGCAATGTATGACTGGATAATTTCATTTTGTAGGAACACAAATTGGTCAGTTAGCCCATTAAGCTTGCTTCATGACTTAGCTATTCATTTAAAGGTCTAATTTTACAATCAAAAGCTCTGACTTTCTTTCAATATCCCTGAATATCCTAATTTCTTATAAAGTTTCCCTCCTTAAATACCTTAGCTGATTTTGTAATTATGCTTCCTTGGAAAAATGATTTGTCAAATGCTTCTAATTCTTTGTCTGAATTATTTATCTTTCCTGAATTTGCTGATTCCAATTTCTACTATCAGAGGGAAGAGTTGTTTCCAACTTTCCTTGGCCATGTTCTTCATTATTTAGATGGAGGAACTGAGTCGTGCGGACTTTAAAACTTTATTTAAAGACCTTTCCTGATAGGTTGTACTCAAAGCTGAATATGGTATTCCAAATGTAGTGCTCTGTAAAGGCAATAGTGCTTTTGGCTTTTATATTCTGAACATGTTGTGAACCAAGTGATATTTTTGATTATTTGCTCATGAATTAGCTCGTAACGACATCCATCTCGATCTCAAAATCAATTTATTCATCTATTCTTCAGTGCTAACTCATTTAAGGGGTAGTTCTATCTCACAGTTGGATTTACTAAACTGTATTTTCCTCATTCACTTTGTATCTCCATTTTTTAAAAACTTCTATTCTAATTTTTTCGATTCAATACCACCAAGTTTAACTAATTTGAAAGCTTTGGTACACTCTCCTATTATCAAATCTATTTCGTACTGAAAGATTATAGTCTCAGCATAAAAATGACCATCTATCCTACTCATCCCACAGAGCAATCTCCATTTCCAACCATCTCAATTGTAGGTAGCAGATACCTTAAGTGCTTTTCTGTATTTGTTTATAAAATAATTGTTTACCTCCTCCATAATTCTACTCCTTCAGTAACTTTGTCAAGTAACTTTTGGATTAAAATTTGGTATATATCAAAAATACCAAATATCAGTTTCATGATTTAGTGGATATATAAAAAAACTGAGAAGTGAAAGAAGATTCACTAAATGGCGGAACATGATGTTAGCCTGACGTAGTTGTCTATTTTGGTGCATGACTAAGATTGGATAAAATGAGAATATATTCCTCTTCCTTTCCCTGGTTAAAACCATTGTGTTTAAGATTGGCTTGATGATTTGTTCTTTTGTTTTATATCTCCCATTTCTAACTTATGTGGGGGGAAAAGATCAAGCTGGAATTTTACAGTGAATCATTGGTGATCATGCAGTGGAAAGTAGGAATCTGCTGCTGTTTAGAATTGTTTCCAGGTGGTTGCATCAGAATTTCTTCACATTTAAAATCTGGCTTTAGCATCTAATCTCAGGCAGAAATCACCCAACATAGTTCTGTTTCTTCTCCAACATATGTTGGTTTTAGACTGGTATATCCGTTTAAGAATGTGTACGACCTCTTCGAGGTCATAATTATATCATTGTAGCTTCATAACATCATGTCCAAATATCACATAAATGGAGGGAATGCTTTTTGTAAATCACACACTTTTTAAAAAAAAAATTCAAATATGCTCTATTATTGTCCATATATGCAATTGCAAGTCTGCTTCCCTGCATTTGTGACCAGCATGACTTTTTGTAGTCTTTAAACATTGGTGCGCATTTGACCTCACCCTGACTTGGCCTGAAAAGCATTGGCCTCTGCGTATTAAATTTTTTGTTTGGCAACCAGATCTTTATTTTACACTCTTATTTTGATTTGCACCCACAAGTAATCCCTTGTTCCTTAACACACATTAAATACGATTATGGCTGACACCAACTTTAATGATATTGATTGCCCTGGTTACACACAAGTATTGCCTTAGGTTTAGTTGAGCTAAAGTATTAAATTGTTGTGAGATGCAGCCATGGGCACAGTTCCATCCTGTCCTGAAATAAATCTGCAGCAGCTACAAATGATCCTTGTACTTTTGTGTGATGGTAAAATGGGGGAATAAAGGAGATATGTTTGACTTGATTAATGAATATGTATTTTCTCATAAACACATTCATCATTGTCATTATCAAGTCGTAAAAGTAAGAAAACTGTGCATACATTTTTCAGCTCCTGTTTTCACTAGCTGACATAAAATTTGGGATGAACTTCTTCTCAAACAGTTGCCTTTGTTACATAAATATGTTTAGAAAGTCAAAATGTTAATGTTCTAACTTATATTGCCCACAATCATTTTTAAGAATGCTGAAAATGAATCTTTCATTAATTATTATTCATATCATGACTATTAATTTAGTAGAATACACAGTGGTGAACTAGGACATTCTTGTTAAGCAGGTCGAAGGGGCTGGCTAACTCTAATTTAATTCTGATCCTGTTTTCCTTTCAAATTGAGACGCAGCTGATCTTCTAGACTTCACATTGTATTCCATTTGTATCTCTGGTTAAAAGGATTGCATTTTTAAAAGACCAGATTCTTTGAAACTACTTTCATTGAAATTCTGTCAAAGATTATCATTACTGAAGCTGGTTATGAAATGATACTGCACAAGTTGACGTAAAGCAGCATTCACTTCTTATGAGGATTGTTTGACTCTTATTCAACAAATCTTGTTTGCACAATCAAGGGATTAAAATCAAGTAATTGGAGGCAACTTAAAGAACCTAAGTCCCAGTGGAAAACTAACAAAGAAAGTAGATCATGGGATTCAGGGGAATTTGTCAAGTTGGATCCAAAATTGGCTTCGTGGTAGGAGACAGAGGGTGGTGGTAGAAGGCAGTTTGTCTGATTGCAGGCTGGTGTATAGTCACAGAGATCACTACTAAGCCTTTTACTGTTTGTGATATTCCGAAGTGATGTTGATGAGAATGTGGTGGGGTAGGGGAGCAATAAATAAGTTTGCGGATGGCCAGGTGATTGACACTGAGGAGGAAGTACTTAGGTTATAGGAATATATAGATGGATTGGTCAGAAGGACAGATCAGTGGCAGATGGAATTTAACCCTGATAAACTTGGAGGAAGTACTGAAATGAGAAAGTATTCAACGAATGGCAAAGCACGGGGAAGCTCAGAGGAACAGACAGGTCTTGGGTTACTTGTGCACAAGTCCCTGAATGTGACTGGACAGGTTAGTAGAGTAGATAAGAAAGCGTAGGGGATGCTTGCCTTTCTCAGTCAAGGCATCAATTATAAGAGCAAGGAGATTATTTTGGAGTTGCACAGAACTTGGGTCAGGCTGCAACTGGTGTACTGTGTGCAGTTCTGGTCGCCACACCATAGGAAGGATGTGATTGCACTGGAAGGAATGCAGAAGAGACTCCTCAGGATATTGCCTGGGATGGAGCATATGAGCAATGAAGAGAGGCTGGATAAGTCAGGTTGTTTTCTTTGGAGCAGAAAGGATTGAGGAGTGACTTGTTTAAGGTGTATAACATTATGAAGGACATGGACGGGGTGAAAAGAAAACAGCTGTTCTCCATAGTCAAAGGGATAAGAACGAGGGGGTATACTTTTAACGTGAAAGGCAGGAGGTTTAGAAGGGATTTGAGGGAAACCTTTTTCACCCAGAGAATGGTGGCGGTCTGGAGTGCATTGCCTGGAATGGTAATTGAGGCAGGTAACCATACACCCTTTAAAAAGTACTTGGATGAGCATTTGAAGTGTCATAACATTCAAGGCTATGGGCCTAGTTCAAGAAATTAGGACCAGAGTAGGTAGTGGTGTATTTTTGGTGGCACAGACTGGATGGGCCAAAGCTCCTCTTCTATACTCAACAATTCTAAGAATTTTAAAAGGATTGGATTGGATGATGCAGGATTCAGTGCACAACTTTTTATCAAATTTTACGTGCCTCATATTAAGTAATAACCACAGAAAAGGCTAATGTACAAGTGGTTTCAGTTAAGCAGAATGATTAGATTATATTAAGGGTGATCAAAATGCTCTGAAGTAAAGATGCAGAACAGCATCATCTCCTGAGGGATCTGAGAACATGCAGTTAAACCTGTCAAGGGTGATGTACAGAAGCAATGCGGACTTGAGATAGCTCCCTCAGTAACTGTCCTTGCCTCTTCTCTCTCCTGCAGTTTAAAGCCATGAATGTAATTGAGCTGCCCCAAGAGGACAAGAATATGCCTGTCAACAGTGATCATGTAGTGCCTGTTCAGAACATTGTCCCTTACTATCTCTCTACAGTCAGTGTAATTTGCGACTTCTGAACATTCACGATGTATGCACGCAGAAGCAGCAAAATGCAAACATTCTGAATAAGTTTTCAGTTAGTGTGAAACCAAGTGTAAGGTATTCAAAAAAGTGAATGAATGTTCCAAAGGCATGTGGTTTTCAACTACCTGAAAAACACTGCTAAGTTGGTGCAAATTGAGATTTTCCAAATTCATCCAGATGGGAGTGATCATGACCAAGTGATCTGAACCCCTGTCCTCCACCCTGCAGTGAAATGGGGAGTAAATATGTTAATAACAATGTGGATCTATAGAATGAGGCAGCTCTGACACCAACAGTCACATGCTGTTGAGAAGAGAGCAAAATGGAAGAACTGTAGAAGAAAGCTGAAATCAATAATCTATATATTAGACTGTAAATAGAATTTACAGAAGCTGCTGAGAGTGAGACAATAGTTTTTCCTAGATCTGGTAAAAATAAGAGAGATTTCTAAAAGGAGACAAGAAGGTGAAGCTTTTCATCTTGTCCTCCTAAGAACTAAGATACAAGAAACAGGCTTGGAAAAGGAGATACAGGTTCAAAGGGCCTAACTGCCAAATCCCGTTTCTATTTCCTGTGGTTTTATGATGACTATTAAATGGAAATTTTCAATTTCTAGTCTCCTTGTAATAATTTATTTAAGAATAAACATGCTGTTGATTCCAGAGGAACAGTCTACCTTAGTAGTACAGCCTCAAGAGTGAGGAACAGATACCCAGCACCCAGATTGCATGGTAGGTAGAATCCATTATGGATAATGATGCAGGCTTGAGGCCATGGAAGTGATTCAATCTGTGGTAAAAGTGACAGCATGGGAGAGGTTGAGAAGGAGAATCCTTCATGGTAACACCAGCCAGTGCAGGAATAGTGCCAATCAAGCAGGCTGCTATGTCCTGGATGATCTCAAGCTGCATGAGCGTTGTTCAAGCTACACCCATCCAGGCAAGTGGAGAGTATTCTATCACACCCCTGTCTTGTGCCTTGCAGATGCTTGATAGGCTTTGAGGAGTCAGGAGCTGAGTTACTTCAGGACTCCTCGCTTCTGACCTACTCATGGAGCCACTGTATTCATATGGCTACTTATATTCACTTTCTGGTCAATAGTGATTGCCAGATTGTTAATTGTAGAGAATTCAGTAATGGTAACACCACTGAATGTCAAGAAGCACTGGTTAGATTCTCTCTTGTTTGAGATGGTCATTCCTGTTTGTTTATCCCCTACATAAGTGTTCTGTTTCACTTCTATTTTAGAGGATGCAAATAAAAAAATTTCTTCAGGGTAGCAAGCAGATAAAATAACAGTCCCAGTCCCATTCATCAACTCATGGAACAATAAGCCAAGGGCCAAAGAAACATTCATGTGGTCAGCATGAATATTTCCAAAAATCCCTCAGTAACCGGGGGCTGGCAGTAACTCGTATAGTGCAAAACAACTCCAGTATCTGAGAGGGAATTTATGGGCATTGGAAATGTATTGTTTGTTTAATCCATCTTAGCTTTGAAATTTCCATCTAACAGTTCTCATTAAATCCACTCCAGAATGTCATACAGGTCATTGTTTGTCCCTGTAATTCAAATTAAACTACTGCCCAAAATCAAAAGAAGATCCCATACTGCAAGAAAGAGAATAGAAGTGTGTCAATAAATGTATTAGTGTCCATTACTGCAGTAAGGCTTCAAAAGCTAATTTGTGTGCCCTTCAGGACTAGCACTTCCCAGTCATCTAACTTATAATCAGTAATCACAACTTGTACACTCTCTTTGAATGGTGTAGTATTTAAGTATTTTTGCTGAAGTTAATATAATTTGGAATTAATTTGTCACAAACAGATTTGTAATAAACCCTGCTGAACGTGGTTCTTCATCTTCAGAGACTAGCTACATGAAACTGTTGATCCTCTTTTACTTCATCTTCAGTTTTAATGAGCCTTCTCAATTACAGGGTTTTGATTGGTTCAACAATCCTTTGCAGGCATCAGGCTCCTGTCTGCACCAAAAATAAGTCTTTTACTTATTCAAATTTGAGAAGCTTCATTCTATCAAAGGTTCAGGAGATGCTGTGTTGCAATATTGACATCACACGTTCGGTACTCCAGATTTAGTATGGTGATGCATAGATTTAGGGAGTTAATTCATACCTATTCTAAGCAGTATTGAACGTAAGGACTATTAAAATTTTTTCTAAAAATACATGCATTTTGAACAAAAGTCAGATGTAGATTGTTGTGTAATCTGACAGAATGCTTCAATATTCTGAAATGTGTGACAAGTTAAAACAGTTTGATACTGGTAGCTGAGGCGTCAAGAGCAAGTGGTTAGATGCATAAGGTTAGATGTAAAAGATTTAGAACAGAAAAGAAGGGAAGTTTGTTTTCAGAGATTTGAAAGGCTGGAGAACCTGTTTCCAAGATTAGCAGCAACTGTGCCAGCATCCAATGTTTAATTGGCTTGATGAATGAAGGAAAGGTAATCAGGAGAGATTGATCTGATCAGGACTATTTGTTCACATGGAGCCTCAATTAGTTGGGTTGAATAGTCAGTCATCATTTTGGAACTTGTATGTTTTCATATGTTTCTGGGTCATCAGTGCCACAACAATGTGTAATTTTGGTCGTTCGATATAATTCATTGTGCCATTTTGTATTTATCACTCAGTGATAGTACATTGGAGGGTTCTTTTCTTCCAAACACAATGGGCTGAGGGTAAAAGTGGCAAGGCTTTTGAAACGTATTCTTACTTGTGATCTAATTTTGGGTCAATCTTCTCTAGCACGGTCCTCTTTCTCACACCAACACCCTTTATTTTTTCAAGTGTGTGCCTCCTTTGACTAAAGCATGTATATTTTGGGGATGATTTTAACTAAAAAATCACTGTGGGTGTTCAAGGGGTAATGCACATCTGATTTTAGATCAGAGATTAACATTGACTGGAATTAATTTTATTGGTATTTCTGGCAAGAGCTTTTGAATTTGTGTTTCTCTTCAGGTTCAATGTTTGTTTAAGCCACAGGTATTGAAGTTAAGTGTGGCTAATGCTGCTAAGGCCATCATTTATTGCCCATTTCTTGCTGCACTGGACAAGTTGGTGGTGAACCAGCTTCTTCAACCTTTGTAATCATTATGGTGTAGGTGCACCCACAGCCCTTTAGAAAGGGAGTTTCAGGAATTTGACCCAATGATAGTGAAGGAACAAGAAGTCATTCCGTTCTAAGGCAGTCCAAAGTTTTTGAGGTTACTAGGTGCGCACCAGTGGGAGCAGGGATTGAGTTTTGAAGGTGATAGATGGACTGCCAATGAAGAAGATTCCTTTGTCCTGGAATGGTGCCATGCTTCTTCAGTGTGTTGGAGCTGCACTAATGCCCGCAAACTGGGAATACGTTGCCACACTCTTGATTTGTGCCTTGTAGATGTTGGAAATATTGAAGCAGTCAGGAGATTAGCCGCACACCCCACAAAGTTCCCTGTCTCTGACCTGCTCTTATAGCAACAGTGTTTAAATAGCTAGACCCAGGAGGGTGTGGTAATGTCTTTGAATGTCATGGCAAGATTGTTGTTAGACAGTCTCTTGCTCGAGATGGACACTGCCTCACATTTTTGTGGCACACATCTTATTTGCCATCCTTCAGCCTGAGCCTGTATGTTGTCCGATTCTTTGTGCACATGGGTGCAGACTGCTTCATTGGCCCAGATCTTTTGTTTGGAAGACAGTCGTATCCTGAAAGATGCACTACAGCGTCCCTGAGAATTCCTGACCCACTAACTAGCTGGGAACTTCCAATGGGAGATTTACGTGCTGTCTGGAACACTTTAAAAATCTCTAATGCTGAGTTCAAGTCAGAGTCTTTGGAAAGTTCCAGTTCATTTACCTAAGTGGTTATCCAGGAAAAATTAGAGGGATTAAAACCTGCTCTTACTCCTGGGTGACTATAAAATTGAACCCCTGACTCCCTCAATCCAATATGTGCTACCCCAACCCAACCCCACTGACCCTGTCCTGATTGGACCTCACCACCAGATACTCCCACCAACATCAGCTCACCACCTTTCCCCCCACCCCCTGACCTTAACTGAGACATTACTTTCTGGCCTGACTTCCCTCAAACCCCCAAACTAACCCAAGTCTCACCACGTGGCCCTGATCCATCTGCCAACCAACCCTTTTACCCACCCATCTGCCAGTCTGCCCCCTCATGGACCCACCTTCCACCTTATCCCCTTCTCCTATAGGGCAACCAACCTTTTACATCCCAACCTATTTCTGACATTATAACCTGTAATCCTACTCCCTCACCCACATACCTTACAAGCAAAATATTTTTCTCCATTGCTTGTCAAAATTCCAATCTGACCTTGAAATCTAAAAGTATTCCAGATCGTGTCATAAAAGGTGGCATAGTTTGAATTTCCTTGATGATGCAACGAATGGGAGAATTGAGTCCTAAAACAGGTATGTTCTGCACTTTTCAAGAGATCTGGTTTGGAAATACAGAGCAGAAATGAGTAATGTCTGAACAAAGGCAGGAAAAAGGAGCGGATTGGCAGTCTGATGGAGATTGCTACTTCTCAAAAGATTCAGCCCATCATCTGAGGAGTTGTGAATAGAACTGAAGACAGTACAGACATCTGTGAACGTGAGGGAAGATCATGAATGAAACAACTGAAGATAGTTATACCATTCCCATTATCCAAGAGATCATAAAATTCAGCCTTGTAGGCCAGTGCACTGTTGTAGTTTAAGCTTTTGCATTTAATCAGCTAAACCTAGTCAAATTACTGTTGGAAATTTTAAAGCTGTTTATCCATTAATAATGGAAAAAAAATCATCTGAATAGTTCCCTTGAAGGAGGCTTTTTGATCAATGAAGTTTTGAAGCCGAAACAGTGTGATTAGGGATTTCTAAAGCTTTCACTTGCTTTTGGTTGACCTCTTTCAAATTGCCAAATTTAGTTTACAAAAATACTTAAAACCAGAATTTGTGATACTTCTCATTAGCACTATGAGGAGTAGGAAATATATCCAAAATCCCAACAGTCCATTTATTTACAGAACACATAACGTATTCTGAAGAAAAATACATCTGGAATGATTTATTGACAGATTCTGTAAGCAGAAGGAGAATATTGATTTTGTACAAACAAATCATGAAACAAGAGAATTTGACCAGAGATAAATTAGGTGTGTGAGAAAACACATTTTGCTCTAATTTCTAACCAGCAATGAGAACATTGCTTTTTAAACCAGTACTTTCCAAAACGGAGGACCAGTGGTTTTATATAGAACCATTTTGAAGATTTTGATGGGACCTCAGAGCTAAAAATCATGTGTGTGTATGTGTGTGTATATGTTTGTGTGTGTGTGTGTGTGTGTGTGTCTGTTGTATGTAAATGTCAAAAATAGATCCTTGATGGCAATCGTAGGACTGGTCCACCAGAGTCTCTCCATGACAATTGCCATTGCTCCATGGAGTGTGTGACCCCAAATGGTCATCTGTGACCCTTTGCTTCAGAGCTCAACTTGGAGTCTGACCTTTCCGACTGTTTAGCACTGCTGTCCCTTGTCTAATTGTTAAAAGGCTTGTTTCTGATAGTGCTGAAAATTGGTACTGTATTCTCAAATCATCAGTCATCATCTTTTATTTACAATGGTTGTGATTGCAGCAACAATTCTCCTTCCAAAAATAATTATTTGTAAAAAAAAATTGCTTTTTCATGGGATGCATGTCAATAGTAAGGCCAGCAATTGTTGCCCATCATTAATTACCTCTTACTGAGCAGCTTACAAGAATCATTTTCAAGGGTAATTCAGAGTAAGCTACTTTGCTGTGGCATTGCAATCATATGTCGGGCAAACTGGGAGAAGGTGGCAGATTTCCTTCCCTGAAGAATATCAGTACGCCAGATGGCTGAGTTACTACGTTTGAAGATAGTTTCATAGTCACCATTACAAAGACTTAGCTTTATGTTCAAGCAGCTGCCACACTGGGATTTGAATCTGAGTCCCTAAAGCATTGTACAATCATATTGCCTTGGCATCAGTGTTGCTAATGGGTTGAATTTACTTTAAAAGAAAATCATTGTAAGGACATTTTGATTATCCTTTTTGGTTGATGAGGCTTACAGTACTCTCAATATTTATAAACATCTTCATCACGAGTCACAAGTGTGCAATTAATTTTTTGTTTTGAAA
This sequence comes from Rhincodon typus, assembly GCF_021869965.1. NCBI lineage: Eukaryota > Metazoa > Chordata > Chondrichthyes > Orectolobiformes > Rhincodontidae > Rhincodon > Rhincodon typus. The sequence goes on along the minus strand of NC_063342.1, from coordinate 54,260,193 downwards.
CCTGTTTTCTGAACTGCAGAACATAAAAAGGAGCTTGGAGAAACTTTCAGACAGAGTAGAAGCAGTACACAGCAAGAAACCTGCAGCTCTACAGAGCATCCCTTATACAGAAGCTGAGCATATACAGGACGCATTGGATCAACTTGATGCCAAATGGGAAAATGTAAACAAGATGTACAATGATAGACAAATGTAAGTATTTTGTCCTGACTAATTTTAACTATTGCACAATTTTGTCATTTAGCCACCTTGATGGACTACTTTATGGTGGAACTATGACCTTCAGTATTGATGTACTAAGACTTAAAGAATCAGTTGCAAATTTTTCTCTTTGCTGATGTGTTGAACCCTCTGCTGCACAGAGTAATCACTGCTAATGAAGCTTAATTACTTCTGGTAGTATACTGATTAAGATATTCATATGAAATTACTTGGTATACCATTCTAGCACAGGGTTAATGACTGTGCTGAAACAGCGCACCAGGGAATTTTACTTGATGCCTTTATGTACATGTCTTGAAAGTTCAAACTGCTCTTGTCTGCAACTCAGTCCTTTCTCAAAAAAAAATAAAATTTCAAATGATCTAAGTAAACACATATTCCTGTGTTGCAGAAGAATCCAATGCATATGATTATGTTTACTTTGAATTACAAGACAAAACCTTTCATGTTGAAGAAAACAAATTGAAATATTGTCCCTTTCTTCCCTTAAAAAAAGCAAATCCTAGAATCATGCCAGAAGGTAGTGATTGGATTTAACTAGTCTTCTGAAATTACAATGACAGTGCTGCCAAACTTCGAAAGCCAACATTTATATGATGACCAAACAAGTACTTGTAATAGACCTCACTTGATTGAAAAGCAATAAAAGAATAGTTCAGCAATGATTTTTTTTATGGGGCATCTCAATGAGGATTTACTTTATCATGTGTTTTCTAAAAACTTTCCATGTGTTTAGACTGTGGTTCCCTGTTCTTTCAATATCATTTTTTCTTTAGACTAATCAATGTAGGCAGTTGGCACTCTGGCTACACTTCAGACTTGTAAGTGCAAAACTGTAGTACTTGGATTGTACAATTGTGCATCGTAAAAAAAGATATTTGTGAGACAACAAATCACTTGCCTTTGCTTTCTGCCTTGAGGACACTTCTTGTGAAAATGACTTGGTATATGAAGAATTGAACCACTTATTGTGTCTGCATTAAGCTTTTAATTAACATGTAACCCTACTTCAGAACCACGACCCAGCATCCCTGTTGGTTAAGATGGCAAATGCAGTAGTCCATGCCTAAACTGCAAATTAAATGCAAAGTTTGTACTTCTGATTGCTATCCAATGATTTCTTGCTGGAAAGTGCATCCAAGTTCTTTGGTGAGGATGGTACCTCCACTCCTTCCAATGAAATTTCACGACCAACATGCATTACCTTAAGAGTCTGCTTGAGTGAACTACTGGTGAGCTGCCTATGGCACTACACAAAGATCAGAAAATATCTTTCCTTCCTATTAGTGGTGATATTGCCATTGTTAATTATAGCACTGTGTGATTTCAGTGCCATCTTCACTTTCCTGAGGCTGTAGTTGATTTTATGAGAGAATTCTGTCTGATAAGTAAGCAGGAGTGTAATTTAATCTCGGGGTTCAGATGACAATTGTAAATCATTGTGCTTTTCTTTCACAACTTAGGATATCATCTGAATTGGAAGAAATTACTTTTATGATACTGCTACCCATCCATAATGTAATGTACCACAAGAACAATAACACTTAAGTTGGATAACCTTATTGTGCAAAACAATTATACGATTTGTGAAGTATTTAACTTGCGTCTTAACTTGCGTCTATATTATCTATATAAAAAATATACACAAAACTACAGAGATAGTAGGAACTGCCAATGCTGGAGTCTGAGATAACAAAACTACATGTACAAAACTACAGTTGCCCTAATTTAAATCTGAGACCCACGAGCTGTTGATTCTGTAACCTTCAGCAGAAATCCAACAAACACTATCAAAAAAAATTATTTTACTCAAATGGATGCGAGTGTTTCTTGAAACCACTGTAAGTAAGTGTACACAATTTAATACAGTCTTGATATTATCATGAAGTGTTTCTAAGGTTTATCATCTGATGGTGTTTCATGAGGTTTAAAAGGAAGAGAGTGCGTCTTTGTGATTGTTTCAATCCATTCCTTGTTATTTTTACTGTGGTCATTAGGGGAGGCAATGGCCTAGTGGTAGTATTGCTGGACTGTTAATCCAGAGACCTAGATAACATTCTGGGGACCCGGGTTCGAATCCTGCCACGGCAGATAATGGAATTTGAATTCAATGAAATATCTGGAATTAAGAGTCTAATGATGACCATGAATCCATTGCTGATTGTCAGAAAAAACCCACCTGCTTCACTAATGTCCTTTAGGGAAGGCAACTGCCATCCTTACCTGGTCTGGCCTACATGTGACTCCAGACCCACAGCAATGTGGTTGAGTCTTTACTGCCCCCTGGGCAATTAGGGATGGGCAATAAATGCTGCCTAGCCAGGGACGCCCTCATCCCGTTAACGAATAAAGGGGAAAGAAAATCTTACTTTCACTGTCCTGGTCAGCTATGGCTCAGTTGGCATTGAGTGAAGTGCTGCACTGTCTTTTGAGTGTGACATGAGACCAAGGTCATGTCTGCATTTTCAGATCAACATTAAAGACTCTGCGGCACTGTTTCAAAGAAGAGAAGAGGAATTATCACCACTCTCCACTATTTCTTCTTGAATCCATGTCGCACAATCAGACAATCTGATTATTATCATGTTGCTGTTTGTAGGTGTTTGCTGTGTGAAAATTGGATTCCCAAATTTTGACTTTGGCTTTCCAAAATCCAAAAATATGCAGATTAGGTGGATTGGCCATGCTAAATTGTCCGCAGTGTCTAGGGATGTGCAGGCAAAGTGGATTAGCCAGGATAAAATGCAGGATTACAGACATAGAGTAAGGGACTGGGTCTCGGTGGAATGCTCTTTCAAGGGTCAGTGCGGACTCGATGGGCCAAATCGCCTATTTAGTACTGCAAGGATTCTATGATTCGATATCATAAACAGTTAAGGTTTCCAGCTTCTCTTTCTAAAGAACAAGTCTGAGGCTCATCAAGGGATCCACTGAAGGGTGCTTGAAGAAGCTGCAAAGTAGAACCTGATGCCAGCTACAGAAGCCACTTGGTGAACACTCTCACACAGACCACCTCCACTTAATTTTCAAAAATGACCACCTCAGTAAAAGAAAGAACATTGATAGACTCCCATTTGGTGTGTGACTTGGAGGACAATGCATAGGTCATGGTGTTCCCATGCCCTTGTCTGCTACTCTTCTTGATCTCAGTGGTAGAGGTTGCTGTCAAAGGATTATTGTTGAGTTTCTGCAGTACGTGTTGTAAGATGGTACACACTGCTGCCACTGTGTGTGAAGGAACTGCATATTGAGTGTGATCTGAACCAAGCAGGCTGCTTTATCTTAGATTGTGTCTAATTGCTTAAGTGTTTTTGGAACTGAACTCATCCAGGCAAGACAATGATAACCACCACACTATTGCCTTATGCCTTGGTGGACCCCAAAACCCAACAATTTGAAAATGACACAAAACTCAAGAATGGCCATGAATAAATGTCTATGGCTGAAGCCACGCTTTGTAGTTAACCACATTGATTGAATTCTAATTTTTATGTTAGCTTTCAGGATTTCTATTTATATTTTGGTATTAGATTTGGATGTGAATATAAGAGGCATGGTTAGTAAGTTTGCAGATGGCACCAAAATTGGTGGTGTAGTGGGCAATGAAGAACGTTATCTCACAGAGCAACGGGACCTTGATCAGATGGGCCAATGGACTGGGGAGTGGCAGATGGAGTTTAATATAGATAAACGTGAGGTATCGCATTTTGATAAGGCAGATCAAGGTAAGACCTATATACTTATAGAGTGGGATCCTGGGCAATGTTGCCAAACAAAGAGATCTTGGGGTACAGGTTCATTCTTCCTTGAAGGTGAAGTCAGAGGTAGACAGAGTAGTGAAGAAGGCATTGCTACACTTGCCTTTATTGGTCAGTGCATTGATTTAAGGAGTTGGCATGTCATGTTGAGAGTGTACAGGACATTGGTCAGGCTGCTTTTGGAATAGTACACTCAATTCTGGTCTCCCTGCTGTAGGAAAGATATTAAACTTGAAAGGTTGCAGAAAAGATTTACAAGGATTCTGCCAGGGTTGGAGGGTTTGAGCTATAGGGAGAAGCTGAATAAGCTGGGGTTGTTTTCCTTGGAGAGTCGGAGTCTGAGGGGTGACCTAAAAAGATGTTTGTAAAATCATGAGGGGCATGGATAGGGTGAATAGCCAAAGTCTTTTTCCCAGGATAGGAGAGTCCAAAACTAAAGGACGTAAGTTTAAGGTGAAAGGGGAAAGATATAAAAGGGACCCGATGGGCAACCTTTTCATGCAGAAGGTGGTGTGTGTATGGAATGAGCTAGTGAATGTTGGTACAATTACAACATTTAAAAGGCAACTGGATGGATCCGTGAATAGGAAGGGTTTAGAGGGATATGGGCCAAATGCTGGCAAATGGGACCAGATCAGATTAGGATATCTGGTTGGCATGGACAAGTTGGACAGAAGGATCTGTTTCTGTGCTGTACAACTCTATGACTCTATATTCTGCAGTCCAGCTTGTTTATTCTGTGAAATCTGTAAACCAGTGGCATGAGCTGTGACATCTGAGAGTTGATTCTATGTACAAGTGTAGTAAGGCAGCTTTTATTTTGCAGCTATGTCCAGTATTCCATCTGTTGTGTTATGGGAAATCACAATTACACAGTGGTGATGGGTTTAAAGATTTATGAACAAGTACGTAAGCACGCTGGCAGCAAGATTTATCTCTTCGGGGTTTCTGTGACGTGAAACTCCAAAATGTTTTTATATTTTTATATATGATATATGGCATGGCATCAGGCCAGTCAGCCCAGCAGGTCCATGCTGATGGTTATGTTCCTTTTCAATCTCCTTCTGTTTTTCCTCATCTATCATTGTTACCTTGTATTCCTTCTTCTGTATGGGTTTGTCCATCTTCCTCTGAAATGCATCTGTTTCCCTCGGCCAGTCCCTGCAGTAATGAGTTCCATATTGTTATCACTCTATTAAACGTATTACTTCTGAATTCACTGTTGTATTTCTTGTTGAGTATCTTGTACAGTTGGCCTCTAGTTTTGTCTTGTTCGATGCATATTCCAGCTATCTTGTATGAATCTGCTGCCAAAGCTAACATAGATGACGATGGTTGCACTAGATCCCCAGGAGACTATTATCTGCAAACAATATCAGAAGCAAAATATTGAGGAAAGAATTCCACCTTTGCTCAGGGATAACATTATCAGTTTATTGTTAGAAGGACATGGATTTAATCCTCAGGTCAAGACCTGAACGTGCAATCTAATGTTACTCTTCAAGTGAGACCATCAGAGGTAATTCTCTTGAGTTGTGATGTAAAACAATCTGTGATGTAAAACCATAAATGTGAAAGAAGTCATAGCATCATTTAAACATCAGCATTGGATTCATGTCCATAAATTTATGTTGCAACAAGTATCATTAAGCTAGAATATCTAGTCATGTTTATCATTTCTATTTGTGTGAGTTTGGTGTATACAGATGTGTTTCCCACTTTTCATTACATGACAGTCATAACTATCCTATTAAAGGGCTCCATTGCCCATAAAGTACTTGGGATGTTCTGAGGTCATAAAATGAGTTCTAGAATTGAAAGTTCTTTGTTTTATTTAATGTAATTGACATTTTGCTACGCCTTTTGCTTACCACAAGTGGTTCATTTCAGTCACATCACACATGGCAAGTAGAAATCATTTGTTTTCTCACTCAAAGCAAAGAAAATGGGTAAATAAATGATTCTATCAAATAGTTACATTTTACGAGGGCTGCCATGGTGAGATTCATGGAACTCACTGTATAGCTAAATGTAGGCCGTATAAATCCAGCAAGCTTGGATAATCCTGCCATCAAACAACATTACCTCCCTTTCCTTTATTGGAGACCACAAAAGGGAAAAAGCACTGGATCCCAGGTCTGTCGACAGCTCTCAGATAGGCAGGCCACATAGTTAGATGCCCGGGTAAATCCGCTAAGGACTAATTTGTGTGTCAGGAATGAAATCCATTAGCTTCCCAGACAGTTGATATAAGAAAAAGAAAACTCGAGGAAGGTTCATGATCAGCAGCAATGTTCTTATACAGCTAGTAAAAACCAGCAAAAGTTTACAATTGAATGACTGTCTCCAAGACATTATTTCCTCAAGTACATGGTTTCCAGCTACTTTCTCAACTGAGACTTCATCCGAATATATAACCAAAATGTCTCACTCAAAAAAGTAATGCCATTCAGCCACCCATGTATAAAAACAGGCCTAAGTACATGTCATGACTACAAATTGTGTCAATAGTCTGACAATGTAACATCTTTACAGTCAAAGAATAAGATGGTCTAATTAGAAATCGGTTCCAAAGATGTAAAGGCAGGTTTATATCTGATGGGTTCATTACAATTTGAGGGATAAACGCTACTTCCTTGGCAAATGTCCGTCACATCAACATCTAAAATTACAGAAAATAGCTTCTTAACTACCAATCTTGTACCAGGAAAAGGTCCTTATTCTGGATTCAAATTTCACGGTAACAGTAGAACTATGCTTTCCTTCATCTAAAGTTTGTTGTCTGACGTGCCCACAAGAGTTAGACTGTGTAGAAATTCTGAATGGTATAGAATGTCAACATCTGCTTTGTCGAAGGAATCATTGTGGGTGTGTTCTTTTTCTTCACCTGGCGGCTTTTCTTAAGCATTTTTATTCAAATCTCATGAATCTTAATTTGTAGCTTTAAGTTGCATTATTTACCTGTTCCTGCCATTTTGCCATACTTAATCAATTTCAGTATCTCATCCACCATTTCTGTGCTGTCCAATCCCATTCCTTCCACCCTTTGTTTACCAACCTATCCAACTCCATAAATTCCATTGGATCCCTCATGGAAACAATCTTTCCAGCCCAGGCAACTTTGTCATTAGGCTCCTTACCTTCTGACCTTTTCTTTGTTCTTTGCCAATCACCCCCATCCTACTCTTGCCGCCATTCCCAAATGTTGATGGTTCTGCATGTGTCATTCACTCCAGCCCTCTGTGGGCTTCGTGTGCTTCCATATTCTCTAAACACGCCCATTAAATAAGCCCAGAAACAAACTTCAAATTGACAAGTTAAATCAGAAGGACAGGAGCACCAGATTAATGGGAACACTACTACTAGAAATTTCCCCAAGCCTCGCACCATCTTAACTTGTAGCAACATTGCAATCCCTTCACTGTTGCTGGGCCAAAATCCTGAAACTCACCCCCTAACAGCATTATATGTGTGCCTACGCCACATGGACTACAAGAGTTCACAAGGCAGCCCACCATCACCACCTCAGAGTCAATTAAGGATGGGCAATAAATGCTGTTCCAAGTCAGCGACGCCCACATTCCATGAATGAATAAGTAGAATGATACCTTGTAGTTAGCATAGATTAATGTCTCGATTCAGTTGACCGTTTATTTGTCAACTACATTTTCTGAGTGCAGGAATATAATTAAAGAGAGATTCTATGAATTATATGCTGCATATTTTCAATCTTATTCCGCAATATTAGCTGCTTCTATTATATAATTTAAAAAATTTATCACAGTAGGAAATACATGCTATTAATTTTAGAATGGATTATTATCAAGTCTAATTCTATCTGAGTTGTGAACATTGAAGTGAACAGCATTTTGCAATATGAATGATAATAACAGGTGATTCAGAACACTCAAAAAATCCAATCTCCACAAATTTAGCTTCTCTTGTGTTTCTCAGTCGTTTGGTGCAATGTTTTGCCCTTCCTGACTAAGTCAGTAGCGGGAAAGCAGCTGGACAGCCAACTTAACCCACTGACAACTAAGGCCCTTAAGTGGGTAATGAATGAGGACTGAAGGGCCTCATCTCACTGCTACTAACCATTCAGATTTCTCCATCCCCTTTCCCAGATCTTCATCCGTGTTCCCCGTGCCATCATCAAGTCAGCTCTGGCCTTGATCCAGTGATGATGTTGTCCCTTGCGTTGGTGTCTTACCAGCAGCAGCCACCACCTGATCAGTGGCACAATTGTTCAATGGAACTGCTTCCATCTGATTGACCAGCATCTCTTGGTATGCAGGACCATTTGTCTCGAGAGTTCATTGACACCAGTGGACTGCTGGCCTGTCATATGCCTCAGTAGTGCACGATAAGGTGTGTCTGCGTTAAAGGAGGTAACACGTAGCCCTTGTCAGTTTTACTGCTAGTAACAAAGTCCTTGTAACCGCTGCAAGATTCCAAAAATATTATTGTGTCCTATTTTAAGTGTTTTCCCTTAGTTCTGCATTATAGTTAGTCTTGCAATTGTTGATGTTAATTGTTAAATGAAGTGCAGTTGTGTCGCGGCAATTAGAACATTGATGTAGAGTGTAGTCCTGTTCTGTTTTACAACCAAATCAAAGCTCCTTATCTTATAATTAGCCAGTTTTACTTATTTCTGCTTTCTATATCCACCTTGTGTTCCAAATAATGACTTTGAACATCCCCAAAGTGTAAACACAGCTCTTCTCCCTGAGACAAGTGGTCATTTGTATTTTCTAATACCTCTGTGAACTGGTCTGACCTGCCTTTGTCCTGTAACACAAACTTCAAAAGTGCAAAATGATTTGAAAAATAGACGTAAATGTTGCAAGGATGGCTGCTTGGCATCTTTCTTTATCGAGCTCTACTTGTGCTGTCCTGCCTTCTCACTTCCCTTATTTTCCACTGGTGGATGTGTCTTCACCTTCTGAGCACTAAGGTCTAGAGCTCCCCCAACAAACCTCTGCCTCCACCTCTCTCTCCTTTTAAGACACTGTGTAATCCTAAACTCTTTGAGCAAGTGCCCTAACATCTCCTCCTTTAGCAGTAAGATGAATCTTGTTGAAAAATGAATTCTCATTGTTGTGCTTTGCGGTTTTCTATATGTTAGACCTGCAACATATACCAAGAAACCTGTGTTCTTGTTGAGTCAGGTATCCTGAAATTAAATACAACAATATTTACATGGCTACAATATCACAGCCTTACACACACACTGTCTCTTCTGTGTTTACTGATGTTACTGTGTATTATATACACAGAACTGACTGACAACATTGATTCCATTGCACAAAGTGACTGGAGGCAAAGCAGGCACCTTCAAAGGGAACATGTTGTAATGTATGTTACTGCCTCAAAGGTACAGCCCTATCTGATCCAGCATCTATGCAATAATACAACACTCACCACTGCTCATCGTTTTGCGCAAGCATTTTGGTTGACTTGCAGCCATCATATTCTTTCTGTAGGGATCTATAGGACCCAATTGGTCAGGTATGGTAAACAGAGAATTTTTATGATCCAAAGAAAGGACTTGTGTCTTCAACAAAATATAGTTTATTGAATGATGTCAAGTATATGTAAGTTACATTAATACAATGGACAGTTTTACAGAAGGCATGAAGAAGACCGAAATGATCCTCCCTCAGGATCCTAAGCTGTTCTCCCACAAGTCAATATCTCATTGTCATGGGTGATGCTTAATGGTCCTCATCATTAACCATTTCAGCTCCTTACAACCTTATACAACATGTCGGATTTTCTTTTTATTCATATATGTGATGCGGGCTTTGCTGGGTGAATGACCATTTCTTGCCCATCCCTAATTCTCCTTGAGAAGATGGTGATGAGCTGCCTTCTTGAAGCGCTGCAGTCCCCATGGTTTAGGTACACCCACAAAGCCATTCAGGCGGGAGTTCCTGGATTTTGACCGGGCGATGCTGAAAGAACTGTTGTATATTTCCAAGTAAGGTTGGTGAGTGACTTGGAGGAAAACTTGCAGGTAGTGGTGCTACCACCATGTATGTGCCGTTGGCCTTCTGCGTGGCACTGGGTTCAGAGGTTGCTGTCTAAGGAATCTCTGTGAATTTCTGCACTGCATCTTTTTGATAGTACACACCATTGCTCCTGCAGTGGTAGAGTGAGTCAATATTTGTGGAAGTGGTACCAATCAAGCGGGCTGCTTTTTCCTGGAGAGTGTCAAGCTTCTTAAATGTTGTTGGAGCTGTACTCATTCAGGCAAGTAGAGAGTGTACAATCAGACAAATGACTTGTGCTTTATAGATTGTGGATAGGCTTTGAGAAGTCAGCAGGTGAGTTACTTGCTGCAGGATTTGAGCCTCTGACCTGCTGTTGTAGCCACTGTGTTTATGTGGCTATTCCAGTTCAATTTTTTGGTCAATGGTAACGTTCAGCATGTTCATTGATGGGGATTCCATGGTGGTAATACCATTGATTGTGAAGGATGATTGTTACATTCTCTCTCATTGAAGATAGCCATTGCCTGGCACTTGTGTGGTACAAATATTGCTTGCCACTCATCGGGCTGAGACAGGTTATTGTCCATGTCTTGCTGCTTCTGGAGACAGTCTGCTTCAGTAACTGAAGAGTCGTAAAAGGTGCTGAATATTGTGCAATAATCATCAAACATCTCCAGTTCTGATCTAATGATGGAGAGGAGGTCATTGATTAAGCATCTGAAGAAGGTGGGGCCTAGGACACTGCCCTGAGGAATCGTGATCTTGAGCCTGGTAGTGTCCTACCTCTGGGCCAGGAAGTCTGGGTTCAAGTCCCACCAGCAGAGGTGTTTCGTACACCTCTGAATAAGTTGTTTAAAAATACCTTCCTTGAGGAACTTCTGCAGAGATGTCTTGGAACTGTGGTGGAGCACTATTTAAATACAAAATGTTGTTATTTCATTGTTCCTTCTTAAATCACACTGGATACCCTCCAAGGTTGATGTTGCTGCAATTTGTCTCCCACAAAAAAAATTGCACAATCAACCTGACAGATCTAATTAAATATAAACTAAAGAGGCTGCTTACACTCATTTCTGTCTTCTGTGAGCGTACTTGAACAGAAAACATGACAGAGAAGGCACTGAACTGTTACTGCAGAAAAGTTCACCATTCAAAAAATGCCAAAAGGAACCGGAAAGAATGTGATGAAAAGACTATTGTGAGGAAAAAAATAAAAAATACGATATCTAGGACAAGCTAACATGGCTGAAGGACACTTACAAAATACAGGAAAGAATTGTAGTTTGTAGGGACGTCAACCTGGACAAAGTATGAGCCTGAATTGCTGTGTTACTCTTTGGATATGGAACATTAAAAACTAGAATAAGCTCAAGATGAAGACAAATATGCAAAGGATGATCGATTGATTTGTTGTGGAGGGGGTGGTTAATTTTCCTGGATACCCAGCCCATTATTTCTCGCATATATTGTGGCCCACACTGATTCAATAAGATATTTGCAGCCATGCAGTGGTTGGTGTCATTGTGATTAATGAAGGATCAGGTTGGCTTTCCATCAGCTGAGTGCAGCAACAGATGCATTTTCCTTTCTGAGCTGTGACAAAGTATCTCTCTGTCTCTTTCCGCCTTAATACGTTGGCATAAACAGTTCAGATTCATTAAATTGCCGAATTAAATTTATTTAATTGGGACTTAAATAAGCTATTTAATTGCCTGCTTCAACTCATTTTCACTTAATGTTTTTGCATTACACACTATCTGGTCCATTACATTTGCTCAATTTTTTTTCGTGTTTTCATGCCAATTTCTTACTCAATCTCCTAAAATCATCAGTGTTCACTGCACTTTTTTGTTTCTCAATCAGCCAATAAATTAGGTCACAACAAAAGGACCAAAACCCTGGCTTTCCTGCTCTGTGTAACTCAGACAGGCACTAGCTGATGTCGTGGTCCATGAAGCCATCAACAAGTCCTCTTGACTGTTTTAAAAATTTCTTCCTTATCCTTATGAATAAATTGTCTACTTCGTCTTACTCCTTTCCACCCATGAGATTTTAAGGTTTTACTAAACAGCAGGTACTCAACTTGGACTTTATACTTAATTAATGTATGTTTTCTATATGATGTACATTTATTAGCAACTCATAAAAATGAATGTTTTTATTTGCAGAAAGTAATCCTAAATTAATTAACTGCTATTACCTGAAAGGCTGGGGCTTTCTGAAGTCAGAAAGAGATATAGTTCATTTACTAATTTTGATCAAATGGTCCAGAATTATTGGGACTGTCTCTTCTATTTTCCTTTTGTGGTATTGTAACATTGAGGAGAGACTGGGATAGGAGTGTGTGGACAGTCATGTTTATCAACACTTGGGCAAACAAATGAACTTATGAATAGAGGGAGATGGCACATTTGAGTGATGTGTCCCCAATTCTGCAGTTGGCAGGAACATGGGCATTTTTGTTACAGTCCTCGTTTGATTACCTGTGCAGGCTCAGTTCATGTTGGAGCTCTTACTTTTAATTTAGTCCAGTTAGTTTTTCAATTCCTGTGACCTTGCTTCTGCAATATACACACTTTTAAAATCCAAGCTTAGTGTCACCTAATTGTGAGACTTAATTTTTTAAGTAAATGACTACTGATATAATTTGCTTTACTGTTGCGGTTTGACCTTTGAATGTTGTGCCAATTCCATATGCATATGTAATTGAACATTATAAATTAGGAGTTATGTGACGGATAATATCATTATGGTCTTTGGGGATAATTGTGGTGCACTTAAGGAGCAAATACCATGAAGACCACTTTTTAATGTTCTTCTGTAAACCATGTAATGGAAATATTGAACAATATCCTCCAATCAATAGCCGCGCTTAACAATGATAATTCATAATATATGCACTGATGTCTAAACTATTACCATGGTGACCGGGTCCTCATAAATTTGTGTTCCCTTCAGATGCACAAATTAATCCAATTACCCTGCTCTGAGTAATCACCTTTTTGTGAGTGATAGACAGTAATTTACTTAAACGAATAATTAATCAGCCAAATTTTAAATAAATAAGACCACAAAAATTAAGTCTGACCTACCCCTTGACTTTCTCTTGTAAAGCAATAATGTGTCTAACTCAGCTCTGAATATACTAAGTGACCCAGCCCCTACTGCCACCTGGGGGAGAGATTACCAAAGATGAAGCGTTCTGTGAACGGAGATTCCTCCTTCACCTGATCTTTGTGCTTGTAGAGCCCTATAACAAGAGTTCACTACTTTCTCTGGGTCTTCTACATTGCCAGGCTAATTATTTGCTCTGCTGCTGGCTCCTGGCAAGTATTGTTAACAAATGCCACCATTGCGACTTAAGGTGGAGATTGACAGATTCTTGTTAGGCATGAGAATCGCAAGTTTTCAGGGTGCATGCGAATGTGGAATTCAAAACACATATGGAATAATCATAATCTTAGTGGAGCACATTTTGAGTGCCCAATAGTCTGTGTCTAATATGTATGTTTGTGTCTGGCTTCTCCAGTCCCCTAGTTTCCTTGCTCACCCTCCACAAAGTGTTCACGACCTTACCTCTGCCAACAGCTAGACCTCTCATCTGGCAGCCAGTAAACTGAGACACATGTTACATGAGGTTCCGCTGTTAAATTCAACAGGGTCTCCCAGAAATCCACATTTTCAGATATCCCGGCCATTGCAAATGTAACCCATGCAGCCTGCAAATTCCCTGCCACCGTCCAACCTTCCAACACCCAATAGCCCTAATTCTCTTCTCCGCTCTTTCTGTGGATTTAATACAAGCACAAGTCCTGGAGCTGAAACAAAATATTAGAACACAAGCTCCTGCCATTGACTTGAAGTGTTACTAAATTGCTTACATTTTTATGTTTATATGATATACTCAATGATTAATAAATATTGCAGTTTGTCATTTCAACATGCAGGCTGAGAGCAGTGCAAGTAATTGGCCTGGCAATGTAGATGACCTTGTATAATAGGGAACTGTGTTATTTTCGGGAGGATTTCCAAATAGGGGAGATGAGGAGGAATTCTTCCCTAAGGCTATTAACCTTTAGAAACCCCTACCACAAATAGCAGTCGGGGCAGTGTCATTTAATATATTCAAGACTGAATTAGACAGATTGTTATTTTGCAAAACAGGTCAAAGGTTAGATCAAATTTCATTTCTAGTTGTAATTGTTTAAGGTTTGGCTCATCAACTCGCCATTCACGTAAGGCATTGTCTATTACTTACAAGCTAAACCACATAAAGGTGACTACTCAGAGCATAGAAACTGGATTACTTTATATATCTGAAGGTTACATAGACTTATACTGTGCTAATATTGTAGGCACCAGTGCACATGTTATGAAATATCATTTAGTATGACTGTAGATTGGAGAATGTTGTTTAATTTTATTAATATTGTTGCATGATTTAAACAGTGATCTTCATAGCATTTGCTCCTCTTATTTTATCGTAATTTTGCCCAAAGACCATAATGATATCCTTCACCACAATGCACGTCACTTAACTTCTAATTTACAATGTTCAAGTTACATGTTGTATATGAAAACTGCAAAACATTCAAAGATCAAAAGGCACCAGTGGCCAATGGAATAAGTGAGAAAATGTGGGATGATGTACTTTGGCAAGAAAAATAGGAGCTGAATGTTACTTAAGTGAAGAAATCAGCTGCTCAGAGGGATTTAGATGTTCTCATACATAAATCATAAAAAAAACTAGCATACAACTTTACCAGGTAGTAGGTAAGGCAAATGCAATGTTGGCCTTTATTTCAAAGGAGTGCAGCATAAAAATAGGCAAGTCTTCCTGAAACTATGTCAGGCATTAGTCAGACCACACCTTGAATCCTATGAACAGTTTTGGTCCACTTATCTAAGGAAAGATAGACAGACATTGAAGACAGTCCAGAGAGCGTTAGTTAGGGTAATCCTGAGTATGGATGGATTTTCTTATGAGGAGAGTTCGAGTTAGTTTACGCACTGGATTTCAGAACAATTTTAGAAGGCAACTTTATTAAACTGTACAACGTTCTCATAGGGGTGATAGAGTACACGATGAGCAGTTGTTTCCCCCATGTATTTCTTTTTCATTCTTCCATGGGATGTGAGTATCACTGACTGGACCAGTATTTATTGTCCGTCCCAAATTGCACCTGAGAAGGTAGGCTGCCTTCTTGAACCCTTGCAGCCCATTAGTCTAGGTATACCCACAATAGTGACAATGTATTTCCAAGTCAGGGTGGTAAGTGGCTTGGAGGGGAGCTTGCAGGTGTTGGTGTTCCCATGTATCTGCTGTCTTTGTCCTTCTCAATGGAAGTGGTCATGGGTTTTGGAACATGCTGTCCAAGGAGCCTTGACACATCTCTTCAGCGCATCTTCTTGATGCTACATATTGCTGCTACTCAGCTTCGGTGGTGGATGTTTGTGAATGTGGCGCCAATCAAGCGGGCTACTTTGTTCTGGATGGTGTCAAGCTTCTTGAGTGTTGTTGGAGCTGCACCCATCCAGGCAAGTGGGGAGTATGCTATTATACTCCTGCCTTGATCCTTGTAGATGGTGGGCATGTTTGGGGAGGCAGAAGGTGAGTTACTCACTGCAACATTCCAGTGTGTCTTGTAGCTACTGTTCTTATATGGCTCATGTGTGATTGAGTTTCAGGTTATTCCTAACTCCCAGAGATGATAGTTAGATTATGTCTTGTTTAATATAATCATTGACAGGCAGTTGTGTGATGCAATTATTGCTTGTGTTACAGAATTGCCAGATAATGACCATATTCAAGAAGTGAGAATCTAACCTTCATACTTTGACATTCAACAGTATTATCATCACTGAATCTCCCACCGTCAACCATGAACTCAAACCAAACTGAACTGAACTATGGAAAAGTCTAGGACCAGAGGGCATAATCTCATTGTAATAGGTCACCCATTTAAGACAGAGATGAGAAGAAATTTCTTCTCTCAGACAGTAGTGAATCGGTGGCAGTCTTTACCACAGAGGATTGTAGAGCTTGAGTCATTTGAGGATTTCAAGGCTGAGTCAGACAGAGTTTTAATCAGTAAGGGAGTCAAATATGGAGGGGAAAAGGCAGAAAGTGGAGCTCAGCATTATTAAATCAGCCATGATCTCATCGAATGCTGAAACAGATTCGATGGGCTGAATAGCCTACTTCTGCTGCTATATCTTATGATAAAATAATTTTTTAAATGTCCAATAACCCTGCCTCCACCTTCCGAGGCAGAAGTTCCAAAACGGATGCTCCAGTGAAAGAAACATAATCCTATTTCTGTCTGAAAAGCAGGACCCCTCACATGAAAGTAGTGTCCCCTTGGTCTGGTTTAATCCACAAGAGTCAACATCATTTCTGCATTCATCTTATCAAGAACATTCAGGAGTTTATACACTTAAGCCAAGTCACCCCTCACTCTTGTAAACTTGCGTGAAAACAAGTCCAGTCTGTCCAATCATTCTGCATAAGACAATCTGCTCGTTCCTGGTATCAAGCTACTAAACTTCTCTGAACTGCCTCCAATGCATTGGCATCCTTCCTGAAATAAGATGACCAAAACTGCACTCAACAACTCGGATGTGGTTTCACAAATGCAGTGAAGTAAAAAAGCCTCACTTTTATGTTCAATTCCTCTCATAACAAATGATAGCATTCCATTAACTGCTTTAATCACTTGCTGCCACAATTCCTCTTTTTAATACTGAGTCCAAGGCCCTGTTTTGTCGTCGAGGATTAACAAGTTGAGACATTTGTCTTGCATAACAAGAGGCAGTAAACTATATGGTAGCAATAGCTTCAAGTTATATTGACAAGTTAGGCAAAAATACTTAAGGCTATCGGAGCCAAAACCATGTTTGTCTCCATTAGGACGTAGTGTTTGACTGCTCAATTCTCCAAGCAATCACTGTGTGCCTTTATCAGATTAACGGAAGCTAAATTCAACTTCACATTCAGTCATTCGGAGACATTTTCCTACACAACAAGCTATAGAATCTTGATCCATCCGGATTATTTGTTCAACTTCCACCCACACCCTCTACCTCCTCCAAGATTTCCAAGTCCCTGGTCCCAACACCCCATCTTCACTATGGACCCCCTGGTCCAGGAACTCCCAACCCATGTCTGGGACACCACCCATGCCCTCCACCTCCTCCAAGAATTCCAATTCCTTGGTCCCCAACACCTCATCTTCACTATGGACATCCAATCCCTGTACACTTGTATCCCCCACACAGGTTGCCTAAAAGCCCTCCGCTTCTTCCTCTCCCACAGGCCCAACCAGTCCCCCTCCACTGACCCCCTCATCCGCTAAACAGAACTTGTCCTTACCGTGAAAAACTTCTCCTTTAACTCCTCCCACTTCCTACAGACTGAGGGGTTAGCCCAAGCTATGCCTGCCTCTTTGTAGGATACGTGGAACAGTCTCTCTTCCGCAGCTACGCTGGCCCCATTCCCCACCTCTTCCTCTGCTACATCGATGACTGTGTCGGCGCCGCCTCGTGCTCCCACAAGGAGCTTGAACAGTTCATCAACTTTACTAACACCTTTCACCACAACCTCAAGTTCACCTGGACCATCTCTGATACCTCCCTCTCCTTCCTGGACCTCTCTGTCTCCATCTCTGGTAACTGCCTCAACTGACATTTACTTCAAGCCCACCGACTCCCACAGCTACCTAGACTACACCTTGTCTCACCCACCTTCCTGCAAGAATGCTATCCCCTACTCCCAATTCCTCTGCCTCCGCCGCGTCTGCTCCCAAGATGGAGCGTTCCACTCCTGGACATCCCTGATGTCCTCCTATTTCAAGGAGCGTAACTTCACCCCTCTGGTGATCAAAAGTGTCCTTAACCACATCTCTTGCATTTCCCACACCTCTGCTCTAACATCCCCTCCCCTCAACAAAAATAAAGACAGAATCCCCCTGGTCCTCACATATCACCCCACCAACCTCCGCATCCAACGTATCATTCTCCGCCACTTCCCCCACCTACAATCTGACCCCACAACCAAAGAGATCGTTCCCTCCCCACTCCTATCTGCCTTTTGTAGGGACCACTCACTTTGCGACTCCCTCGTCTGCTCCACGCTCTCCACTAATCCCACCATACCTGGTACCTTTCCCTGCAACCATAGGAAGGGCTACACCTGCCCCTACACACACCCCCACCTCACCTCCATTCAAGGCCCAGAGCAAACCTTCCACATCAGACAGAGGTTTACCTGCACATCCACCAACTTGGTCTGCTGTATCCGCAGCTCTTGAAGTGGCCTTCTCTACATCAGTGAGACCAAGCGTAGACTCGGAGACCATTTCGTAGAGCATTAGCACGTGACAAATGACACCACCTTCTGGTCGCCAACCAAGTTAACTTCCCCTCCCTCTCCATGGGTGACATGCCCATTCTGGGCCGCCTCCAATGTCACAGTGACGCCACCCACAAACTGGAGGAGCAACACCACATATTCCCCCTCGGGAGCCTGCAGCCCGATGGCCTAAACGTGGAATTCACCAGTTTTAAAATCTCCCCACCCCAGGCCTCATCCCTTGTCCAACCCTCCCTCTCATCCCCACCTCGTTGACCTGACACAACCTGTCCGTCTTCTCTCCCACCTATCCACCCCACCCATCCCACTGACCAATCCCCACCTGCATTCACCTATCACCATCCCACCTACCTTCCCCAGCCCCACCCCTCCTCTCTCTATTTATTTCCCAGCTCCCTTCCACCTCCCAATTTCTGAAGAAGGGTCCTGACCCGAATTGACAACTTTCCTGCCCCCGATGCTGCCTGGCCTGCTGTGTTCCTCCAGCTCCACACTGCAATATCTCTGATTCCAGCATTTGCAGTTCATGCTGTCCCTCAATCTTGAATTGTGTTTATTAGCAAAAAAAGAGTCTCCTATGTTCCACTACATTTTCTAGTGGTAGTTTCTACATGATTACAATACTTCCACTGAACATTATTTGCTTGTGTGTTTTATTTTCCTCATTTTTATGCATTTTAAATTTCTATTTAATTTGAAAGTTTTGCCCTTGTTCTGGTTTTCCATTTAAGATAGGAAAAGGGAATCCACATTATCCAAGTTGTTCAATCACAGCTGTTTATTTTACAGCTCAGCCTATGCTTGATAAGGTAACAATACAGGGTAATTAGTTTCTCCTTATTTGCTACTCTTGAAATTTGTTGTCTTTCTCAAGCTGATCCTAACTTATGGAATATGCAGCAGGAAATATTGGAACCTACTTCTTTGGTTGTCTGTATAGGCCATCAGGTCAGTAGAATGGATCCTTAGTTCTGCTGACTGGCCAAAAGGCCTGCCCAATTGAACTTCATGTTTAATTCGGTATTCTTGAATAAATAGCTATGAAGACCAATATGTTCCACTAATGAGAGGTTTCAGTTCAATCATTTGCATCACTAGCATGAGATCTGACAGAGGAGAGATTGTATGATGGATACTTGAAGAAAAGTGGCTGTGAAAATGTATAACAAAGTGTAGAGCTGGATGAACACAGCAGGCCAAGCAGCATCAGAGGAGCAGGAAGGCTGACGTTTCGGATCTAGACCCATCTTTAGAAAAGATCTCTCTCTCACTATCAAAGGTCAGATAGGCAGCACGGAGTGAAATAAGGAGAGAGAGTGTAGGGTCAGAGAGAGAGAGAGAGACAGCACGGAGTGAAATAAGGAGTGAGAGTGTA
>NC_063342.1:54228466-54240074 GCF_021869965.1 Rhincodon typus | reverse complement strand
CCGAAACGTCAGCCTTCCTGCTCCTCTGATGCTGCTTGGCCTGCTGTGTTCATCCAGCTCTACACTTTGTTATCTCAGATTCTCCAGCATCTGCAGTTCCTGCTATCTGTGAAAATGTATACCATGCTTCTACAATCAGGTCAGTCACTTATTTGCTTAATGTATCACATTGTGGTACATACCTTCTTCACCAAGTGGGGCAAACACCCTCCAGAGACGTATCTCAGCTGTTGCTACCTTACAGCAAGTAATTCTATTGGTCTTTGTACCACTTTTTGATGCTTAGACACATTTTGGAGACAACCAAGGCTGAAATATGGTTAATGATGACCTTCTTTTGAATTATTAATGTCTTATGATTGCTGTTAACTCTTAGGCTGAGAAGACTATAGTGTTATATGGAAGGTTACTGACCTTGCTGTTGCTGGGAACTCCCAACAAATGCACGGCACGGTGAAGCAAGCAAGTACTTGCATCGTGGTTGACTTTTTAAAGTGCTACATAAGAATTAACATTAATTATAACAAGGATACATACACTGCCAAGACGGCTGTTTGTTATCCAGTCAAACAGCAACATATTTACAACCGAAGATGATAAATTAATAGAAATTAATGTTGACAATCTATCAGAAAATTAGCTGAATGTACTGAAACTACTTTGCTAATGTCTGAATTTGTGTTTTGATATTTATATGGATTCCTGCATTGTAAGATGGGCGATTGAAATCGGTCCTGAAGCAAATCTCTGCTTGACATTGTGGGTCTCAATCAGAAATTTGTGGGTAATTCCGTTATAATTGAATCAATAATTATTGACCATTTTAACAAAATAACTGTTAGGAGCATTTGGGAAAAGCAGCAGGCAAAGCTCAGTATCAGTCTTGACATTTTAGATGCCTAAATTAATCTCATACCAGCAGTATGGCAGAAAGTTTTCAAGAAGAACAATTAACCATCAAAATAAGGTCGCAAGACTCCAGCTCGTACAAATTCAATTAGAGCTATCTCTGACTAATAATATCAGGCAAGTTTACAATGTAAAGATACCGTGTGGTACAGCAACTCTAAAGTGTAAGCTAGGAGTAGCTTGAAAATCAAATTGCCAAATGGAGCAAACTTAAAACATATGGTCATTCTTAGATGATCTATTTAGTATACACCTTTCTGAATCGATCCATATAAAACTATTGGAAGTAAACACTAAGCAGTTGGCTACTTGAATATGTGTTTTTTTTTAAACTGAGCTTTTGTTCCTCCATTTTACATATGTGAAAACCACATATTAGTGAGGTCATTTTGGTGTCTAATTAAAATGAGATGATCAAATAACAACGCTGTGTGATCAGTTAACAAGGGATAATTGGTGAAAAATTTACCCTTGGCTTATTAATCAAATTTGTACTTTACCTTTGATTTAGAAATTTTGAACATCAGGATGGATGACAGAGGAGAATGTTGAGATTACTTCCTATGAATTGCATTTAGCCTCAATTAGATGTACATTGGAATCCAATATAATCAATGCTTAACTAAAAATTGAAAACATGGAAATAAGATACCTTGGAATTCCACAGTGGACTAATTTAGGGGCCTATGGTTATTTACAAAAGTTATCAGCAGAGGCAATTCTTAATACAGGCCACTTTATGGGTGTATTTGATACCTAAGGATTCATTTTCATTGCCTGTCATTATTTGGCTAATTGAAAGTGAAGGAGAACACAAAGTGTGTACTTAAATGTTTATTTATGTAAGTAAATCTTATCAAATGACTTCCTTTTGAATCCACAGAGCAAGATTTTATTGCACACAATTGACAGTGAAGTATGTAGTTTACAATACAACTTACAAACATTGTGAGTCACCACAGATTCAGTGGGCTGAATCTTGTGTTTTTTTTAGCAAAGTTCAAGTTGCATTGAGTTTTTTTGGAGGGTTTGGTCACTGAGAGACCTTGCGAGTTCTCTCTCCCTATCTTAGCAAACTTACTTAATTCATTTCCCTACTCCACCCTGATGGTATTTCACCTGTCTGATTTCTGCCCCCATTTTCTGGCACAATGCGTCATTCCTGGAACAAATTGCCACTCAACAGAAGCCCCAGAATTCACCGACATCCCTTGCGTCTGCTATTGAAGCACATGGTGCACCCAGATGAGCACTGAGCCCACAGCGACCCTGCCGAGCTGCTGACATTTGTTGTGGACCTGGAAGACGGAGGGACATCAGCAAGCCACTTTGCCGGCAGGGCTTTTATTACGTTCTGTCTGTCCCTCTGCCTTATGATCACATATGTTTGGGTACCAGTGCATAGCATGGGGTGCCCCTAGATATCATTTTGCAAATTGTAAGATGGAAAACTGTTTTGGAATTAAGAGCTCATGTTCAGAATGTGTCATCAGAAAAAGAAGACCATCAATGTTACATCTGCCAACCCTGATCTGCATGCACTTTTGCATTGACATCACAAAGCATGATTAACTGGTCTGACTATGGCATAGTAATAATCAATATGTGGGGATCGTAGAATTTGCCCTTCTCCTTCTGTGCTGTTCATGGAAGAGCTGAATACACTGGTGAGAATTGCTTGTCTGTTGTCATGCAAGAGGAGCTTAAGCATCATCAGATTATCATCAATCCCGCAGAAAGGTAAGTGAATTTCCTGATGTGATAGTTTGTGACAACAAAGTCTATGCCAGATTCACACCATTCTTCTTTTTCATGGCCAGTCTGAAAGAAGGTCCAATCTGCACAGATTTTGTTGTGTTAACCATCCTCCAATTGCTAAGTCTGATAGAGTGCAATGATCTTGATGATGCTCCCAAGCCACCTCTCTACCAACAACAGCAATGCTTCTCTGTGAACTGTTAGATGTGGCAGTGCCCATGATTAGCCATCATTAGCACTTGTGGCAATGTCTTTTTTGAGATTAACTTATGACCGTGTTGTTGGGATCTCTTCCAGTTTTGTCTGGCTGGTGAAAGGGGCAAAGCAAATATTGGTAGAACACCTTTTCTAACTCATTACTCATACTCAGGAATTAAGCAACAAAGTCCTGAGAAGGCTGTTCAGGGGCTGCCGAATCCCTAGTTTGCTTCCTGCCAGTGAAAAATAATCTTGAACCGTCATTGTGAGGTTCACAGCTAGATCTCCTGGTGAATGCATACTGCTTGGTACATCACCTGGCCATTACCACTGGGCATGTGATGACAGATGATAGATGATAAATGAAAGATGATAGCACATGGATTATCCGGGAATTTTGCACATTGTCAGTGTCAAACATCTGACCTCCTCTATCTTGGTCCAATATCAGCCTCGTGCACCCCAGTCCCAACCTATTTAACCCATGGCTAGAAATGGCTCTGAATGTGGTGGGTGACCAGAGCATCTTCTACATTTTATAAACTTTGTGTGATCCACAGCATGATGCTGACCTACCTTTAAGACCATTGGCCCTTATACTGGTCTCCCCTTCCTAGTCTCCTAGAATCAGTCTTTGCATGTCAGAGTAGGCAAATCCCTAATTTGCCGAGGATAAGTCTGATAGTATCCACGCCTAGCTACAGTCACGTGTGAACAACTACTGAGCTGGATGAAAGTGAAGACCAATACAGGGTAAACCCTTCCAAAGACTGCAGTGAGCCTACCCATGAGAGGAGCCTATCCATCCCTTGTACCATTTAAACCTTCAAATTGTAGTATAATACACATAGAAATTCCAAGTACATGGATGAGATAAAGGATGGAAATGAGAGACAGCAGTTGATGGAATTGAAATTCAGTTAATATGTCTGGAAAATAAAACCAGTGCTCAGTTATAGTGACGGATTGTTGTAAAAACCTATTTCACTGACTAATGTCCTTTAGGGAAGTGTGGAATCCTTATCTAGCATGAGCTAAATGTCAGTCCAGTTTCCCGTACAGTGTGTTTAACTCATAACTGCTGCCTTAAATGTGTGAACAGCTCATTCAGTTGAAGGACATTTAGGAATGGGCAACTAATGCTAGTGTTGCCAATGATGTCCACATTCCATGAATGAATATAAAAACATTCTCAACCCCTTCCTGAGACCTTAGAGACTAGCAGACAAATCCTATAAACAAGGATACTGCTGTCGTTGTCTTCCATGTTATCAATTTGCATCATCTTCCCAGCAAAACAATCTGGGCCTTCCTTTAACCTTTAATAGTTTTATTATACAGGGGCTATTGCTAGTCAGATTTCAGAATATATCACATGACCTACTTCATTTTTCTCTAAACTTAAGACTGTCCTGAAATACAACAATCTTGCAAAAAAAAAACAATATAAATTGCTGGAAAGGCCCAGCAGGTCTGGCAGAATCTGTGCAGAGAAATCAGACTTAACGTTTCAGATTGAGTGACACTTCCTCAGAATCTTACAACCTCAGAATCTTACAAAGCTCATAATTGTGTCTTTTTTTTGTGATGGCAAACTTCCAAACATCATTACTAAGTTTCACTTTTATTATTTTAAACCTGTGCCCATCCAGTTTTCCATCCAGTTGCTGTCGTTCAATTCTGCGCAGACCCCTCTCCTGAGTTCTTTTGAAAAATATTCTCCAGTCTTTCTTCAAAAGTTTGGCATTTAGACATGAGGGATCATACTGTTGTTCTCTTCAAGACCTCAGACTATCTTTTGTGCATTGTTGTGACCACATCTGATCTAATACTCAAGGCCTGACCTGACTAGAGCCTAAACAATTTTGAAGCTGAATTTTTTCATTGTGTTCTCCATTTTTATTTGTATAGTTACACTGTGGCTTGTGAATCGTATAAAATTTAAACATGCTTAAATTGTCCCTGAAGGATGAAAGTGCTCTTTTTTTATTCGTTCATGAGATGAGGGCATCGCTGGCCAGGCAGCATTTATTGTCCATCCCTAATTGCCCGCAGGGTAGTTGAGCGTCAACCACATTTCTGTGGGTCTGGAGTCACATGTAGACCAGACCAGGTAAGGATGGCAGTTTCCTTCCCTTAAGGACATTAGTGAACCAGATGGGTTTTTCCTGACAATCGACAATGGATTCACAGTCATCATTAGACTCTTATTTCCAGATATTTATTAAATTCAAATGGTGGGATTCGAACCCAGGTCCCCAGAATGCTACCTGAGTCTCTGCATCAACAGTCCAGTGATAGTACCACTAAGCCAATGCCTCCCCTATATTTTACATTTATATATTTTACATTGTATGATTTATTTTGTCTTTGTCCTTACAAAGTTCCATATGCCATTATTCATTCGTGTGCCATTGTCCATATATCATTGCATATTTTGTCCAACAAATAATCATAATTCTCAAGTTCATGCTTCATTTAACTGCACTTCCTAATTTGAAATCATCTGTAAATTAGACAACTTGCCTTTTCTCCATTCAAGTGCCTGATGTATATTTTATCAGTTTTAAGATAACTTCACAGTGTGGGAGACATCAAATGAACAAGTATCAAGCATAGTGACTATCAGAAAAGTTGATTTGGCCACAGGAAGGAACTACCAGTTTTGTAAATATTTAAGCATGTAGTGATTCCAACTTCTGAGGCTTACTATGATTTCCCATGTCTGCAATGCATAAGGTAGCAGTATTATTCAGCGAACTAACAGCTCTATTTCTCCAATTTACTTCCCTTGTCCTCATGAAGGCACAGACCCTTACGGGTGTATGGTTTAAAAGAACTAGTCATTCATGGAGTACATTGCCCAAATGATGGTTTGCGTATTAGTCCATGAATAGGAACAGTTATAGAGTATTTCATGCTTTGAATCTGTTCACCATTCAATTAGATACTGGCTGATCTATACTTCATCTCTATTTGGCCGTTGCGTATTCAGCTCACATATCATCAGAAAAGAAGACCACACATAGCGTGTCAGCAACAGGCATTTCTATTTACCAGTGCAAATGCTGCTACCAAGAATCTTTGAAAAGTCATCTGCTAAAATCAGGGTGCTTTCTACATTATGTGGCAGCAGGGCTGCGTTGCTTGTAATTGACGCCTCAATGAAATGATTGAAAAGTTTTAATTTGTATTGTGTCTGGTCAAATCTATCAGAAACACCTCAAAGCGCTTCTGATATAACAAATTGCCTTTGGAATATGGTAGTATTTCTCCTTAGGCAAACTGTAGTTATAAAGGTGTATAAATAATTCAGAACTTGAAATGAATTGAGCTTTGAGATTAATTGTAATACAAGATGTGTGGGAAGAGTGTAGGTTGTTTTGTCTTTCCTTTTGATAAATGTCTTGAGATTCTTCTGTTCTAATAATGCAAGCCTTTCAAATGTGGTTTCTTTGGTCAAACACCTCTGCTAGTTTATGATCTGAAAGCTGCCCTATGTTTTATCTCAGGTAACATCTACTACAAAGATGTAGTTCTTCTTGAAATTTAATGATGTTTATTAAGTATATCAACTATTTATTAATTACTATAGTATCACAGACGTATACATAATTTGGAGTTTGTGTTAATGATGTTACTGTACATTACGTAAATTTAACTGAACATACTGTACTTGTCTCATTCCATTATTCCATTACTCTTTCCACTGAGAGAGTAATTGAAGGTGAGCTGGATTCCTTTGTAGCATACTTTCACATGCAATAATGTCAGGTAACTATTTTAAATATACTCCCTGTCTGGAATCTATACAATAACACAACAGTTTGTAATAATTGTTTAAACAAAAATAGTCTTGTGTCACAACAAATGGTTTGTATGAACTTGTTTCTAACATTAATATTTCGCAACATGGAAAATCTGTAAAGAAGGAGATATATTCAGAGTCTGTATTTTCTTCCAATGCTGCTTCTGAGCAATAAGCCACGGACTCACGCTAGATTGATCCACGCTTACAGGCAAAGCACTGCGGTGTTTAGTATGGCCTCCTGCATGACGGTTGATCAGGAGAGACTCCTCTTGCCACCTGCCATCAAACATACTGTAAGGACTTCCAGGCTGATAATCAACCTGTTGTCCAACATGACAAATATACCTTCCATGGCCAAACATATCTTCATGTGAGACTCGATCACAGAGCTTCCCGATCCCAAGGTGGAGGTGCTGCCACTGTGCCACAAGCTTTGCCGGATTGAGAGAAAAATCCCTTTAATATCCACATTTTAAAGCATTTGAATGTTTGTGCATTCTGTCACATCATTTCAAAGTAGCAAGCATGCATGTCCTTAGGGATTCATGATATTTTTAGCTGAAACTGAGTTTATTTATTTTTAAATCAACTCTGACCACAAATGCAACAACTTACCAGGAAACAAAGTGGAGAAAAAAGCAAAAATGTGTAAGTTAGCTCTCCAGTTAGAGTGGTGTAATAAATCTACTGACTTCTCTAGTGGAAAACAATTGTGCATCAGTCTTCAATTTAAACAATTCAATTGAATAATAATAGTTTATGTACTTGATGTACAACCCTGGGTATTGTACAATGTAGGCAGTTTTGAGAGATTTTATGAATTATCAGTGTTATTAAGTTATGAACTGAAAATATATAAATTCATGTTAATTCATGGATAAACTTATAAAAAATGTACTTGTCCTTTGCCCAGGAGGTTTGAGAGAACTGTGGAGAAGTGGCGCACCTTCAATTATGAAATGAAAGACCTGGCTACGTGGATGACAGAAGCAGAGCAGATCCTGACTGACACCAGGATGGATACTGAAAATATAGAGCCAGAGAAAACTCAACAGAAACTCAAGGTAATTATGCATCAAGTGTTCCTAATTGAAATGACCACAGTTTTACATTGGAATGAATCCTGGTTAGGAAATAAATACGAGAGTCAGCTTCCAAAGGTAATAACATTTTCGTAAAGGAAAACTGTAAAGAACTGGAACTGTTTACTTCACGGTTGCTGTTACCAACATTAGGAGTACAACAATCAAAAAGATCTTTAATATTTATTTCTGGATATTTGTGCTTTCTGCTCAGTTTGTACTGAATTTTGCAACCCTAGATTTGTTAAGTTATGCAAAGACTATTGAAGTTAACCAATAACTCTGATGGCTAAGGAAGAATAAATCTATGGTTGATATTCTGATACTGACACAACTTTAAGAAGCATTGAGATTTGTATTTAGCTCATGTTCCATTGTGTTAAGAATGTGTCATCATTTACACTTTTTGTAAACCTGTATTCTTTGTGGATATGGAGTAATATGTCAATTATTTACGCTTAAGAGACAGCATATGTTGAGGTATAATTACAGGAGAATGATAAAGAAGCCTTTATGGGCTGAATTGTTTTTGAAGACTTTACAGATACAAGTCTGGTGGGATGGAAGGCAATAAAAAAAATCCCATTAGCTCTGCAGTAATAGAAATTGTTAAGTGTTCTGTCTTCTACTAGATTAGTGATGCAGATCTTTATGAGCAGTGCTTGGTGACCCATACGTAAAATTAACGGGGCATACATTTTGAAGTGCAAGTATCGAAGTCAAAAGATCGAGGCTAAAATACAGGAGATAATTGGATAGGGGCATGTAGTTGTACTTCAGCTGTCATACTAAAGTTAGACAAATGAAACTATCATTTTTATGCTACTTATAGTTGAGAAGCAAAGTGTATAGCAATTTGGAGCTTTTCTTAGCCTGGGGGTGGCGGGCAGTGATACCACTGCATCACCACGGATGGAGGTGGTGTAACTGCAGTACGACAAGTTTACATTACCAATTTCTGTCATATACATGGATGTGGGGCCTTGAATGAAGGAGGACAAAGGCAAGATAACAGGAAGTGCTCAATTATGTATAAGTTTTAAAATATTCTGTGTATTTGTTACAACACACTCAATAGAATTGTCCAAATGGATTCCGAACAGAGTTCTGCACTACTGTAACATAACTTGCACTTCACTGTATTGCGGCCCTCTTTAGATAAAGGGGAAATATTGTATTATGCTTTTCAATTCATTTTGTACATGTACCTGCCCACGAGCTTTGAATGTTTGCTATAACTGCACTCCTAAATATCTCTACTGATTCACAGTTCCTTGATCTACCTTTCTTAAACATAACGTAGACAATCTCACACTTGTCCAGATTCAAGTCCAGAGGAGCAATCTTTCCTTGTAGCTGTAATCCTTCATCCCTGGAACCACTTCTGTAAATCTGTTTTGTAACTTCTCCATCGACTTCACACTGTGCCTGAAGTGTGTTACCAAGAGCTGAGGTCACGTCAAATGAGAGCCGGAAGCATGAATTATGTGATCCAGAGTTTAGGATTGCAGGAGGATACTTTTTTTTATCATGAAATAACAACATATTATGATTTGTAAATGAAGAAAAGGCAATTAATTTAATCTATTAGAAGATGATTTTTGGTTAAGGTTGTAATGATAGGGCAGTAAAATTTCAGCATTAATGTATTGGATGTGCAGCTAGATATGATTGTTCTAGAGCTTGTGTCAGTTGGTGTTAGGGTGCCATTGATGAGGGAATTTGAAATATCAAACCTTGAGCTAGGAATGTAAGTAGGTAGTTTGGATTGTTCTTTGAGCATTTCTTCTTTGTTTCCAACAGAAGTGATAATGTATCCACAGCCTACCACTTATTGTTGTGCTTAAAATTGATACAAGAAAACTTGTAGTGATATCATCCACAACCAGACAATGTTACTGTTGGTGAACAACTGAGGTTCTGCCCCAACCACTCTCTTCACTCCCTTAATGAGGCATGACTGAATTAAGCAACATTGGACATATGAGGAAACAGGATGTAGTTTATTTGAAGAGCAAGACTTCTAGTTTTCTGCTTTTCATGAAGCCGGCATTCTCAATTGAAGCCTAATGTATAACATTATATTTGGTATATCTGTACAATGGGCAGTTTTGTGGGTTTATTTTGTTTCTAGGTGTTTTAAGTTACATTGTGTTCTGGACTGCCGTAGCAGTTTTGTTTGAAGTAATTGGACTGTTATAAATCCTTTGTCGATAGATAATCTATTTGAAACCTAATGAAAAGTTATTTCAGTATTGGAGTTAAGAATTTTTAGTGGCAGAGACAATGTATTAAAACCAAGCACAGTATCCTACATATTAAGTGATAATAGTTCAGATACGAAAAGTGGAAAGTATGGAAATTAGCAAGCAAATGGTATTCTAAGTGTAACATATGGGATAAGTGGGATCGTTTGCTACTCAGATCAGGCTTTTTGTTCAATTTCTGAATTCTACTTGCATAGGATGTTCCAATTTTGCACTTGAAAATGGAATATTTTATTTCAAATCAATTCTCTGATAAAAAATGACGTTCCAAAACCTGAAATTGATTTTACTTTGCATAACTGTATCTGAAATAGCTGCACTTTCTCTCTCCCTCTCTCTCTCTCTCTCTCGGTCGCCCTCTCGCTCTCTCTCTCCCTGTACTTGACTAATTTCAGGTGTTTGTTAGCAGGTCTGTTCCAGAACTATTTGTGCTACTGTATTCATCATGCCCCACTGTGGCGAATAGCTTCTGTGATGGGGACACCATGGTCCTCTCCATTATGTTTTTGAAAATTTGACTTGAAGGCAATTGAGCAAGTTCTGCATCCATTATGGCATCTTCTAGTTCTGTGTCAAATTTATTTGTCAACTTGGTTGTCTTTCTGCTGTGAATGTATTCATTTTTCACTGCTGTCTGCTGTGCAGTCTTGAAAAAGATTGTTACCTGGGAAAGAGAGAAAGAGAGGGAGAATCAAGTTCAAGGGTCATCTTCTGCTCCTATATCGTATGTTCAGATCTAAGAGTCAATCAGTGATGTAATCATGTTAATATGAATTGTGTTTTTTGTTAATTTGGTTTATTATGTTCAAACCATTTTTTGAAAGAAGGAGTTCAAGTTTACTGGGGAGGAAATGGAAGTTGAGTAAAATCATGAGACCATAAGGAATAGGAACGGAGTAGACCATTCAGCCCCTTGAGTCTGCTCTGTCATTGAATAGGATCATGACTGATCCGACATTCCTCATATCTGCTTTCCTGCCCTTTTCCAATTAATCCTGATTCCCTTACTAAACATCAGTTTATCATCTCAACCTTACGTATATACAAAGGCTCTGCTCCCACACCTCTCTGTAGCAAGGAATTCCAAAGATTCTCAACCACAGAAGAAATTCTTCTTCATCTCCATCTTAAATTGACACTCCTTTATGCGGACACCTATGATCCTAGACTCTCCCGTGAGGGGAAACATCCTCCCAACATTTACCCTTTCAAACCCCTTAAGAATCCTAAATGTTTCAATGAGATCACCTCTCATTTTTCTAAACTCCAATGAGTAGAGTCCCATCCAGTTTAATCTTTGCTGATCAGGCAGTCCCTGCATACCTGGGATTATCCTAATGAACCTTCTCTGAACTGCCTCTGATGAAATGACACCTTTTCCTTAATGAGGGGACCAAAACTGCTTACAGTGCTCCACATGTGGTCTCATCAGCACCTTGTACAGTTGCATTATGACTTCCCTATTCTGATACTCCAACCCCTTGAAGTAAGGGCCAACATTCCATTAGCTTTGAATCAGAGACAGTAGGAACTGCAGATGCTGGAGAATCCGAAACAACAAGGTGCAGGGCTGGATGAACACA
>NC_063342.1:54216334-54228066 GCF_021869965.1 Rhincodon typus | reverse complement strand
CGTCAGCCTTTCTGCTCCTATGATGCTGCTTGGCCTGCTGTGTTCATTCCATTAGCTTTTCTGATTACTGACTGCATGTGTGCCAACTTTAAGTATTTCATGCACAAGTACTCTCCAAGTCCCTTTAAGTTGTTGCTTTATGCAGTTTTTCTCCATTTAAATTACATTCTGTTCTTTTGTTCTCCCTTCCTCATCTTGTATTTTTAGAAACGTATAAGAATATGCTGTATTGGATGATGCAATCTTACAGTAGCCGACTTGTGTTACAATCAGGCAGCTACTTAACATTGAAACTATCTATCACAGTGCCAACTACAGGAATTTGATACTGAAGGCACTTAGGAGCTTGCAATTAAATACATGCTGCCTTATCCTAAAATTAATATTTCATTAAAAAAAGCAATCAAGTACTTGATCTAACAGATTTTGTCAAAATTTGATTTTTGCTACGTTGCACATACCGGGACTAGTGTGAAAAGTCCGGTGATTTTTTTTTAACAGCAGAAGAGTATTGACAGCATTTCTGGTACAGTACTGAGTATGTCACAGCCTGTCAGTGTGTATTGTGTTTTTGGTAGCTTGTAAGCTGAATTTGCTATTTTGAGTTATGCTGTCTACATCTTTGTCAATTGATTGAATAAAAGCCCCTTTGCTAACCTGCTGGGTATAAAATCCACTGTCTCTCAAGAGCCATCCAAGCGTATTAATTGACTGAACTAACTGCCAGTCAGTACTATTTGCTTCAAGTGCACCTTCTGTGAAGTTACTGCAGAGTTGAAATGACTCTTGGACCCTCCTGATTGAGGGAGAAGGAATATAGTTGCTGTCGGAGTTACATAGGTGAAATTGGATTGAAAAGAACGGTTAAAGGCAAATAAGGTTTCCAACTCTGATTGCATATATCCTGGGAGACGTCGATGGAAGTATTACAATGGAGAGCCAGTGATGTGTGCAAATGGGTGAAATTAAGCAAAGAGGATAGAAATGAAGGCTGAGATAAGGTGTAGAAGGAATATAACCAACACAGACTTGGTCAACTACACTATTCAGCATATTGCTGAGTAAGAGATAATGAATGTGACTCCACTATATCCTACCTGAGCGATTCTGTTTACTGTCAGGGACATAAATCAGGAGAATGTGACAGTCCATCCACTTCAATCCAAGACCAATTAATAACACTCATAAAACTAATATATCTGATACTAACTTCCAGCCAGTCTCAGTCACACCTAACCTTTGGTTGATAACTGATACCCTTTCTCCAACTTTGCCGGCCAAGTGAGTATTATCCACACTGACGGGCCCTCGATTGTGTGGTCTACAGGCTGTTTGGATATTTCCGTCACGTGGTCAGTACTGGTGCCAGCTCCGGCTTTTCGGTGGATGGAGCTTCTAGACACAGGATGGATCAAGTACTTCTTGAACATGGAGTGCAATTTGCTACCATCATGTCATTGATGTTTGGAAGGTCAAGTAGTACCTAAGCATGATTTTTGGTTAGAAATCAGCGTTGCATTTCTAGAGAGTCACTCAGGAGGAAAAAGCATTCAAACTTGTGAATGAAATATACTAGTCCGAATTGTCTTGCATATCTCAAAACAGAGCTGCAGTATGACCATTATGTTTATTCCCTTTGAGCAGGTAGTACCCAAGCAAGCACTGGGTTTGGCAAGGCACAATTGCAGGAGACTGACATGTTCCTGCAATGGGTTCTTTTGGCTACCTAAAGATTCAGGCCATTTCCAATGGACTCCCAGCCATTTCAGGAATATTGGGTGACCCTCATGACACACTGCAATCAAACCATCAGAATTGCTGAGTTAGCATATTCTTTGAAAGAATTGGCTCATCATTGTGTTATGTTACTAAGGACAAAAACTCAAGGTGTTATAAAATAAATATTGGCAAAAGTATAGGACTTAATTACTTTCATATAATTAGGTCAGAAGTCACATGGCTCCAGGTTATAGTCCAACAGGTTTATTTGTAATTACAAGCTTTCAGGACGCTGCTCTTTCATCAGGTAAACAAAAGGGTAGTGCTCCAAAAGCTTGTAATTTCAAATAAATCTGTTGGACTATAACCTGGTGTCATGTGATTTCTGACCTGGTCCACCTCAGTCCAACCCCGGCCCCTCCACCTCACATACTTAAAATAGAACTGTGTAAGTGATATTAGTCATATTTGAACATGTGACTAAACCAGCAGGCTGCATTTCTTTGAATATATTTCTTAGGGTTTGCATAGGAAATAATCCCCTGCTGGTATTGCAGAAGAAAACTGCATATCTGTTTGAGAAATATTGAAAAAATAATGTATCTTGTACATTCTTAGGTTACTGAACAAATAGCACAATGAGGAATACTGCTGTAAAAGCACTACTGTAGTTTCAGTCTTTCATTACCAAATGACGCATTGTGCTCAAATTCACCATGTTTGGTTGCGACATACTGGTGAAATTTAGGACCAAACAGAGGATATATCACAAAGAAGACATTGAAAGTCAAAATAAAGGTGCATCTTGAGGCTATGTTGGCCAGAAGAATAAAGAAGCATATTATGAGAAGGGAAGGAGCCTGCAAGTACAGCAAGCAATTAATTAATCTAATAGGTTGTTGTCATTTACTGTGAGGAGAATTGACTACAAACATACAGAGGTTATGCTTCAGCTATACAGGATATTGGTGAGATTGCATTAGAATGTTGTGGGTAGAATTGATCACCTAATTGAAGGAAGGACATAAATGAATTTGTAGTAATTCAGATCATGTTTGTCATACAAATACCTGGAATAGTAGGGTTGTTTTCTGTGGAAAGGTTGGATGAGTTTTAGAACGGTAAGATAAGATTTGATTGAAACATTTCAGATCCTGAGTGGTCTTGGCAGGGTAGATATGGAGAGGATATTTCCTCATTTAGGGGAGAATCTGGAACCCGGAGTCATTGTTTAAAAATCAAGGATCTCCCATTTAAAACCGATCATATCAACTTGTTTCGCTGACAGCTATGAGACTTTACAATTCTCTTCCTGAAAAGGTGGTGGGAGCAGAGTCCTTGAATATTCCTAATATAGAGTTGGATAGATACTTGTTAGGCAAGGGTGTGACAGGTTATCGAAGGTATGTGGATATGAGGTTACAACCAGATCAGCCACGAGTTTATTGAATAGTAGAGCAGGCTCAAGGGGCTGAATGGCCTGCTCCTACTCTTGCTTATAGTTCATATTTTGGATATAATTGTAGTAACATGATATTGCAGATACTTCTGGCTGTAGCTGAGCCACATTGACTGAAAGTGAAAACAGACTGAAGTAACCATTAACAGCCAGCATGTTTATAACCACGTATAAAATTTTGAATCAAACAAATAACCCTTAAGCTTAATTTTAGCCTTTAACCTAGTGGCAAATTAATTTTACATGATTTATAACCAGCACTAATTAGCTACGTTTTAAAGCTCAAAAGATATATGAAAGCAAACATCATGATAGTTTTGAAAGCATTTTTCTTCTTTATTGTGTCTCCTAGCCATTCTTGTTTCTATTCAATGATACAAAAACAATGATTATGTATGAACATTGCTAATCAAACTATAAAAGCTGTAAAACATGATGAAGCCGTTTTGACAAAGGAAGACCAGAGAGTAAGATAAAAATCTTCATTTGTAGTACTATTTCAACAAGTTATACAGTACTCAATATTGAAAATACAATTATTTAACTGTGAACATAGAACATAGAACATAGAACGTTACAGTGCAGTACAGGCCCTTCGGCCCTCGATGTTGCGCCGACCTGTGAAACCAATCTGAAGCCCATCTAACCTAAACTATTCCATTATCATCCATATGTTTATCCAATGACCATTTAAATGCCCTTAAAGTGGGCGAGTCTACTATTTTTGCAGGCAGGGCATTCCACGCCCTTATTACTCTCTGAGTAAAGAACCTACCTCTGACATCTGTCCTATATCTATCACCCCTCAATTTAAAGCTATGTCCCCTCGTGCTAGCCATCACCATCCGAGGAAAAAGGCTCCCACTGTCCACCCTATCTAATCCTCTGATCATCTTGTATGTCTCTATCAAGTCACCTCTTAACCTTCTTCTCTCTAACGAAAACAGCCTCAAGACCCTCAGCCTTTCCTCATAAGACTTTCCCTCCATACCAGGCAACATCCTGGTAAATCTCCTCTGCACCCTTTCCAATGCTTCCACATCCTTCCTATAATGCGGTGACCAGAACTGTACACAATACTCCAAGTGCGGCCGCACCAGAGTTTTGTACAGCTGCAACATGACCTCATGGCTCCGAAACTCAATCCCTCTACCAATAAAACCTAACATACTGTACGCCTTCTTAACAACGCTATCAACCTGGGTGGCAACTTTCAGTGATCTATGCACATGGACACCGAGATCTTTCTGCTCATCCACACTACCAAGAATCTTACCATTAGCCCAGTACTCTGTATTCCTGTTACTCCGTCCAAAGTGAATCACCTCACACTTTTCCGCATTAAACTCCATTTGCCACCTCTCAGCCCAGCTCTGCAGCTTATCTATGTCCCTCTGTAACCTGCAACATCCTTCCGCACTATCCACAACTCCACCAACTTTGGTGTCATCCGCAAATTTACTAACCCATCCTTCTACGCCCTCATCCAGGTCATTTATAAAAATGACAAACAGCAGTGGCCCCAAAACAGATCCTTGAGGTACACCACTAGTAACTGAACTCCAGGATGAACATTTCCCATCAACCACCACCCTCTGTCTTCTTACAGCTAGCCAATTTCTGATCCAAACCGCTAAATCACCCTCAATCCCATGCCTCCGTATTTTCTGCAATAGCCCACCATGGGGAACCTTATCAAACGCTTTACTGAAATCCAAATACACCACATCAACCGCTTTACCCTCATCCACCTGTTTGGTCACCTTCTCAAAGAACTCAGCAAGGTTTGTGAGGCACGACCTACCCTTCACAAAACCGTGTTGACTATCCCTAATCAAATTATTCCTTTCTAGATGATTATAAATCCTATCTCTTATCATCCTTTCCAACACTTTACCCACAACCGAAGTAAGACTTACTGGCCTATAATTACCAGGGTTGTCTCTACTCCCCTTTTTGAACAAGGGGACAACATTTGCTAGTCTCCAGTCTTCTGGCACTATTCCTGAAGACAATGACGACATGAAATATTGACCAATGAAGTTGAGACAATGTTCCTCAGACATCAGAAATTAGCTAAAGGAACTGTCCTGGCTATTACATTAACTGCTAGCCACACGGTAGACAAGATTCTAATGCAGAAGATGTCAATAAATCGGATGCATGAGTACCTTAATCTTTAGTATGTTGGTGGATAATATGTAAGAATGGTGAGAAAGCAGTGCTTTTTTGATCATTGTGAGTGATTTAATTTGGTTGCTGAATGTGACAGATGTTTAGCTAAATTTGTGAAGTACGTAGCCACATTGCATGAGTATATAAGGCGTTCGTGTATGTGGAAAACAGTGTCACAGTTCTCTACAAGGAGATAGTGACAGAGCTGAACTGTGAGGATTGTCAGACTGACTTATGAACTTGAATTAGCTTCTGAATTTTGTCTGTTCAGTTTGAACAACAATAGTGGGAGAGCAAGCTGATATCTTCATGTTAAGAGAAAGAAGAGTTGTTGTCCTTGTATTTGGATCATAAGATGAACTATTGAGCCATGGATTCCTGAAAAGTGTTTGGTTCACTTCCTGGTTTGTGCAAGTTTGCTGATATCATTAGGCTTGATATCAATTCTCTGGGTTTTGCATAAATTAAAATCTCACCCTCTTAGTATGAAATAACTTTTCTAGATAACTGCAATGAATATCTCATAAACCCAACAAGTGGTGGAACAAAAGTGGTAGCTGAGTGTTTACAGGTTTGTTATGCTATGGCTAAAAGATAGACCGTGGTATCCCACAGAAAAATGATGGATTGGAGAGCCGCAAGCTGGGGAGGGAGAGACTTTCTGTCTGTTCTTTCCAGTCTGGCAGTTAAACATGCCATCGTTACGCCATTCTCACATTCAAATAATTGAATCTGAAATAATGCTATCCCCTCCACACTTCTTCAGTTCTAATGAAGAGTCATCTAGACAAAAAACGTTAACTTGCTTTCTCTCCAAGGATGCTGACTGAGCAGCTGTGATCCCCAACATTTTTTGTTCTCAGCTTATCACATTTGTTTTACTGTTCAGTTTGTTTACAAAAATAATTTAGAGCAAAAAGCTTAATCAACTTTGTGTTATTAATAACTGGATAAAACTGGCAGTTTCTCATTGTGGTGCTATTACTGTTTGGAAAACTGAATCTTATGTACTTAGTCATAGATTTTGTTATATAACTGATATTCACGTACTGAATAGAAACCATTGAAATGTTTGAAAAGAAATGTAATTGCAACTTAAAGCATAAATTAAAAGTGGTTGAAATTTGATTTCTATTGACCATAAAATGCATAAACTCATTGGAGTTTAGAAGGATGAGGGGTGATCTAATTGAAATTTACAGAATACTGAATGGCCTGGACGGAGTGGATGTTGGGAAGATGCTTCCATTGGTAGGAGAGACTGGGACCCGAGGGCACAGCCTTAGAGTAAAGGGAAGACCTTTTAGAACGGAGATAATGAGAAACTTCTTGAGCCAGAGAGTGGTGAATCTATGGAATTCACTGTCACAGAAGGCTGTGGAGGCCAGGTCATTGAGTACATTTAAGACGGAGATAGATAGGTTCTTGATTGTCAAGGGGATCAAGGGTTACGGGGAGAAAGCGGGAGAATGGGGTTGAGGAACTTATCAACCATGATTGAATGGGGAGCAGACTCAGTGGGCTGAATGGCCTAATTTCTGCCCCTATGTCTTATGGTCTTATGGTCTTATTTTATTCATCAAGAAAGTTTGCTGACAACCACTTGAATTTTACCATTGCGTTCACACTTGTAGTTGCGTACGTATTTGGCATGAAAAGCAATGGGGAAAAAGAAGTTTTTTTCACAAGACTTCTTCTCTTTCTGAGTTTCTCCTGAAACATTATATGATGGATGCTGTCTGTCTGAAATAAAAAATAAAAATGCAAAACAACCACAATTTGTGGAGAGATAAACAGAGTTAATATTTTAAGTTAATGACCTCTCATGCGAGACATTCACACAGTTCTGAGGAAGGGTCACCGGAATGTTAACTGTTTTCTCCCTCACAGATGCTGCCAGATCTGCTGAGCTTTTCCAGCAACTTTGTTTTTGTTCCTGATTTGCAGCATCCACAGTTCTTTTGGTTTTGGCATTCCCACGGATGCTGCCTGATCTGTATCAATCCGACATTTTGTATTTTTATTTCCTGAAACATTGTTGGCTTTGAAAAAAAATTGTTGTGCTGTTTAATATGCAATCAATAGTTTCAGGAACAAAATCAAAATACTGTTGATGCTGAAAATCTGAAATAGAAGAACAAAATACTGCAAATGTTCAACAGGTCAGATGGGACCAGTAAAAAGACAAAACAGTTAAAATAACAGGCCTTTGACTATTCAACAGATTTTTACAGGAATTTGTTTTTAACACAAGTGAATAAGAAGCACAAGCACATTGAGTGATTATACCATTTGTTGACTTTGTGACAAAATTAAATCTTCATTCTAACGTAACAAAAACAGCAGAATTCCTTCACCTTGATAAACCCATTAATATAAAATGTGTCAGAGATAGTAGGAGTTGCAGATGCTGGAAAATCTGAGATAACAAGGTGTTATCAAGGATAACAAATTTTTTTTCTGATGAAGGCTCTAGGCCCGAAACGTCAGCCTTCCTGCTCCTATGACGCTGCTTGGCCTGCTGTGTTCATCCAGCTCTACACCTTGTTATCTAATATAAAATGTGATTTGAGTAATTTTCAAAAGGCAAAATGAGTATTCATCTGAAGGAACAGATTTTTTTTTAAATGTGGCCAACACATTCACTAGTAGGTTATTTCTCTGGTAAAGCAGTATTCCTTGCAAAAGCCTTGAAAATAGGAAATCTAATGTATATGAGTTGACTACTCATTCTATTTTTCATGGAAGTTAGTTGATGAGCTGTTGTCAAAATAAATGAAAAATGAGAGAAGACTCGATACTGTGTATTTCGTGGCGTGGATTGCACGGGTTGATAGTCTTCTTGCACAGCGCTTGTTTTGCCAAACTTCAATCATGAATAGGATCATATTTAGTGCAGCATCCCACTTATCACAGTTTCTCAGGCTAAACTCGAGTAATGATTTTTTGTGTTACATGGGTTTTTGTTTTGAAAATTAATTCTTTCTTCAAGGTGTGCCAATACATTGCAAGTGTAAGTATCTTTGGGTTTACAGATTTTGAGCTAAGAAAGTAAATTGAAACAAACAAATACAAAAGCTTCTCAAATAAAAACCGAAAGAATTGCGGATGCTATAAATCAGGAACAAAAACAGAAGTTGCTGAAAGCTCAGCAGGTCTGGTAGCATCTAAGAAAAGATCAGAGATAACGTTTCAAGTCCGGTGACCCTTCCTCCCAGCTGATTGTAGCTGGGAAGATGTTGGTTCATATGCAGGAAATAGGGAGGGGGATGGGGTAAGGAGTAACCGATAGGATAGAGCCTGGAAAAAGAGCAGTCGGATAGACAAAGGAGTTGTTAACGATCTGGCTAGGAGGGTGAATAGTTGTTAATGGGGACTGTTAGTGACTAACAGTAGATAGTGTGTAATGGCAGGCTATGTGGTATCAAGGCTTGGTGTGTGGGGTAGGGTGCTAGGACATGGGAGAGTTTAGGCCCTAAAATTATTGAACTCGGTATTGAGTCCGGAGGGCTGCGGGGTCCCCAAGCGAAAAATGAGGTGTTGTTCTTACAGCTTGCATTGGGCTTCACTGGAACACTGCAGCAAGCCGGAGACAGAGATGTTGGCCAGGGAGCAGGGTGGTGTATTAAAGTGGCAGGCAACAGGAAGCTCAGGGTCTTTTGTGCAAGCAGAATGTAGATGTTCTGCGAAGCTTTCACCCAGTCTATGCTTAGTTTCCCCAATATAGAGGAGACCACACTGTGAGCAGAGAATGCAATAGACTAGATTCTGCGAAGCGCAGGTGAAGTATTGCTTCACCTGGAAGATATGTTTGGGTCCTTGGATAGTGGGGAGGGAGGTGATAAATGGGCAGGTGTTGCACCTTTGCCAGATACAGGGGAAGTTGCCGCAGGGCTGCTGGAGTGTTGTTGGGGGTGAAGGAAGGGTGGACCAGGGTGTCCCAGAGGGAACGGTCCCTGCAGAAGGCGGACAAGGGAGTGGAAGATGAGATAACAAGGTGTGGAGCTGGAAGAACACAGCAGGTCAGGCACCATTAGAGGAGCAGGAAAGCTGACGTTTTGGGTCTGGACCCTTCTTCAGAAAAGAAGAAAGGTCCAGATCTGAAACGTCAGCTTTCCCGCTCCTCTGATGCTGCCTGGCCTGCTGTGTTCCTCCAGCTCCACACCTTGTTATCTCAGATTTCAGCATCGGCAGTTCCTACTGTCTCGGATGGTGGTAAATATGTGCCTGGTGGTGGCATCTCGCTGGAGGTGTTGGAAATGGTGTCTGATGGTCTTCTGGATGTGGATGCTAGTGGGATAATAGGTGAGATATATTTTCTGCATATAAACTGACGTTTCCCAACCAAAGCTTCTCATATGTTCTCTTTGCATTTTAACTCTGAAACCATATATATGTGTCTGTCTACATGTCATGGTGTTCCAGGTATGAACAAAATGTCCCACTTTCTAAGTGATTTTTAATGTTCAGAGTGTGCAAGCATTGGCATCATTAAAAAGATTCCGCAGCAAATCATATGAAACCTTTATAAAAGCAGTGGACTATTTGAGGATGTGAAGGGATGCATGTGCATTTGGGTTCAGCTTACACTACTGATAATAACAGATCATTAACAGATTGGCGTCAACCTAGTTGTCGGATAATAATGGCTTGATATGAAGTTTACCTCCACTTTCTGGTACACTATTGTGCATCTGAAATCACCATGCACTGAAGGGAAAATGTTAACATGAGAGTACAATAACATAATTACAAGCACAACAATATAGAGCTGCTGTTTAAAAGCTGGCTTCTTCCAAATGTATTGTAATTAATTAATGTGCATATGATAATTCTAGTCATATAACTTGAAGCTTGAAGGGCAAATAATAACTAATTAGCATACTTATTGTATCATTATTTTGTTGTTAGGTATAATTTATCGTTTTATTGCTGGATAGTATTATGATTCCTGTGGAGACCAAGATCATCTTCAAAAGAATTTCAAATTTTCGAATTTCCAGGATCATACAGCAAGATTTTGAGTTTTAAGGCTTTTATTTTAACTAACAAGCAAATACTTGTTTCAGTGGCAACATTTTCTCGAAATGATAGATCTGCCAACTAACATTTAAAATGATCAGAAATCTCCCTTCACTGTCATGCTCTGCTACATCCCTTAAGTATATTCTGAATTCTCCAACAAGCATATTCCCAACTTCTATTTCATTTTCTAGCCAGTTACACTCCCCAACCTAATTTTTACAATGAGGGAGGAATTGAAGACTAAAGACAGCTGAGTCTTCCAGCTTCACTTAGAATCATAGAATCCGCATAGTGTGGAAACAGGCCATTCGACCCGACAAGTCCACACCGACCCTCCAAAGAGCATCCCATCCAGACCCAGCCCCCTACCCTATCCCTGTATTTCCCACGGCTAATGCACCTAATTTACACTATGAGCAATTTATCGTGCTGTGGTTGGTTCGCTCACCGAGCTGGTTCATTGATTCACCAATCATGGCCAATCCACCTAACCTACATGTCTTCAGACTGTGGGAGAAAACCGGAGCACCTGGCGGAAACCCCCACAGACACGGGGAGAATGTGCAAACTCCACACACACAGACGTCGTCCGAGGGTGGAATCGAACCAGGCTTTCTGGAGCTGTGAGGTAGCAGTGCTAGCCACTGTGCCACCGCTTGTTCTGAGTGTGAGTTTCCAACGACATTACGAGTGATGAGCAGTAGAGAGAAATCTGTCTCCCTCCCTCTCTCTCTTTCACCCGCCTCTCTCTCCCTCTATCTCTCTCTCTCTCTCTCTCCCCTCCCTCCCTCTCTCTTTCTCTCGCACATGCTTGTAAGCTGGGACACCTCTATGGATTCAAGTCTCCCCTCGCAAAATGTAACAATCCTACAAGCTCCATTTTTGGAATAACAGTAACTCAGAATGATGAAAATATTGATTTTTGTTTTGCATTTAAGTGAGACAGATGCCTAAAGAAAGTGTTCTATCTGCACAGTATTGCCTTAGTAATGTCTGCCGAAAATCTAACTTGCATAGCCAGCAGTGAGTTATGCCTGGGTCCATTTACACAAATCCATAAACAGTCATTCAGTTTTAAGGACCTAAAATTTGTGTAATATCCAAGATAAAGCCTCAGAACATGCCATGCCCAGAGCTTGAAAAGAGATAGATCAAGGTTTCACCAAGTTGTATGTTTGCTTTTCCTCTGCTGACATTTTTGTTGTGAGAACGTTCATGGACAGATATATTGCCATCTCTCTCTCTTTCTCTGTCTCTCTTTCTCTCTCTCTTTCTACCTGCACGTCCCCCCCCCACCCCCCCCCCCCCGCCCCCAAACACACACACACACACACACACCAACCCCAAGCCACAA
>NC_063342.1:54191912-54216234 GCF_021869965.1 Rhincodon typus | reverse complement strand
TTGTTTTGTCAGTAGGTTAAGTGACCGCTCCTTTTCCAAAGTTCTCTCCCCCACTCCCCTTTCTCTCTCTCTTTCCCCCCCCCCCCCCCCCCCCCCCCATGCCCTCAAACACACACACACACACACACACACACACACACAGCAAGGAGGCATATATGCTACATGTGCTACAATGAGCATTCCACTTTGTTTGCTGAGATCTGGGAGGAGTACCTGTGAAGCCTTTTGAAATACTTCTTACCAAACCTAATCTCGGAGCCATTATATTCTATCTGGAGCTTGAAGTCTCCTTTTGAAATGGAAGGCTGCTTTACCCATGTATGGCACTGAGAGGCAGTGAGACAACTCCGACAGGGAAATTATAGCCTCTGCTGCCTCAGTGCAGGGCTAAGATAAAGGAAGGCACCACTAATGTGCCCTGGTAGCCGCCCAAAATCTGTCACCCTCCCAGCAATGCCCCTATACCTGGAATTCGAGCTTTGTCCTAACCACTCAGCCATACTTATTTATGGTTCACATTTCTGCTGCAAATGCAACCCAATATTATCACAATGACAACACTTCAAATGTATTTCATTGGCTAAGAAGTGCTTTGGAACATCCTGAAATCATTCAAGTTGTAATGTAACTTCTTTCTTTCTTTTGCTAAAGCTTTAGGCCCTAATTGTTTTGAGGGCAGTTAGCAAGTCCTACAGTGTCAAACTACTGAAAACAAATAAAAGCAGAGTACAGAAGAAACTCAGCAGGTCTGGCAGCATCTGTGGAGAGAAACAAGTTTAACTCTGAGCTGGGTTGGCCTTCAGCTTCAAAGAAGAGTTCTA
Organism: Rhincodon typus; assembly: GCF_021869965.1. NCBI lineage: Eukaryota > Metazoa > Chordata > Chondrichthyes > Orectolobiformes > Rhincodontidae > Rhincodon > Rhincodon typus. Next base: position 54,215,413 of record NC_063342.1, on the reverse strand, counting down.
TTGGACTCTTCTGAATTTTTCCAGAACTTCCTCCTCTTATTTCACCTCCAGCATCTGCAGAACTTTGCTTCTAATTAAGCAAATGTTATTTTTATTGAACTAATATTATGAAGAAGGCTGAATTGTGTGTGGTATAGAGTTTCCCTGCTCATGAGTCATATCGTATTTTTGATTAAGCAAATTAAACTGTGGCAGGCAGTAGAGGATGATGGTCAAACGGTGTCTGTGTGACTAGAACCCTGTGTCTAGTGGCAAACTCGTGGGGAGGTGACGGCCTAGTGGTATTATTGCTGGACATTTAATGCAGAGACCCAGGTAATGTTGTGGAACCCAGGATCAAATCCTGCCATGGCAGATGGTGGAGGTTAAAATCAATAATTTTTTTAAAAATTGAAATTAAGAGTCTAATGATGACTGTGAATCCATTGCCGGTTGTTACAAAAAACCATCTGGCTCACCAATGTCCTTTAGGGGAAGAAACTGCAATGTGGTTGACTCTGAACTGCTTTTGGCCAGTGGGGAATGGGCAATAAATACTGGCCTAATCAATGATGCCCTCATCCCATGAATGAATTTTTTAAAAAATCAGTAATTCCTTGTGCTGGAATACTGCCTGTTTCTAGTTTACATTAATTATATAGACATGAATGTAGGAGGTCTGGCCAGTAAGTTCACACATGACATAGAAATTGGTGCTGAAGTATATAGTAAGAGGAAAACCTGAGACTACAGGATGGCATTGATGGGCTGAACAGTGGCAAATGAAATTTAATTCTGAAAAACGCAAGGTGATGATGCATTTTGAAAGACTAACAAGGGAAGGAAGCAAACGTTAAATGGTAAGACCCTAGTCTCGAGGATTAGAGAGACCTTGGTGTGCATTTTCATAGATCCTTGAAAACAGCAGAACAGATCAGTAAGATTTTTAAGAAGGCACATGGAATGCTTGCCTTTCTTAGTCAAGGCATTCAATACAAGACCAAGGAAGTTATGATGGAGCTGTACATAATGTTAATGAGGCCACAGTTGTGTGTAGTTCTGGTCACCACTCCATAAGAAGGATGCGATTATGCAAGAGAGGGTACAGAAGAGGTACATCAGGATGTTGCCCGGGCTGGCCAATTCAGATATGAAGAGAAAAGATTGGCTAGGATAGATTTCCTTTGAGTACAGACGGCTGAGGGAGGGTCTGATTGAGATGTACAAAATTATAAGAGACAAAGACAAGGGAGATAGGAAGCAATGTTTCCCCTTAATACAGGCCCCAGTAACCAGTTTCCGTATAAGGCACAGGAAATTTGGAGAAGATTTGAGGAAAATATTTCCCTCCTGGAGGATTGTGGGTATCTGGAACACTCTGCCTCAAAGTATGTTAGAAGCTGGAACCTTTAAGACTGTTAAGAACTATTTTGATGAATTCTTGAGATGCCACAGCACACAAGGCTATAGGCCAAGTGCTGGAAAATAGGATTAAAACAGATAGATGCTTGATGACTACAATGGGTTCGAGGGCATTTTTCCACCTGAAAAAAGTCTGTGACTATGAATTAATGGATGAAGTCTAAGATTCTGTCTGCTCCAACTGGGCATTTGGATCAATAAGCAAATTTGTGACTTGACAATGCTGAACGGCACAGCTGTTACTGAGATTGAAAGGCATATTACCAGCAAACAATATTTTAAAGAAATCATAGGAGAGAATCATAGAATCTCCACAGTGTGGAAACAGACCATTTGGTCCATTAAATCTGCACTGATCCTCCGAAGAAAATTCCACCCAGACCTAGCCCCCAATCTATACTTATACCGCTGCATGTCCCATGGCTAAACCACCTAACTGTGCATTCCGATGACACTATGGGCAATTTAACATGGCCAATTCACTGCATGTGCACATCTTTGGACTGTGGGAGGAAACCGGGGCACCTGGAAGAAGCCCACGCAGACACTGGGAGAAGCCCACACAGACAGTCACCCGATGGTTGAATCAAACCTGGGTCCCTGGCATTGAGAGGCAGCAGTGCTAACCACTGAGCCACCGTGTCATCTAAAACCTGACCAGGATCCTGAAAAGGGTTGTCACAAAAAAGAAATCCTGGAGTTTTAATATTCTGCTGCTGCAGAATTTTCTTTCAAAACTCTTCCCGTGAGTTTACGGTGCTGTGGCATGGGCTGCTAAAGTTCCATGTTAAAATCCCACGCTTATTGTTGGAAAAAACTCTTTGGCGTTATCAAAAAAAATTGTAACTAAATTCCAATAAATCTACTGTGTTCTGAGAAATCATCATTGTTAAAGGCTCAAAGTGAATGTATTGCAGTTAGATCAAAGCATATTTGCAGTTCATTAGCACTTGCAGTTGAGGTTTGTGTTTGAATTGCTGATGACTCTTGGATTAAAATTGTTTTTCAAGCACTGGATGAAACAGACAATTAGCTGTCCTGTATAGCTTTTCAATTTCTCCCCTGCAATCTTATCTCTGTCAGAATTATTTCAGTGCATTGCCTTGCATTCTACCTCTTCTTCTGCAACGCGATGATTAATTTTCCGTTGTCTTAGACTTGAGTGTGGGGCTGATTAGTTTCTAGTGTATTAGATGCTCCCTCTCCTTAAATATCTACACACTTCAGTAAGCTGCACACTTAATGTCAGTTTCTGTCAAGTTTAGTAATTAAGAAGCTTTATCAGATTTACAGAATCTAGTTAAAATTGATGTGTATGTTCTTCTTTTGGCTTGAAAATTGAGCCCACAAGAATATTCAATTCTTCAGTAGTTTGGAGAAAATGGCTTTTTTGCCGACACAACTTGTAGATTGAGAAGCTAGACAGCGACTGGGTGAGAAAATCAATGGTGAAACCATGTAAACCACTGTGAATAGTCCCTTTGCTGATAATGGAAAAGATTTGCGGTTGCTGATATTAATTATACAAATTAATGTTAAGTGTCCACAGGTTGGGGCACTCATTTGACCAATACTGTTTCTGTCTGAATAGGGCTCTTGTGGTGCAGTGGTGGTATTCCTACCTTTGAACCAGGAGGCCTAGGATAAGTCCGACCTGCTCCAGAGGTGTGTCATGACATTTCTGAACAGGTTGATTAGAAAATGTTTGTACTTGATGTGAGCAGCACTCTGAATTCTGAACCCAACAAACCAAATTCAAATCTTAAAGATGTTTCTGGTCAGTGCTAGTATCCACTAATGGTCCAAGTTCCACCTCCACGTTTGATGACCATGGAATTGCATGAGAACACATCTAAATGGATTGATTTAAAATGTAAAGAGACTGCTAACTTAAGTAGTTAAGCTTCCTAAAGGTTTTTTTTTTACTGTTCCCCTTTAAGTGACAGTTCATGAGTTTAATTTATTTCTTGTTCATTTGTTAATTTGGTCATCAAAAGTGTATAAAAAGGCATTGGTACTGGGGCTGGATTGTTGAGGACATGCACACTTATGTCTCACTTTGAGAATAAAACTGAAATTGAGTAAATTGATTTTCATTTCCCACCTTCACACACTGTAATTGATTGAACAGCTGGAGGGCTTGATAGGGGCAGGAGTGAAAAATTGAGACATGAAGAAGGGAGAAGGAGAACATTGAGAAATAGGGGAGATTGTGGAAAAGGAGAGATTGCAGAGTGTCAGAGGATTACAAAAAGGAATGAGATCACTGGGAGGGTACCAGAACCCAGATGGTTAACTTGGGGAGAGTTGGGGTTGGTGGAATTCCCCTGCTCCTACTGGTCCCCACACGGTACTGGAAAAGTACTCTACAGCCTGATGGAGCCAGCAGCTCCTGCCTGCCTTTGGCTGCTGTGCCAGTGGCACTAAGGCCACATTGCTGTAAAAGTCTGGGTCACTCCTCCTGATTTAATAATTTTATTTACTAACTTGCATGTCTAGAAAAGTTACTCAGCTGACCCTAAATCTGTCACAATTAAACATGACACACATGCGTTTGTGGCTGGTTGGAATCTGGTTTTCCATTTTAACAATTTATTATTCTTCCATTTTCTCCAATCCCAACAATGTCCCAACTGTCCTAATGGAGTTAAATTGTTTGTTCTTGTACAGAGTTGATCTTGAAGCAGTTGCACTGGCTGTTCTAATGTTGACTGCTGTTCAGAAAAATCCTGGAAATATAACCGTAATTAATGATAGCGACAGTGCTGTTCTACGCAACAGTTTAATTGATACACGTTTCCTACCATTAACTGACCTATGGTCTCCAGGGAAAGAATGTTAAATAACAGTTGTGGCAAATCAGAACTGAAACAGTGTAATCTGATATTTAGTTCTGAGGAAGGGTCACTAGACCCGAAACGTTAATTCTGATTTTTTTCTTCACAGATGCTGCCAGACCTGCTGAGCTTTTCCAGTAACTTTGTTTTTGTTCCTGAATAAAACTTGTGTTTTATGTCACAGTTGGGAGTATGGGCTCATTTCTCGTCCCACTTCTTGACTGATCACAACAGATGTAAAAGGGAGGTGATATTGCCAATTATATGTGTTAAACTGTACATAACTCAGTATGAGAAATACATCAGCTGAGTTTCTTCACATAACAAATAAAGAATTAGTTCTTTTGCAAAGAATATTAACAAAAGATTAAAATATGCTAATGTGTCCATCCATCCACCCTTCTTTGGGGGAAAAATGCACATACACAACCATTTACAAGTTTGGATTGCGAACTCTGTGGAACATTCTTGACAGCACAAGTTAAAATCAGAAAAAAAAATCATCCATAAGTTGTCTAAACACTGTTTGGCAGCCAAAGGCAGTTCCTGTATATGCCGTTGATATTTGAGTTTCTTCATAGATCAGGAATGACAGTGATATATCTTCAGTCTTCTCCTTTAAGTTCTGATAGAACCTAAGATTGTACGGGATATTGGGGAGGGGATGTGTTCACAGCTCATGACCACTCTGGCTTCATTGCAAGGACAGTAGATCAAAGCTACTAGCAAGGGTACAAATTGTGGATATTTATGGTCAGATAAAAGGATTTGACATGAACATTGTATGTTTGAAGCTGTTAGATTTGAGAGGAACAGCAGCACACAATGTGATGTGAAGAGTGGGGGTTAGGGTGATGGTTATCCTGGCTATCAGGTGGAGTCTGTTCATCTTGCACAAGAGCATGAACAGGATAAACTGCCATCTGAAATGCCAGCAAATTGGCTGTCAACACATTCACAGCGAGCAGAGTAAGTTTTTGTTTGGTATGCCATGTCATCATGCATGTTTGGTGATTTAACATTTGCTTTAATCATGTAGAGTACTTAGTAAGGCAGATTTTGATGTAATTAGCACTTAATATGAGGCTGAAATAGCGGTATAGGAAGGTCTATCAACACTCAAATATAAGGTGCTGCTGGAGGTTGGTTGGCTCAGTTGACTGGTTTGCATTGCAGAGAGACGCTAACGGTGTGGATTCCATTCCCACACTGGCTAAAGTTACCATGAAGATCCTGCCTTCTCAACCTTGCCCCTCACCTGAGGCAGAGAGACCCTCAGATTAAGCTCACTGCAAGTCATTTTTGTCTAATTAGAAAGCAGCCCTGTGGTCCTCTGGGACTATGGTAGCTTTACTTACTTTATAAAGTGCTGACAAAAGGCTGTTTGAAAGCATCCTGGTTGTCGATAGTGAGTAATGCAATATATTTCTGATTTACGATGGAATATATAGATCGGACTCATTGATTCAAAATTCAGAGAGAGTTGTGCTTAATATTTTTTGCATAAACATCAGTACCAGCTTTTAATTCCAATTCCTCACACTGAGGTGCTATTGGCCCTTAACTTAGAGCAAAATCATAGATTGTAAAGAAATTATTTAAGAGTTACCCATCAAATCATTTAATTTTATCCTATGGGAGCAGCTATTTAATGCTCGATTATTAGTATACAAATCATTGTTATACGAAAGTATATATTCACCCCTTAATAATCCAAAACCTGAAATGGGTAAGTCCACATTACTCCTTTTATGAGTTACCAGGGTCACAGGCTCACAGATATAGCATACAGGTGTACAACACTTGTAAGCAAATGGATTCACCCTCCCTAATTCCAGATAGGCCTGTAAACCAAGGCCAGATTATCTTAGAGACAGTAAGAACTGCCGATGCTGGAGTCAGAGATGACACGTTGTGGAGCTGGAGGAACACAGCAGGCCAGGCAGCATCAGAGGAGCAGGAAATCTAATGTTTCGGGTCAGGACCCTTCTTCAGAAATGGGGTCCCGACCCAAAATGTCAGCTCTCCTGCTCCTGTGATGCTGCCTGGCCTGCTGTGTTTCTCTAGCTCCATGCCAGATGATCTTATGCTTATTTACTTGTGTCGTGGTAACCTGACCAAATTCTGTCTGTGCCACTAAACAGCTAGACAGGAGAAGCTGATGTCTCAGCTTTGTTTGCATGTGCACATAGCTAAGTGTGGTGTGTCCTTTGCAGGGAGTGGGAATGGTACTTGATGGGAGGATGCCTACTATCTCATAGACACAGAAATTCTACATCTGCGTACTTGTCAGTAGTTGCCTCTAGTTTATGACTGAGAGGCTATTGCTTTAAATCCAGACATAGCACAGAATAAATTTGGAACAAAATACCACTTTTTCAAGCAGTAGAATATCAGTAATTTTGAAGGTTCCACAGTGGAAAGAGAAATAATTCAAGCTTAAAAGACACTACTGGTTGATAGGCATAGATGTGGCATTTTTATTTGAACAATATAATCAGAAATTCAAACCCTGAAACTCATCGTAGTTATTTTCCAGGATACATTAAAATAGGCTGTTTTGGTGAAATCAAATAATAATAAAGCTAGATTAGCTCTTTAGTATTTATTCTTTTTAATTTCAGCATAGCTCTAAGATGTACCCCCATAATGGAGACTGAATGAGTTGGCACAGAAGGTGTAAGGGAAAAGGAAGAGATTGGGCCCTGAATTTGATGTTAAGTTGACATCATGGCTATTCCAGGCTTGAAAACTGGATGGGGTGCATGAGTTGGTTTGAAGTCAATAAGAGATCATGAACGGTGGGATGTATAATTTGACATAGATGAGGCATGTGGAGTGCATGGGATGTTCGGGCTAATAACTTGAGAGAGGTTAACATTTAATAAAATAACTGAGTCAGTGTTCCAGAGGACCATGACAGGATTTTTAAAATAGATAGCTCCCGTTGCCACCTTGATCTGCATCTGGGAGCAGCAATCTGATTCCATTGTGCTTCCACCTGCCCAGAGTGAAAATTGTGCCATTTGAAGCACTTTGTCCTAAGGGTGGGGCAGTAACCCAGAAAATTTCCTAATTTCAGCTACTTGCTTTGGGAGCAACAATCCAACCCAATAATACGGTTTGAAGGGAATGTGCAGCAATATGCACATGGGTAGATCTCTGGTGGAAGGACATATTGAGGTAATAGTTAGCAAAACATATATGAATTAATAGAACAATGAGTACAAAAGCAGGGAAATTATGATGAACCTTTATGATGTTCTGGCTAGGCTATAACCAGAATATTCTTCCAGTTTTTATTCTGAGGAAGAACATGAGCATCCTTGACAGAACACAGGGAGATAGATTAAAAATGTTTCCTCAGATATGAGATGGCAAGATTAGCTTGGAGTTGTTCTCAGTGAGGCTAAGCAAATGGAGGGGAGTTTTGATTAACTTGTACAAAATAATGGCAGATTTGTATAAAGTATTTAAGGAAAAGTTGTTCATGTTAGTTGATGTTAAAAGGATAAAGTGGGATTAGATTAAAGGTTGTCAGCAAGCGATACAGGGTAGATGTGATGAGGAATCTTTCTTGTGCAATGAGTGATCCTAAAGGATTGTAGAAATAAAAATGTTTAATAATTGAAAAGGAAAATGGTTGGTCACTTGAAGAAAACAAGCTTATGGGGTTTTAAGAGAGAATGAAGGAATGGTCTGATTGATTATTCCACAGAGAGCTATCATACACTTGATGGGTTGTGTGATCTCCTTTGATGTAAAAGACTGTATAATTGTTACTTGTTGGTACATTCATCATTTGTAAAATAAATGCATGATGTTAAACATAAAGTATCTATGTGGTAATCAACTTTTTTTGCCAACTAAAGCAAAGTTTCATCAGACCATTGAAAGAGTCAAATGGCTACAAACCAACATACCGTAAAACACTATTTGCCAAGAAACCTTTCCTGTCCTAAAACTATGGTGACTGCTTCTGTGCTGTCACACTACCCAGGTGGTCTGCAGATCTTTGGACATTTTCCAGCATATTTGAGCAGTGGGATTTTGACGCCTCATTTGCAGTCATCGCAACCAAACGCATGGAAACTGTTCCCATTTCTTAAGGAGTTATACTCCTGCACTATTATTTTAATTTTAAAGCTTGACCCCTGATATGGCCCTTTAGACCCCTCATCTGAGAGCATTATTTCTCCCTCAGACGTCTGAAAGATATGTATTTGCAAGAGTGTCTTAAATCACTGCAGCCACTGTTTCTGGAATATCTTTCTGGATTATTTGGCAATTGTTGCAGTGGTAATGGCTGCGCTGCCTGCTAACCCCAAACAGCCTACTGTCACCCTCTTTGTGATTTTCTCATCTTCGGTGCCCTGCAGCCAGCTTATCTGACCCCTACCAGCCATAACTCGAGACGTATTTGAGCATATGGGGGATGCGTGCATTTGTTGCTCCTCCTGAAGCTGCAGCTCCTACAGTTTGTCTTATTGCAGCCGACTAAACATCGCACCGAAACTGAATCTCCCAAAACCCTCACGCGAGTGATAAACTTATCAGAAGGAAGACTGTAACAACAACGAATTACATCTTTGTAGTGCCTTTAATGGAGTAAAACATCACAAAATGTTTCACAGGAGTTTTGATATCAGACATAATAAATAGCATATTAGGACAGATGACCGAAAGAAGCCTCTTAAAGGAAGAGGGAGAGAAGAAAGAAGAGGTAGAGAGACCGCAAGATCTAGAGTCAGAATCTCCAAGTTTATTCCCACTTCAAGCTGACTCTGCACAGCAAATTAAAATCCCAGAGGACATTTAAGTGGTTTAATAGTGGACCCATGTTGGTGGGCAGTATTTCTGCTGTGTCGCTAACCCACCAATGGGATGAGAATTCAAACCACTGACCTGTAGTTGAATGAGAAAATGCTACATTCACCGTCTTTTTGTTTCAATACTTCTTTGCCTTAAATCATATGGGGAGCACGTAAGAAGAGATTAACTCCTGTCCTATTCATAATCATGTTTGCTCTGCATCTTTTACTTATGTCTGTAATTGATAATTTCAGAGTTGAACCTTAATTGCTTTGACGACATTAGCTCAAACATGGAACAGTTAAGAGCTCCAGTAGATTCCATCCTGTGCAAGCAGCTGAGTAGTTCCAATTATCCAAATAAAATAAATTAGAATTCAAACTGAACTATAGTTAGATAGTGCCCTTGAAAACCAATGACTAGGAATTAGTTCTGTTTATTTTGATGGCTGTGGCAAGATTAAAGTGACTGCATATTGTTCATGCTTGTCATCCTGTGCATCTAAAAGAAGACTAGAAAGCACTTAACAGTGAATTTGAACAGATTATCAGAAATAAAATTAAAGATTACCTTTATGATACCTATAAACAGAAGCCGTTGTTGATTTTTGCTTCTCAAATTTTCTTGGATTTGTGAGGAAATGACACATCGAGGGGATTTATCAAAGTATTAAACAACTAAAGGTGAAGTGCTTCAGCTAGATTTCAAAAATCATAACCCGGTCAGAGTTATGCCCTCAAATATGCTGTTCAATCTGAGTAAAACTTGCATAGAACAAGAAAAAAACTGAAGGGCTGGAAGTGAGGAGGTTCCAAAGGAAAGCTTTTGCAGTTGGAAAACGTACTAGATGGATTGCTCCAGGCATCGATTTTTTAATCCCTTATATTGTTTTTTAATCAATGTCAATGATCCTGAAAGCGAATAAAATTGGAGCAGAACTGTTCAGACATGACCAAGGTATTGACGGGGGAGGTGGGAGTGGAAGTGAGAAAATAGATCTGAGAAAGCAACCAGGACAATTCTAAATGAATGGACTAAAATCTACAAGTAGGCAGAATAATGGGGGCAAGTGGAATTTGATGTGTTCAAATAAAAATACTGCACCAACGATGAAAAGTAGGTACGTTTTATAACTCTTATTACATGTATGCTGGTTGAATGCTTGTTCCAAGATGGTAAATTTTGAAAAATGAATTTGGTGGACATCCTGCTCCTGTTTATTAGAAAATCAGTTAGCCATTTTCAGTCAGTTCTGCATTATTGCTGCCAGAGCTCGCATGTTTCAAACGATGATTTGGATGTGAACATAGGATGTATGGCTAGTAACTTTGTAGATGACACCAAAATTGGTGGTATAGTGGACAGCAAAGAAGGTTACCCTACAGTACAATGGGATCTTGATCAGATGGGTCAATGGGCCAAGGAGTGGCAGATGCAGTTTAATTTAGATAAATGTGAGGCGCTGCATTTTGGAAAGGCAAATCAGGGCAGGGCTTATACACTTAATGGTCATGTCCTGGGAAGTGTTGTTGAACAAAAAGACCTTGGAGTGCAGGTTCATAGTTCCTTGAAAGTGGAGTCGCAGGTTGACAGGATAGTTAGGAAGGTGTTTGGTGTGCTTGCCTTTATTTGTCAGCGCATTGACGAGAGGAGTTGGGAGGTCATGTTGAGGCTGTACAGGTCATTGGTTAGACTACTTTTGGAATACTGCATGCAATTCTGGTCTCCCTGCTATAGGTAGGATGTTGTGAAACCTGAAAGGGTTCAGAAAAAAATGTCCAAGGATGTTGCCAGGGCTGTAGGATTTGAGCAAAAGGGAGAGGCTGAATAGTCTGGGACTATTTTCCCTGGAGCATCGGAGGTGAGGGGTGACCTTATAGAGGTTTGTAAAATCATGAGGGGCATGGATTGGGTAAATAGCCAAGGTCTTTTCTCTGGGGTGTGGAAGTCCAAAACCAGAGGGCATAGGTTTAAGGTGAGAGGGGAAATATTTAAAAGGGATCTAAGGGGCAACTTTTTCACGCAGTGGGTATATTCGAATGAGCTGGCAGAGGAAGTGGTGGAGGCTGGTACAATAACAGCATTTAAAAGGCATCTGGATGGGTATATGAATAGGAAGGGTTTAGAGGGATATGGGCCAAATGCTGGGAAACAGGTCTAGATTTATTTAGGCTATCTGGTTGGCATGGACGAGTTGGACCAAAGGGTCTGTTTCTGTGCTGTACACCTCTATGACTGTATGATTAATTCTAATTCTAGTTCAAATTTGCTATATTTCCACAATGACAAAGTAGCAATTACTAAAGCATATAAAATGTCATCTTTTTGTAAAATATTTATTCTTTCTCAAAAACTGTTTAATAGTGATTTAGCAGCTGTCTCATGCTATACAGAATCAGCTAGCATATTTCTTTCACTTTTTAATAATGGGGCGAAATTGCTTTGTCTATAGGATAATTACTTAACAGCAGAAAGCATTGTGTTTTCACTGTTGTAAATACAAACTTGATTTAAAAGTTAAAAATCTGTCATACTTATTTATATAACCTCAATGCGACTGTGAACACATGAAAAGCCAAGTTATAATGATTCCCATATGCCTTTCTTGTTCTGTAGGAAAGAATCATTTTGCGTTTTAATCATTCAAATTTAACACATAGTCAGAAAACAAAATAAAGACTTAAATTCGTAGAGACGTACAGCATGAAAACAGAATCTTCGGTCTAACTTGTCCATGCTAACCAGATATCCTAAATTAATCTAGTCCCATTTGCCTGCATTTGGCCCATATCCCTCTAAACCCTTCCTACTCATATACCCATCCAGATGACTTTTAAATGTCATAATTGTATCAACCTCCACCACTTCCTGTGCCAGCTCATTCGAATACACCCACTGCGTGAAAAAGTTGCCCCTTAGATCCCTTTTAAATCTTTCCTCTCTCACCTCAAACCTATGCCCTCTAGTTTTGGACTAGGGGCAAAGACCTTGGCTGCTCACCCTATTCAACTTCTATTAGGTCACCCCTCAGCCTCCGACACTCCAGGGAAAATAGCCTCAGTCTGTTCAGTCTCTCCCTATAGCTCAAACCCTCCAACTCCAGCAACATTCTTGAAAATCTTTTCTGAACCCTTTCAAGTTTCACAACATCCCTCCTATAGCAGGGATATCATAATTGAATGCAGTATTCCAAAATTAGCCTAACCAATGTCCTGTATGGCTGCAACATGACCTCCCAACTCCTATACTCATTGCACTGACCAATAAAAGCAAGTATACTAAACTATCCTGTCTACCTGTGACTCCACTTTAAGGAACTATGAACCTGCACTCTAAGATCTCTTTGTTTGGCAATACTCCCCAGGACCTTATCATTAAGTGTATAAGTCCTGCCCTGATTTGCCTTTCCAAAATGCAGCACCTCACATTTATATTGTAACCTGCAGCTACATAACACCTTGACGCTGCTGTTCAGATGTTAAAATCATTCTGTTGAAGTACGCTGTTTTATAACAAAGTGCTCATTAATTTGTTCATAATAAGGTCCCACAAACAGCCAGAAGATGAATACTAGCTACATTTTTTGATATCTGCCTGCTCTACCAGAACATATGTATTGAGGCATTCTAATCTGAGAGAACAGTAACTCTGACAAAAATAGATGAGCCAACAACTGAGCCATGCTGACAAATATATTGCATTAGAGATATTAATTTGGAAGTGATTTCTCAGAGCATTTGTCTGTGTTTGAAATGAGGGAAAAAGTAACTCATTTCGGAGCCAATTGCAATTGTTATGGACCATCATATCTGAATGTCTTTAAGGATTTTGTAGTCCAATTCATTCCATCTTTAATCTTCTGTTTCAATTCTGTAAAAGTTCCCACATTCCTGTATGTACACCTTTCCTAAACTCTCGAATGTATTCACAGGAACATACAAAACAACATGAATGTCATTTTGGTTCATTTTCTGGTTGATAAATTAATTGAGCACTGTTTGAAATGGATTTCTGATGACCTATGCAGGCAAATAATTGTTAGTAAAATTAATTCATGGACTGCGATGGATATCAAACATAATTATTTGTGAGGTTTGAGATTATTTCGACATAGTCAGGTCAGTGGCTGTCTGTAAAACTTTACCAACATGATCATCGTTGATATCTTACCCATTGTTTTGTTATAGTTTCTCTTCACTTGAATGTCACTCCCATTTCTAGGCTTGAGTTTGAAACTGAGGCTTAGATTTTTATTCATGAGTCAGGTGCACAAAGTCCAGGAATTCCCGGTTCTGTTATCCTCCCTCATAAAAATAGCTGCTTGACCCTTAACAAATCCACCACCAGACCAAAAATTCAGAGATGGTAATGCCATTGTATGTCAAGGGCTGATGGTTGGAGAAGGAATTGTAAAGACACTTCCAAATTTATGTTCATGAGAGGAATTAAGTTTTAAGGATTGCAGAATAATTCATTCGCTGCAATTTTGGTTTCTGAAATGGTTTCTTTCAAAGGTCACGTTGAAAGGTCACAATTTTCTTTAAAACAACTCTTGCTAGAAACCACATAATTAGTGAAAAGTGCAAGGTTTTTGCTGTAGAGTCCTGCTGGGGCTGTTTGTATGGTGACTAGATTAGTGAGTTTCTTAAAATAAAATCAATGTTCGGTGGATACTGGAGATCTGAAGTAAAAAGAGGAGTTGCTGGAAAAATTCAGCAGGTTTGGCAGCATCAGTGGACAGAAAAATGGTTCATGTTTCCAGTCCAGTTTGACTCTTCTTCAGAAATGACGGGCCCTGGAAAATTGTTTTATTTTTAATGTAGTTGGCAAAGTGGGAGAGTTAGCCAGTGAAACAGAAGGTGAGGGTGCACAAAGCAAAAGACAAAGGGAGGACTAATGGCATTATTGAAAATTTTGATGCAAAATAGGTATTCGTGTAGGTGTGAATAATCTAAAATTGGTTAGCTTTGCTGAAGGCAAAGTCATGCAGACAATTTGGGAGGGGAAGGGAATGTCATCAACATGAAGGACTGTTTATGCTTCGAAGGTGTTGAACTCAAATGTTGAGTCCTGAAGGCTGTAATGCACCTTGTTCTCCACTTAGGCACATGATAGTCCTGAAGACTGTAACGCTTGATTCCACCAGCAACTATCTTGTTGGCTTTTCACCTTTTGCCTTCCATAAATTCTAGATTGACCAAAATTTTCCAGTATAATCTTTTCTCCTCCACATAAAGTTCATTGTCACTCATTACACATATGCTTTTCAACCCACATTGGCTTCTTATTTCCCAGTGTCTCAAATCCAAAAACCTTGTCTATGTCTTTAAACCTTCCACTTCCTTGAACTTCACTGCTTCCACAACTTTCTCTAGCATATATCCCTGCATCCTTGCTACGCAATTGCAGACTCCTCCTTATTTCTCTAATTCTGGACTTATGTATAATCTTTCTTTTATCGTGCAATTGTTGGAAGAAACATCAGCTGCCTGGATCCAACTCACTGGAATTTCTAACCAATACCTTTCCACTCCTTTCTTTTTCTGACTTCCATGAAATCAACCAATCTTTTAGTCATTCTTTACAAGTTTCACATTTTTAACCTTTTCCTTACTTTTTATCTGTGAAGTGCCCCACAACACAATCTGTTGAAACGACATTCGCAAGAAACTTAGATTTGCATTTAGATTTTTTTTTTCTTCATTCATTCACAAGATGAGGATTTCACTGGCTAGGCAGCATTTATTGTCCATCCCAAAATGCCCACAGGGTAGTTGAGAGTCAACCACATTGCTGTGGGTCTGGAGTCACATGTAGGCCAGACCAGGTAAGGATGGCAGTTTCCTTCCCTAAAGGGCATCAGTGAACCAGATGGGTTTTTCCAAAAATTGACAATAGATGGTCATCATTAGATTCTTAATTCCAGACATTTTTGTTGAATTCAAATTCCACCATCTGCCACGGCAGGATTCGAACCCAGGTCTCCAGAACATTATCTGGGTCTCTGGATTAACAGTCCAGCGATAATACCACTAAGCCATCGTATGTATGTATGCATGCATGCATTTCTCTATAATGCATGATGGTATTGCTGCAGCTGTCATCAAGTTACGAACAACTCTGGTGTCCTTGTCCTCAAGTTCAGCACCGCAGTGGCTCATTAGATTTGGTGTTCAAATCAATAAATCAGCCAAATTAAAAACCAAAAGAACAGCAGATGCTGGCAGTCGGAAACAAAAACAAATTGCTGGAAAATCTTAGCAGTTCTGGCAGCATCTGAGGGAGAAAACGGCCAAATTGTTTGTTTCTTACAAAATTAGGCACAATGAGGCACATATGTGTACATCTTTGTGTCTTTTAAATAATAACTTTCATTCCAAATACTCAGTAATGGCTTCCTCTTCTCAGACAGAAAAAAAAAGCAAATTAACACTGTCAGAATTGATGTATGTCTCTGTGGTTTAATATGACAGTTTAATGGACGGTAAAGTTAGGTTATATTTTCAAGAATTGGATTCATTGACAGTTGTATCTTACAGTTAAAATGTGAACACTAACTCAGTAATCTTTTGAGTTGCTTGAGTATCCTCTGGATTTAATGAAAGTAATTTTGACACATTTTCCTGCCTTTTAGTCACATGGCTTCATTATCTTGTCAGTGATTAAAAATGAAAATATTATTCTGCAGTGTTGAGCCCTGTTAGTTGCATTGATTCTGCATTTTCATTTCATCTTCCATGAATTAACAAACGAAACACACTTTTAAAAAGCTGTTCAAAGATAGTACCATTTGATTACTTTGTATTTGCTTACTTTAGATTGTTTCATGAAGATGCCTTAGAAATAATCATTTGGCTGTTTTTTTTATTTGTGTCTTTATAGTGTTTATGTTTGTAGCTGTTTGTTTCCTGATTAACATAGAATTCTTCACGGCCAAAACGTTTTCCAAAAACAGTATTCCATCTAGCCTCATAATCCCTTCAGCCAGTGCAAGATGGATACAAAAGATCAAAGCTGTGAACAGTCAGATTCTGTTTTTCAACACTCCTTTATGGGAGCTCAGGGTAGTGACCGGAATCCAATTATATCTTTCTGATGTTTTTTGGTATTCAGTTGTGTCAAGTTGGAATGTGGTGACCATGCCATAGTATGTCTTCCTGATCTAATAAAACACAGCATTGATGTTGTGGTTTCCTATGAGCAGTTTTTTGTTTATGACTTCTTAACAAATTGACACAATAGTATAATTTTCAAGGCATTGAAGGCAAGGACTTCATTTCTGCACCAGTCAGATGCCCTTAGTTTCATGTTAGGTTTCTTAAAATTGGTCATGGGAGTCTGTGACTTTCTCATTTCTGAAAACAAAATTAACTATGACCGGTCATTTAGATTGCTTCACTTGTTAGTGAAGTCATACACCACTTCAGACTTACTTCATAATGGTCAGCTCATGAAAATGGTATGGTTATAATTGCAGTAGAGACCAGTAATGTCTTTAATTTTTTAGTATCTGAAAGCCCAGCTATTTATTAAACAAGTGAAGCCACAAGTCTAGCAGATTAAATAGAATTTTACTGCACATAAATCAAAGAACATGGTAAATAAATATGCTGTATCTAAAGTTGACAGTTACATTACGTGGCACGGTGGCTCAGTGGTTAGCACCGCTGCCTCACAGCACTAGAGACCTGTGTTCGATTCCAACCTCGGGCGACTGTCTGTGTGGAGTTTTCTCAAGAAGGGTCGAGGCCCGAAACGTCAGCCTTCCTGCTCCTCCGATGCTGCTTGGCCTGCTGTGTTCATCCAGCTCTACACCTTGTTATCTCAGATTCTCCAGCATCTGCAGTTCCTACTATCTCTGAAACAAAATTTTATTTCTCTCCATTACAATGTACAAAAAAAGTCAAAATTTGCAAAATATTATATCTGTTGCAGAATTTATTACTTAAATAAGACCACCATCTGAACCATAAATATTTTGAATGTTACTATTTAACTGAAACATTTTGCATTACAGAATTAATTTTCAAACTTATTTACCTTCAGTAGAATAATTGGAATATTGATGAATAATGTGATACCTGGTAATGAATTGTGGAAGGAGGAATGACCAAATTTGTAGCGATCTTCAGAATTGTCCTCCTCTTGTCTAAATGCAAGATTACAGATTTTCTTTGTTGCTTTAAGAATCTCCTTACAGTCCCCTTGATGATCAGTCAAAAAAGTCCAAACACACCTTCTTTATTTGCCACTGCTTGCATTATTTTGTTTTGTTTTTTGTTTTTCCCCTCATAAGCACAAATTTTGCTCTAGTCATCTCTCCTAAGAGCAATAGCTTTATCCTTTTTGTTCCACAGTGTCAGCATTAGGCGAGTCATTTTCTTTTGAAGCATTCCCAACCCCCATCCCCTCAAAATTATCATGGAATGTTAGATAACAAGGTGTAGAGCTGGATGAACACAGCAGGCCAAGCAGCATCGTAGGAGCAGGAAGGCTTGTTGTTGCGGTATTACGCTTTGACACATGTGGCTTAGGGACTGCTTGCAGGCAGAATTCAGACTTCAGTTTGATTCCAACTGTCTTTGTCATTGTTGTCAGCTTGAGGCTTCTGTGCCTTTATAATCACACAAGTCTTACTCTTTAGGCACCACTTAAGTCAAACTTGTTCTTCGTAACAGTTTCAGAGGCAGATGTACCGTTTTCCGAGTCCATTGACCTCGCTGATATACCCTTATCTTTAACAAGTGCAAGGAATTTCTGAGAAGAATCTGGAGGCAGCACATGGTTTGCTAGTAGATTTGAATTTATCTTGGGAAGTCAAATAGTTTTGCTCCCAGCATCAAACAGGTCAAACATCAGGATCATGGGCAGGCTACCTCTTGACCTTTTCAGCTGGAGGGAAAGGACAAGGGTGTCTCATAAAAGTCAGCACATAACTTAAAGAAAACTAATTGGAAGCACACACTTGGAGTGTGATCAGGACACCTTGTTGCTATTTTTGATTTGCAGCCATTCTTTCATGCCTAAAAAGTGAGAAAATTCAGGAGTGTACCAACAGTCTAATAACTGAGCCATTGCTGAAATGACCTTTATGTCATAAGCTATTACTAAACCCTGTGATGCAAAATGGAAATTTTTTAGCTCTCCAACATAGTGGACTATTGGTGTTTTTCTAATCCCAAGTTCCAAATGAGCAGTTTATTGAAAAGCTTTTTACAAATAAACAGTGCATATTCCATTGCCACTCTAAAAGAGTTTTAGCATTAAACCAACAGAAATTGTTATTACTTTGAGGCCGGACGATAATTATTTAGAACAAGTGCATTCATACCCTAGTGGAAATGCGGGAGGTGTGTAAACTTTCACATTGAGTAGGACTTTCACTCCATCAGGCTTGCATTTTTAGAGTAGGAAAGAGGGCTGTCAATAGAAATTTTAAAGTGTTTCAGTCAGAAATGAAAGGCAAAAATAACCAACACTGCAAAAACAAATTTGAAATGATAATTTGTTATTTATATGGTGGAGGTATACTGAAAAATGTTGTAGATATCACACAATTGTTGCAACAACACTGTGATACTGCTAATACTCTGGATCCATTGTACAGAGAAAATGGGGTGAATTTTGTATTACTGACAACCAAAACAAACAACAAGTCTTCCATCGGAAGTGCCATGATGTAAATCTCTCTTGCAAGCCCTTAGCTTTAGAGGGTTGAGCACTTGAGTTCGTAAAATATCCTCATATTTCACAGATGTCAAAACATGCAGATAACATTTATGTAACATTTTAAATTTGGCTTTTTTTAAAATTCATCTCCAATGACAGTTCAAAACATTAGAGATTAGATGAACGAGAGACCACCTTATTGAAACATAAGAGATTCTTTGACTTGACAGGGTAGATGCAGAAAGATTGTTTCTGCTTTTGTGAGAATCTAAGACAAGGAGGCCATAATTTCAAAATAAGAGGATGCCCATTTAAAATCGATGAGGAATTTCTTCTCTCCAAAGGGAGTGAATTTGTGGAATTTGTTACTGTAGAGGGCTGTTGAGGTTTTTTTTTAGGCATGTTTAAGGCTGAGATAGACAGATTTTTAATCAGTCATGGAATTAAGGATAATGGGAAAAAGACAGGAAAATGGAATTAATGATTATCAGATTAGCCATTATCTCATTGAATGGTTAAGCTGACTCACTGGGCAGAATGGCCTACTTCTGCTCCTACATCCTATGGTCTTGCGCCTTACAGCCATATGAATGCTTTATTCTGACATCATTGTATTTTAAGCAAGCCCTGGGCTCCTGTGCATAGGTATAGAATTCATTAAGCCTTGGCTCTTATGAAGATGCCTGTGTTCAACACCTGAAATCCCCTTGAATGCTTAATTCTTGATCCATAATGAAGGTTGCAATTATGTTCCAACGCAATATTTATGTATCCGTTAGAGAAGTGTGCATGATGAAATAGAAGATGCACATTAAATGCACACAACCTGCAGGGGAGAGAAATACAAATGGGAAATGCAGGAGTCCCACGCATAGATGATGAAAGAAGAAATGGAGAATGGTGTGATGTAAGCTGTGTGATCTGTCTATATTTTAATGTCATTTACTTCAGACTTCAGGTTTAAGTTAGTGATCTGTGAATTTTAATCTTTGTGTCCAAAGGAGTTTAATGATTAACTTACCGGTATTTCTGTCGTCATGGTGATTTTTTTTAAATGAAGAGTCTGAGAGAAAGATTTCCTAGACACTAATGGGAATTTATTGACATTGAGAAAGTTTTTTGTCAGAACAAAATGAACATTTGTATATTAGGCTTTCAGTTTAGGAGGACAGGGATTGAGTGTTTTTTTTGATTACGAGAAACCCCATAATGTGGGACGAAAATAGCTTTTAGGTTTCATTTGGCCATTTATATAGGTCTTAGCTGAAATTGGATTTGTAAAACCAATACTCCTAATAAAAGGAGATAGTTTAAAACTTTGAGAGAGGTTACTTCAATGGAAGCAGTTCCTTTTGAAAGTTCCAGACCATAAGTGTTTGGTTAAACTCTGAAGAAGTTATTTGAAAGTTGTGAAAGACATTAAGCTCGGTTGTATGAAAGTTCCAGGAATAGGCCATCAGATTATCAAGCCATGAATTGAAGCCATAATTAATTTAAACAAAGAAATGCAACAGTTGAAAGAAACGGTTGAACAGATGAATCAGGTAATGCAGTTGAAGCAGAAAAGGAAGAGCATGAAGAATATCTGACCTTGCAATTTCACCTTGTAAACTATCACAGTAGATAGCTTTTTGCTATGTTTGCAAATCAATTACAACACTTTTAAACTATTGAAACATTGAAATATTGAAACATTCTTCATCATCAGAATTACTTAGATGCAGAAATGAATCATACGCTTGTTAAATTCATGGACGGCACCGAGATTGAGAACACATTAGGAACTGAACAAGCACTTAACAGTTTGCAGAAGGATTTTAATCAATTATCCAATTCGGCAGCCAAATAGCAATTTTTCTTTATAAACACTGAAATATAAAAGTATTCTAAATCAAAAATGCAAGAGTACAGAATGAAGGAAACTAAATGAGCTCATAGATTTAGAAAGATACTTAGGAGCAACTTAGACACTTGACTCCTAGTGTAGGTTCACTGGAGAAGATGCAAATTGCTAGCATGTGTCAAGTAGTACAAAATAAGCTTTTATGTGAAGGGTGATAAACATTTGCAAAGCCCTCACAGACAAGACAGCAGATAGATAGAGCTGTGAAGCACAAGGAGTTGGTGAGTGAATTAGAATACTAGCAGGAATACAAAAAGAAAATGTTCAGCAAGTCTGGTAGCATCTGGATAGAGAGAGTTAGCATTTGATGGCAAGGACCTTTTGTGCAGAACCTGTTCTGTTTTGTTCACTGGGTGCTTGTTACCATTTAATCATTCTCTCTTCCCACTGTGGTTATGATATTCCCAGTTTTATTTTATTTATAATTCACCTGGCAATATTTCAACAATCTCAGTGCCACCTTTCTTGTTGGATAGATGCAATGAAAGGAAAGAGAGAAGCTGCTAAAACTGGAATCCTGAACATGAAGATTACAAAAATGGATTAGTTACCAACTATTTTAAAAATCAAAATTCATGCCTTGAGAATGACTTATTTAGTCCAGCGTTGTCCAAAATGATTTTGATGCTTGACAAACTTATGGCCATCATGTCATCATGTGCATCACACAGTGCTATAATGGAAATTACATTTTAATTACAGTTATTGATTATTAATAAGATTCCTTTACAAGTTTTCACTGACCTTTTCATTTTTTGTTACAGTGCCTTGCCAGGAGCTAACTAATTTTGCTCTTATTTTGCAGTTTTTTTTTAAATGAAAGTAGGTAAAAGTGCCCTGAAGAAGGGTCACTGGATCCAAAATGTTAATTCTGCTTTGTCTCCAGAGATGCTTCGGACCACTGAGTATTTTCAGTAATTTCTGTTTTTGTTGAGGGAAAAGGACATTGAAAATCAAAAACAGGAACTTCTTCACTGCTATCTGTGCTTCTCCACCACAACTTCTGTGGAAGTGAAGCAGATAAACATGTTACTAGGGTTCTGTCAGGCATCCAGTGAAGTCTTTGATCAGAGCCACTGTAGAAAAATGTTGACTCATTATAATGCAGGGTTTAAATGCATGGACCGTCCTAAAACAGGAATCCTTAATTACACAAACATTTGTGTACATGTGTGAAAGAGTTTGACTTTCAGAAGCAAATTATTTACGTCGGATGCCTATGACACAACACTCCAGAAACAGCAGAGAACCATGAAGAGCTCTGCTTCTGGTCTCCAATCAGCCAGGTAACCAATGGGAAGCAGAAGCAGAGATGCCTTGTGTCCAGCAGGACTGTTGATTGGTGGAACTCCAATTGCTCATCCCAACAGCCACGCAAGCCAGTCTACCTTGCCATTCCAGGCCTCAAAGGCCATCTCACTCGCCTCGGGGCTGCTGTTGGGCTCTCGGTCAGCTTTATGCCAGTGTCAATTCCCCTCAGCAGTTCTCTAGTTGCTACCAGAGGCTCTGACGGTTCAGAACGTGGCTCTTGTTGCAGCTGAACACTTGAGACCTCCAGCTTCTTCTGGCTTTCTGCATTTCCTCACTGCCTTCGGGTTTGCCCCTTCTTCAGCCTGCACTTGGGGAGTCAGGCGCTGCTCTTCCCAGCCTGCTGAGAATTTTACTTGTGAACCGAAGGGGCTTTAAGGATCACCAAATCCCCTTCCTAGCGGGATTCTGTCGGTCCTTGACATCAGGTGGGCTCCAAATGCCCCAAATGAGGCACATACCAAAGTTGGGATATTGGGGCCCCGCACAACTCTCTGCTGTTATATCTGCTACAGGCAACAATGGTGTGTGGGGGTGACCTCAGCTGTACTCCCCTCTGTGGTAGAATGGCTTGCTGATGCACATTGTTTTTCTCTTAAATGGGACTTGAGCAAACCACTGCGGGGCTAACAACACCTGGGAAGCTGGACCCCTGGAAGAATTTACAGCCACAGAAACAAATGAAATTTATTCAGGGAAGCATTCATTTAAAATGCTTCATGCTGATTTTGAACATTAAGGGCTGTACTTCACAAAGCCTGATGTTCTTAGAGTTTAAAAATAAAGAAGCATTGTAGTGACTTTGAAGCATATTACTTAATGATTAAATAATTTCCCTTTCCTGAAACATGTGCTTTGAATTGTAAATTATTGCTTTTAGACAGGATTTTAAAGTCAAAACCAATGGGCAGTTGTTTCGGTATGGCGACAAATTGTTGCAATGATCTGCTGTGATTGATAGCAGAAGGAGGTTGATCTGTCCAACAACATATGGTGCTGGATTTGTGTACTGTGCATCTATGTAGGTCTGCACACAGCATCATCTGAGAAACAAGATCATCTCCAGGCTTGTGTGGAACATGGGACTGAATGTGCCAAAATATGGTTCCAGTCTGAGCTACAATTGGTAATACTGACATATATGAAGAAATGTTGATGTGATTTTGCAGATCACAATGAGGAAGGCCGTCTGAGACAGCAAGTGACATATTGATCTATGTGTGGTGGTGACAGAGCATTTGAAGAATTTCAGAGGAGATAGTGATGTATTAGCTGTGTATGAGCACTGGACCGTGTGCAATACTGTTATATACATTGGTTTGTATGTGAAGGCATTTGAGCACTGGTTATTGTGTGACAGCAGATGGAAGGTGATAGACCTTTGAGTTATCCAACATCTTCAATGCACAGTATTATATGGTGTACAGTTAAACAGCTGCACACCAAATATCACACATATCACTGAGATACTGACTTACTTCACTTTATCTTGCTTAATAAGAATTCTGCCTCCAGAACTGATATTGAAAAAATCTGCCACAATCACTTTTTAGTTATGAGGTAACAAGGTG
>NC_063342.1:54164573-54191512 GCF_021869965.1 Rhincodon typus | reverse complement strand
TTTCTGAAGAAGGGTCTAGGCCCAAAACGTCAGCCTTCCTGCTCCTCTGATGCTGCTTGGCCTGCTGTGTTTATCCAGCTCTACACCTTGTTATCTCAGATTCTTCAGCATCTGCAGTTCCTACTATCTCTGAAACTTTTTAGTTATTATGTGTTTACTTTTCTCTTCAGTTGAGTTATTCAAACGTTTTTTTTGTATGAATATTTAGAAATGGAGACAACATGGGTTTATAGGATTTGAGCCCAACAGATGCAAGGAAGCTGAATTACACTTACAGATAAGGAACTGTCTATAGCTGAGCTTTTGCCAACTGCTGTTATTATTCATTTGCTTTGATAGAGTTAACTACCTAAACACGAAACAATGGGAAATGCGTATGACATTTTGCATTGGATGAAAGACAGGTTTGAATACAAATGATGCTTTCATTAATAAAATGACATAGGACATGGAGCCCTGCGAATAATGGTAAATGTAATCGAAAACTCAGAGCTGTGTGTATGGGCAAGAAAATTGTTTGTCTTCTTTTCCATACTGGTGAATTATGTAAACCAAATATCAAAAAGGTTAGATGTTTTATGAGTTAATAATTCTTTAATAGTGTAACATTTATTGATTTATTCAGCATCATGGTTATTTCATATTGTTTATCGTGTTCTGTGGAAACACACATATTTACCTATACTGACACAGATTTCCTTAAGTACTCACTAACATTTTGTCTTATATATTTAGTCTGAGCCTTTAGCAAATAACACAGAAGTCATATTGCTTGCTCACAAATTATTCAAGCAGAATCTTTCCCAGTAATTTCTCATGTTGATCAGCAACTGTTTTGTGCTTGTGTTAAAATGATATAATTAATTTCAGCACCTCTAAAGACATTTATCCCATAAAAGCATCAGAGTAGCTTTGTTAGCACAGCAGATGTCCTGATCAACCCAATCCATTGGCTTGTTAGTAACAGGCCAGGTTTTCCATAGAGCCTCTGCTACATTAAAGTTAGTTGCTGTGAATTCAGCATCCAGGCGACAGTCTCCACTTCTGTTGAATAACAATAGCGATGCACACAGCTGTGTGTGAATGCGGATGTGTTAGAGTAACATTAGTCGGAACAGAAGCTTACCGCGCTCTCTGAATTCTGACATTGAGGTAAGAGAAAGATGTGTCAGGGTTTGATGGTATTTTTGGATTTCCTTAGTCACGGTAGCATCTGGGATTTCCTTCCAGCTGTTTGCTGGCTAGCTAGGTCTGGGAGGAGATGCTTTCACACTATGGATGTAAAGGTCCGGATTGAGTGTTTGCATAATGGCTTGTTGGAGATGAGAGGCAAGGGGATTCACTGATCAAACCATGCTTGAAGCTGCCTGCTTCAATTACTCATCAGTACCCAGCTAGTATCTGAATCTGTTAAGGTGCAGTAGAAGGCCAACATCCCTCATCCTCAGAAGGCTCACACAACAAGGTGGTGTAAGAGGCGCTGTTTCATTCAGTTACTTTGAAGGTTGCTGATCAGGGGAACAAAAAGCGATGAATAGTCTAAAGGAGATATTTGATGTACTGCTCTCTGCTATTAAGAACACAGCCCTCACTGAGATTCTCAGAAAAGACATCCTCAGGATCACATTTGCAGGTTATAAGCAGACTATCATAACTTTTATGTTTTGTCTTGATCCCTTAATTACTTTTTATTGTCAAAGAGGGATTTTGTATGGAGAAGGTTTCAGACAGAACTTGTTTGAAACAGAACTGACATGCAAACAGCTGTTACGACTGTTTCCTCACAGTAGTAAAGATTTTTGTGTTTAACCATTTTTTGTCAATATTCAGAAATGCATGTTAGAGTGATTCTTAGTCAGGCAATTTTAAGAACGGATTTTCATTCAGCATGTCTGCTATTGAAACAATGTGAATGTTCTGAGAAAGATGAAGTAGTGTAAATTTCAGGTGCATGTGTTCATTAATTTTAGCCAGTTGAATCTGAGTTTTTTTCTCCAATGATCTGTGCTGTATATATCTGAATTGTAACTGCTCACATGTTGCAAAATATGGTGACTCTCTTGGGTTCAATTTCATGCACCATTGCAATAGTCATTTGTAAAGGGTGCATATATTTACTCGAGTACCAGTTTGGTTAGTGTGACAATCATTTGAGACCCAGGTGTTTTTTTTATTTTGCTCCTTTGGAAACAGGTGAAGATGTGTCCCAAGCACTTAATTCTGCTTATTTATTTTTAATCAACCTGTTAGGACATGTTATGACATACCTCTATAGCCATCATATCCTGAGATGGGACTTGAATATGAAAATTCCCTAGAAGTAGGAACTTAGCTGCTGCATTGCAAAACCCTTTTTAATTCTGGTTAATAACAGTACGTATTTCAACAGCAGACTTTCAATACTTTTCTTTTTGATCTAATGTGGCCTGATCTTAGCCTTCAAAACTTTGTGGAGTTACTATTTTCCAGAATAGTTTTGGTGAACTCAGCACAGATTGGATGAAGATTATTGGGAATTTCCAAGCAACACGTTCAGGATTGGCCACTTGATGTTTATCTCCTCAGATTACAGTCAGCTCTCAATGCATGAGGCAAGGATTGTGCAATATTATCAGAATATGTGTATGCAGTGACATTGTAGGCTCACAAGGGAACCACTTGGTGCACTGTTCTCATACCGGGAAGATTTTTGGAAAAGTGCAATGTGTTCAGATCCCTGTCATTAATTTTCTTAAGTTACTGCTTGTACATAAGCAAGCTCCTGTAACATTGACTTTCATCCTTGATTTCCTGTACCCTTCATTGGAGAACACCATATTTCTGTTTCCCCAGGGAAAAAAAAAGTCTTCACGACAGCAGGAAGGGAGAAAATCTGAAACCCAAGCTTGCAATGCCACCGAATGTTAGTATATTAGTGTTAACACTCAGTGTAAGCATTCATAATGCTATAATTCAAGAATTAAATGGCATTGAGGTTGGGGCTGTTTTATCCAGGGAATGGATTATAGTTGCCCAAGGCATTAACATGAGACCTGGGATATTTTTACTACTTAGTGTCATTTAAACTGTGCCACCCAACTGGTTGACGGAATTGGACAGGAGAAAACATCTGACATGTCAAACTGTTGACACCAACAGTTCATTGATGATGAATGCTCCTATACCACACAATTCTAGCTCTGGATACTTGTGTGCCTACATGGGTACCATGCTGGTTAGAACATAAGAACATAAGAACTAGGAGCCAGGAGTAGGCCATCTGGCCCCTCGAGCCTGCCCCGCCATTCAATAAGATCATGGCTGATCTTTTCGAGACTCAGCTCCACTTACCCGCCCACTCACCATAACCCTTAATTCCTTTACTGTTCAAAAATTTATCTAGCCTTGCCTTAAAAACATTCAGCGAGGTAGCTTCAGCCGCTTCACTGGGCAGAGAATTCCACAGATTCACAACCCTTTGGGTGAAGAAGTTCCTCCTGACCTCAGTCTTACATCTGCTTCCCTTTATTTTGAGGCTATGCCCCCTAGTCCTAGTTTCACCTGCTAGTGGAAACAACCTCCCTGCCTCCACCTTATCTCTTCCATTCATAATCTTATATGTTTCTATAAGATCTCCCCTCATTCTTAATTCCAATGAGTATAATCCCAGCCTACTCAGTTTCTCCTCATAATCCAACCCCCTCAACTCTGGAATCAACCGAGTGAATCTCCTCTGCATCCCCTCCAGTGCTAGTATATCCCTTCTCAAGTGAGGAGACCAAAACTGCACACAGTACTCCAGGTGTGGCCTCACCAGGACCCTATACAGCTGCAGCATAGCCTCCCTGTTTTTAAACTCCATCCCTCTAGCAATGACAGACAAAATTCCATTTGCCTTTTTAATTACCTGCTGCACCTGCAATCCTACTTTTAGCGATTCATGCACAAGGACACCCAAGTCCCTCTGCACAGCAGCATGCTGCAATTTTTTACTATTTAAAACATAGTCCATTTTGCTGTTATTCCTACCAAAATGGATGACCTCACACTTATCAACATTGTACTCCATCTGCCAGACCTTTGCCCATTCACTTAGACTATCTATATCCCTCTGCAGACTTTCAGTGTCTTCTGCACACTTTGCTCTGCCACTCATCTTAGTGTCATCTGCAAATTTTGACACACCACACTTAGTCCCCACTCCAAATCATCTATGTAAATTGTAAACAATTGCGGTCCCAACACTGATCCCTGAGGCACACCACTAGCCACTGACCGCCAACCAGGAAAACACCCATTTACCCCTACTCTTTGCTTTCTACTAGTCAACCAATCCTGAATGGTTGTGCGACACCACTGACAATGAATACTGAAATGTGTTCTTTCCAAGTTGAACACAGTTCGTCAAGATGATCCAGAGCTTTAGGAAGGCATAACAGCTGAGTGACATGATACTTTCAGGTCCCTTCACTTGCCCAGCAACCCCCTGCATCACATGTTTCAGCATAATGAACTTCTCAGCTAAACTGATTCCTGTCTTCCAGTCACTTCACAACTCCATCCGAATGCATTGTACTCACCCTTACTTTCAGTCTATCGCCGCCTTGAATCCATGCCTCACAGTTGCCATTCACAAATGGTGTCCTTTCTCCACTTCCACAGAAGTCGTTCTGAATGTTGACATTGACTTGGCTTTGTCTACTTAGCAAAGAAAAGTGCGCAGAGTTCTTTTGAAAATGTGGGAGAGCGCAGTGAGAGGATGTGAGCTGCTGGAAATGTGTGCCCACCTTACTCTCCCGGAGTGGAGGTCTCATTCCATGAAGATGCAGGTGTCAGCAGAGATGTGCCATGAGAGCCTGAGCTTCTTTCAAGCTGGACCTCTGTGTCCGTCGCCTCTGCTATTAGAGATGAATAGTGGAGCTGCAAAAGCTGCTTTCCTCTGCCATTGTGAAGGTTGGCAGCAGAGAAGTGCACCTAGTGATGAGTGAAGTGCAAGGCAGATGAAGTATCTTTTTGAAGAAGTTGGTGATCACCTGTTGAGCAGTGATAACACTTTGATAGAAGAAGATCTTTGAACAGCAACTGATTCCCTAACCATGGCCAGAGTTCTTCATTTTTAGTGATCAAAGGTTTCATTGAAGAAGCTGCTCCTGTTATGCTCTCACCTTGGTTTACTGATGAGTTTGTACACATTGGGGAACAGATGTCTTGGCTGGAAAAGTCAGACTCCAAATTTAAAGAAGTTTTAAATTGCCTTTTTATTCATTGGTTTCCCTTTGAGATCCAGAGGGGCTCCCAGCTGGCTTTGGTATCTCCCATGGAAACCCAGAAGATGGCAGAATGGTATCAGAGATCCTCAGCCAGCCTTAACTTTGGAGATTCATCTCCCTGTGAGTATGCAGATTTCCACCCAGTCCTTTTGTTTTGTGACACACTCACCATTTCAATCCTCAAACTGAGGTCTGTGACGTTTTTGTATGTGTTCTGAAAGAGTGTGGTGGCCTGCCTTTTCTTTAAAATTGCGTTACATTTTGTCACGTTTCCCAGATAATGGAAGGAAGATGTAGAGAGAGAGGATATTGGGGTATGCTGAAATTGAGGTGAAAATTCTTTTTTTAATCACTTAAAAGAGCAAAGAATGCGTCTTTAAAGTGCTTGGCTGAACAGTTCACCAGGCTTCAGAATAAAGAAGTCGAAGGTTTATTTCTTTTATTAAAGAAAAACAAAGCATTAGTATTGTAAATTTTCAAGCAGTCTAATGGAATGTCAAAGGACATCAATCTTTTCATATCCTAACGCATTCCCTTGCTTGAGTAAACGATGGCTGAACTGTACAATTAAAATTCTATACATGAGTGATAGTGCTTCATATAACAACACTTCCTCAGAAGCCGACCTCCCAAAGAGGAAAAACAATAATTGTTGCTTTACCCACTTCCATTTATATAGACTTTGTGCATTGATTGAGTCTTGAGGTTCAGCTACAGGAGTTGCTGTATTTTGGCATCAGTCTAGGGCTGACAATCAGCCCTGGAACTTCTTGTCATTAGTTGTTCGCAGAGTCCCATGAAATAGTTCTGTTTTGGGAAATGTATCAACTGCTAGAATAAACATAGAAAATATTTTTCTTTGTGTACAACAATAGGCACATAACATGTTGAGAATTCAACATGTCCAGAAGCAGGAGAATCAAATGAACTCATTCGAGGTAACTCTTTTCATTCTAGGGACAGATGAATATTATATGAAGACTGGAAGCACACTGGTATCACCAATTGTAACTTCATGGCCCCTGTGTTGCATTTATTTAACACTGCTGTCATGCCACATGGTTGGAGGAAACCCCTGTTTGAAAATATATGCTCTCCTGGACTGATGGCTGAAT
The DNA here is from genome assembly GCF_021869965.1 of Rhincodon typus. Classification (NCBI taxonomy): domain Eukaryota; kingdom Metazoa; phylum Chordata; class Chondrichthyes; order Orectolobiformes; family Rhincodontidae; genus Rhincodon; species Rhincodon typus. The sequence continues at coordinate 54,185,148 of NC_063342.1, read as the reverse complement.
AGTCAATTGTGCAAGTCAGAAGTGTAATTTATTGATGGATTAACCAAACTTCACATCAATATTGGTACAAGTAGTATTGGCAATTGAATTTTAGGCAGTTCCAACACTGTAACTGTAATTTTCAACATGATTTTATATGCCTGACATTGAAAATAGTGCTTAATTTGCTTTAAACCAGAGTTGACGTTTAATCATGAAACTAATTCTTTGCATATATTATGGATTAACTGTTAACTTTCATGTGTCTTGTTTCTGCTGAACCAGTTTTTTTTTCAAAAATTGCACTGATGCATTTCATTCTTCCCCATTTGTTCTGTTCATGTCACTTGGTCACTCACAGTCTAATAAGCTTCAGATGGTTCTCAAGCTGTAGTTTTGATGGAACTGCGCACGTTGTACTGTCCTGATTTGATCTGAAGCATCAATCTACTACAAACACCTGTGCTTTCAGCACTGATTAACTCCAACAAATTCCAACTCTTCAAATGTATAAATGAAAAATTGCTTTACTTTTACACAGATGGGTATGCTGTGGGGGTGGAGAAGGTAGATGGGATGGTGATAGGTGAGTGTAGGTAGGCAGTGGTGGGGATTGGTCAGTAAGATCGGGGGGGCGGGGCGGATAGGTGGGAGAGAAGATTGAGACAGGTATAATTTTCAATGAGGATTAGTTTACTCCCATTTTTAATATTCTGTTAGTAACTGTTTTAAAGAATTAGCAGAACTCCTGTGGTTAACTACTTTTGCATTATATCTCCCAGTGCGTATGTGGAGACAGATAGTGGGCCAGATATTTGAATTACTGGAAATCTCACACAGATCCACATTTGAGGGTAGATTTTGCTGAGGGCTCCCTCAGAAATGCAGAGTCATACTTGCATTCTGATTGTTTTCTCATAGAATACAATTACAAACCACACCATTTTATCACAGAGATAGCAAGAACTGCAGATGCTGGAGTCAAAGATAACGCCGTATGGAGCTGGAGGAACACAGCAGGCCAGGCAGCATCAGAGGAGCAGGAAAGTTGACGTTTCGGGTCGGGACCCTTCTTCAGAAATGGGGAGGGCGAAGGGAGCTGGGAAATAAATAGAGAGGAGGGGTGGGGCTGGGGAAGGTAGATGGGATGGTGATAGGTGAGTGTAGGTAGGCAGTGGTGGGGATTGTTCAGTAAGATCGGGGGGGGGAGCGCGGATAGGTGGGAGAGAAGATTGAGACAGGTTGTGTCAAGTCAAGGAGGCGGGGATGAGAAGGAGGCTTGGATAAGGGATGAGGCTGGAGGTGGGGAGATTTTAAAACTGATGAATTCCATGTTTAGGCCATCGGGCTGTAGATTCCCGAGGCGGAATATGAAGTGTTGCTCCTCCAGTTTGCAGGTGGTGTCATCCTGATACTGGAGGAGGCCCAGGATGGTGAGATCAAGCGTAGACTGGGATACCGTATCATAGAACATCTGCACTCTGTGCACGACAAATTTCAACACTTTCCGGTCACCAACCATTTTAACTCCCCCTCCCACTCCTTGGGTGACATGTCCATCCTGGGCCTCCTCCAGTGTCACAATGACACCACCCGCAAACTGGAGGAACAGCACCTCATATTCTGCCTCTGGAGCCTACAGCCCAATGGCCTAAACATGGAATTCACCAGTTTTAAAGTCTCACCAACCCCGGCCTCATCCCATGTCCAACGCTCCCTCTCAACCCCACCTCCTTGACCTGATACAACCTGTCCATCTTCTCTCCCACTTATTCGCCCCACCCATCCCACTGACCAATCCCCACCACTGCCTACCTGCACTCACCTATCGCCATCCCACCGACGTTCCCCAGCCCCTCCTCTCTCTATTTATTTCCCAGCTCCCTTCCCCCTTCCCTATTTCTGAAGAAGGGTCCCGACCCGAAACGTCAACTTTCCTGCTCCTCTGATGCTGTCTGGCCCGCTGTGTTCCTCCAGCTCCATGCTATTTTATCACAGTAGTAGCTTTCCTCGTGTAAAATATGAATGCCCTGACACCTACCTTGATAGCTGCCGTGTGATCTTAAGTCCAGAAGGTTAATGCAATGTTAGGGTCCTGGGAGGGTAGGGTGCCAAGTGTGCAATGCCAAATATGTGGCGGGCAAGATACCAGGTGCCTGTTGAAGGGGTAGGCTGCCAGGAGGAGAGGGTTTGGTGCTAGGTGGTACAGGAGCCTAGGTGGCAAGGTAAGTGATGCACTGTTTTGGGCGGGTCACAATGGGTAAGAGAAATGGTGGGGAAGGCCATGGCCCAGTGGTATTATCGCTGGATTGTTAATCCAGAGACCCAGATAAAGTTCTGGGGACCTGGGGTCGAAACCCGCCATGACAGATGATGGAATTGAATTCAGTGAAAAATATCTGAATTTAAGAATCTAATGATGACCATGAACCATTGTCGATTGTCAGGAAAAACCCATCTGGTTCACTAATGCCCTTTAGGGAAGGAAACTGCCTCCTTACCTCATCTGGCCCACATGTGACTCCAGACTCACAGCAATGTGGTTGACTCTCAGCTGCCCTCAGGGCAATTACGGATAGACAATAAATGCTGCCTGGTCAGCGATGCTCTCATCCCATGAATAAATGAGAAAAAGAAAAAAATCTGGTCTCGTGGGGTATGGGAGGGTCAGTGTCAGGTCTGGGGGGCACTGAGGGTAGATAGTGAATTGGGCGGCGATGTTTGTTTTAGGTCTGTTGTTGGGATGAGGGAGGGAGAGAAGACGTTCGGGTCAGATCTGCCATTTGGGAAAAGGATTCATTGCCTAGGGTGAAGGGTTATTGTCTACTGAGGTGGGGTGGACGGGTCAACTCCTGGGGGTAGTATCCGAGCAAGAGTTGGGGTGTGTAAATAATCAGGGAAAAGTGTACTTGGGGATAAGTGAAGTAAGTTGGGATCAATTTAAACATTAACATACAGAGAAATCTGGGCGTGCAGGCCCACAGTTCCCTGAAAATGGCAACACAAGTGGATAGGATGGTCAAGAAGGCATGTGGCATGCTTGCCTTCATCAGTCGGGACATAGAGCATAATAATTGGAAGTCGTGTTGCAGCTGTATAGAACTATTGTTCAGCTGTATTTGCTCCGGTTTTTCCCCTCAATCCAAAAACGTCCAAATTAGGTGAACTGGCCATGCTAAATTGCCCATATTGTTCAGGAATGTGTAGGTTAGGTGAATTAACCATGGGAAATGCAGGTTACAGGAATAGAGTATGGGGATAGATCTGGGTGGGATGCTGTTTGGAGGGTTGGTATGCACTTGTTGGGCCGAATGGCCTGTATCCAAGCTGTAGGGATTCTAAGAAATATTGTATACAGTTCTGATCGGCACACTACGAGAAGGATATGGAGGCTTTGGAGAGGGTACAGAAATGCTCTATCAGGGTGTTGCCTGGTTTGGAGGGTACTACCTATGCGGGGTGATTTGACATACTTGGTTTATTTTCACTTGAGCATCGGAGGCTGAGCGGCGACTTGATCAAAGTTTACAAAATTATGAGAAGCACGGATAGAATGGATAGTCAGACTCTTTTCCCAGGTAGAAATGTCAGTTACTCGGTGATGTAAGTTTAAGGTAAAAGGAGGAAAGTTTATATGAAATGTGAGAGGCACTTTTTTTTTAAAAACAGCAGTTGGTAAGTGCTTGGAATGTGCTGCCAGAGGTTATGGTAGAAGCAATACAATAGCAATATTTAAGAAGCTTCTTGACAGATGTATGAATAGGCAGGGAATAGGAGGATATGGACCACCTAGAGGCAAAAGGTTTTTAGTTTAGAAAGGCATCATGTGTTGGCGTAGACTTGGAAGGACCTGTTCCTGTGCTATTCTTTGTTCTTGTTCTTAATAGTTACACAGGAGTTAGACCGTATATTTAATAGGCTAACTTTGGCTGAATGTTTTATTTTACTTAATTTTATCAGAAGTCTTTGATTTAAATGGCGATATTTGAATGTTCCAGTTATATTGCCCAGTGGAAAATTCAATTTCCCAGAGTCTGCTACAATAAAGATTCCATGAGGTCCCCATGCTCAATTCCCATTGCTGTTGGGATAATGGCTTTGGAAAATCTGTTAGTATACCTAGAAGTGGTATGCTTTTATGCATAGCATAAATCAGTTTATTTGAAGCATCGCGTGTTGCTCTGTGGAACTGATAGCTTTCAGTTAGCCCAGACACTGATGTGTCTGTGAATACAATGTTTTGAATGTAATAGCTCACTGCAATCAGCATATGTTGGATTTTTCAATACTGCAGCCTAATTTACTATGCTGTGAGCAATAACAAAAGCATTGACATAATAAGTAAAATAAACCGCCAGAGGCAAAGCCCGTATGAAAACTACAACATATCTGGTAAACCAAAAATCTAATACAAAATGTTGGAAACAGTTTTAGGCTCTAACTGGAGCCTAAAACCCTGACAAATAGTGGGAACAAGGGATGGGTGGGTTGGCCTGTATGAAATCTACAGTACATCTTGTACATGGTTGACTTGCTGAAATAACAACATGATATCAAAGAAAGTTTTGGAACTAATTTTAATGGATGCATTTTTTTCTGATAGTTGTTAATTCATGATTAATTCTTTGGAAATAATTGGAATGATTCAGTTGGTTTTCTGTGGGTGTGTAGTTTCTCCTATGAGTTGAGTAATTCTTCAACAATATAATGATTATTTCACGCAATTAGATAAGTGTGATGGATGTTTTGAGGTATCACAATCAATTTTTCAATGTATTATAAATGTCTTAGATGAAGAATCTCAAATCTATGAATATGATGATATTGTATTCCACAGAAAATCAAAATATGACAAGTAATGATGTTAAGGACGGAACATGAGGGAGTTGAATTCTAAATTATATCCTTATGCTTAAATAAAGTAAATTACTGTTGTAAAAATGTCCAATAGGAGTTAAAAGCCCAATGAACAAATCAGTTGGGAACAACTGCAAAAAGCCATTGGGGAATAGATATGTATTCATCTAGCTAGTTTGGACGTACGTGTCCTCAATAGCATTGTGGTTAGTAGCTGCAAATATGTGTCCAAATGATGCTCGTATTTGTAAATTAAAACACAAGTTTCATTGACTATAACACCAGCAAATATTGGAACATTTCTTCCACTATACAAATGCAAGCACCTTTCCTTCATTATGCATCAGCAGACAGATTCTTCATCCCCACCCCCCCAACCGACTGCAAACATGAACATTATATTGCTGAGAAGTACAGATCTGACTGTGTCCTTGTCATTCTTACTGTAGGTCTGGAGAATAATGCAAATACACTGTCAAATGATGGATCAATTATATCCCATTGATATCCATACAAATCTTGTAGTTCATTTCACATAAAAAACAGAAAGTACTGAAGAGTTCCAGCAGCATCCATGAAGAAAAAAATCAATTAACGTTTTGAGTCCTTTGACTCTTCGTCAGAACTGAGTGTAGCCGGGAACTGGTGGAATTTCTGGTGATGATGGGCTTGGAGGGGATGGTTGCATTCCGGTTGGAAAAGGAGTAAGTCAAGTAGATGGAGATTATGGCCAGAGAAAGAGTAAAGGAGAAGCAGACAAAGGGATTCCTGTTAGTAAGCTGAGAGAGAGAAATGCTGAATAGGTGCTCATGGAAAGTGTGGATAGTTGAAAATGGGTTACCTGTGCTGGGAGCAACCCATTTGGAAAATGACATCAGGCTGGGTAATGAATATGGATGAAGGTGTTCACGCTCTGAAATTAAACTTAATGTTGAGTCCTGAAAGCTGTCAGGTACCTAGGTGGTGTTCCTCCCACTTGCTTTGAGCCTTACTGGAGCACTGCGGTAGTACTTAGCTCGAAATGTTGGCCAGGGAACATGGTGGTATATTGCAACTGGAAGCTCAGATCATGTTTATGGACAAAACAGAGGTGTTCCACAAAGTCTCACAGGTTGTTTTGTCTCTCCAGTGCAGAAGAGAGTAGACTGTGAGTAATGAACGTAATAGACTTGATAAATCACGCCTTCACTTGAAAGGCCTTGGATGGTGAGGAGGTAGAAGGTAAACGGGAAAGTGTCGCACCTTGTGCAATTGCAAAGGAAGGTGCCAAAAGATTGTGGGGAGGAATTGGGAGTGGAGGAGGAGTGGACCAGGAGTTCCTGGAGGGAATGGTCCCTAAAAAAAAATGCTCACAATATATATCTGGTGGTGGTTTCCCACTGGAGATGGGATCCTTTTAATGAGGTGGCTGGTGGAGTCAAAAGTAAGGACAAAGGGGACAGTATCATTGTTGAGGAAGGGAGGGGTGAGGGAAGGGAATCCTTGGTTGAGGATAAAGGTGGACATTTCTGAGGGGTCCCTGCAGAAGATGGCATCATCAGAACCGATGTGACAGATGGAGGAAACAGGAGAATGGTATGGAGTGCTTACAGGGAGCAGGGTGTGAAAAAGCTTAGTCCAGGTAACTGTGGGAGTCAGTGGGTTTGTACTGAATATCAGTAGCCAGCCTATCCCCAGAAATGGAAACAGATGCTGAGGAAGGAAAGGGAGAAGTCAGACATGAGCCAGTGAAGGTGAGAGAAGGATGGGAATTGGAAGAAAAATTGATAAATTTTTCCAAGCCCAAATGAGAAGAGGAGACAGGACCAATGATGTCATTGATATACTGGAGACAGAGCTATGCGGTGTGACTGAATAGGCCTGGAAGGAGGAATGTTCCACGTACCAAAAAAAGAGACAGGCATAGCTATGGCCCACGTGGATACCCATAGCCAGACCTTCGACTTAAAGAAGTTGCGAGAAGTTAAGGAAGAAGTTTAATTTTAAATTTATTCACGGGTTGTGGATGTCGCAGGCTAGACCAGCATTCGTGATTCATTCCTAAATGCCCAGAGGGCAGTTCACAGTCAACCACATTGCTGTGGGTCTGGAGTCACATGTCGGCCAGACCAGATAAGGAAGGCATTTAAATTCCCTAAAGGGCATTAGTGAGCCAGTTGTTTTTTTTTTCCCGACAATTGATAATGGTTTCACAGTCATCATTAGACTTTTATTTCCAATTTTTTTTTAAAATTTGAATTCAAATTCCACCATCTGCCACGTGAGGATTCAAATCGAGGGCCACAAGACATTGCTTGGGTCTCCAGATTAATAGTCGAGCAATAATACCACTCAGCCATTGTCTCCCACATTGCTCAACGTGAGGACGAGTTCAGCCAGGCAGAGGAAGGTGGTGGTAGGAGGGGGCTCCCCAGGTCAGTTGAGGTTCATGATAGTCATGGAAGCAATACCCTGCTGTTCAATGATGGGGCCATGGTCCAGGGGAGATAGCAGGAGGTGTAGATGTAGCAATGAAGCGGTCAGTCTGCCAGACAACAGCAGCACCACCCTCGTTGACAGGCATGATTACAATGTTAGTGTTGGACCTGAGAGCACAGAATGCAGTCCGTTCAGAGGGAGATAGGTTTGAGCTGGTAAGGTGGGGTGGTGTGAGGGGCAGAGAAACTAAGGCGACCAATGTCATATCAACAGTTCTCATTTAACAGGTCGAGTGCAGATGATAGGTCAAGGGAGGGGACCAGGTGTTGGAGGTGGGTGAAGGGGTTTGTGGGACAGGGAGGGGACTCCTGTCCAAAAAAAAGGGTAAAAGTGCCAGAAAAAGGGTTTGATGTCATGTCATGCCAGAAATTCATTGAGGTTGAGGCAGAAAAGAATAAAACTAAGACCGTTGCTGACGACAGATCATTCAGCATGAGAGAGTGGAAGGTTAGAAAGGATAGTTAAACCACAACAAGAGGTGTGATCAGAAGCAGGGATAGAGTCAAGTGGAAGGGAGAGTTCAGGGAGGAAGATTGCAAAAGGGAATGGTATCACTGAATTGTTGCAGCTCACGTTCCTTCATTGCTGAAAGTAAGAGGAAGATGTTTCTTGTTAAAAAACTGAACGAGCTGAAGAATGAAGTGGAACTAGAAAACAGGACAGTTCTACAATCATGTGAAGTGGTGCTAACTGAGAGAGAGTGTGCATATATTGACATTATGGCTCTGAGTGTAGATCACAGGATGCAGAGATTACAGCTGTTCTGAGGAGCGTTGTATATCATGGATTCACAACAAAAAGGATGAAACTTCAGCCAGAATCCACGTGGAGTAAGTCAGAGCCAAAGGCACTCGCTCAGGAATAAGATGTGGAAGTGCGTTTTGGCAAATACCTTGTCAAACACTAGGAGCGACAATGAATGTCGTGATGGTAATCGAGGAAAGATTGAAACAGAAATCGTGTCACAGAGAGGAATACAATTTCTTCAAACTGGGCGTATCTTGAAAATATATGGCATGCAATTAAACACTAAAATAAAACTAAGAACTGCAGATGCAAAATATTGTCATAGCCCATTTCCCACGATGGATACGTGAATAGCATTAAAATTTGTGGCAAGATAATTAAAGTCACTGTAGACATAATGTTTGTCTTCCTGGTAATATCAGTTGGATAACACCATTTCCAAATAAAACACTCCATTCCAAACAATTACGTCTGAAATGGGCCATAATCAGAATAGGCCCAGTTAGGTCAACAATGCAAGTTTATGGCTACATCTGGTCAATACGGAATAATGCAATGATAGAAAACAGAAATGCTGTAATTATGTATTGATTGGAAATCTGGTTCTGTTCAGCTCAGAGAATGGAAGTTGAGAGACTTGATAGTGGTATTCAAAATCATAAGTGCCTGAACAAAGACATTAAGGAGAAACTGCGACCTGAAACTTGAAGGGTCAAAACCCAGAGGGCACCAATTTAAGGTGATTGGCAAAAAAAAAGCAATGGTGACATGGGCAAACCCTTTTAAAACTGAGAGTGGTTAGGATCTGGTATGCACTGCGTGAGAGTATAATGGAGGCAGAATCAATTGTGACTTGCAAAAGAGAATTGGATGACCATCTGTTGTGGGAAATCTTACAGAACTACAGAGAAAATGCAGGAGAATGGGACTCTGCTCTTGCAGGGAGGTGGCACAAGCACAAGGGGCTCATTCTGTTCCATACCCTTCCTTTCATTCTTCTACCAAAAGATAACAAAATCACATCCCAGGCTACATCTCCTAGATCAGTTTCAGACTAAAGTGTTTCTGCTCAGTTTCTCAGCTGCAATGCAGCCCTGTTTCTGGCAATTTTCGAGGGAGATTATGAAACAGGATTCCAAAGATGGGGGTTATAATTTACCTGCTCATTGCCTATTAGTTCCGCTGATGGCTTAGCATGCGTTCTGTTCGACAGCTGGCAAACCAGGCATCTGCCTGGATGAAGTGATAAGCTCATTTAGTATGTGCAGGTCAGTGTTCCATGTATGCATTGTATCCTGATTCACACTTCAGGATTCGGCTGCTACACCATACATTCCTGCAGTATTGGAGCTAATGATCAAGGTGAAGTGGAGTCTAGAAGCTTAATTTTCTTTCTTAGATTTGTAGTATTGGTGGAGCTAAAATGGTCCACTTGACATCCCCAAAGTGAACCTGAACTGCATCTACATCAGGCATAAATCTATCTTGACAGTAAGGTTGCAGGCCAACTGGATGAACCGGTAGACTATATGGTGTGGTTTATTATCTGCCAGCTGTATATTAATAAAGTTCTGGACCTCTTGAAGTAGCCTAGGTCTCCAGCTGGTGCAATCATTTTGCCAATTGACTGCGCATGCACAGCCAAGTAGAAAAATATACCTGTTGTTTGCATGGGCTCCTTCCAACATAAAATGTGATAGTGTGGTCTAACTAAAGAATGTTGCTGACTAAGCAACATGAGTTTATTGCGCTGGAACAATTTTCAACTCACAGGAATATGACCCACATTAGCTGAGGATTTGAGAGTGGAGGAGCAAGTGTGTCTTGTTGCAATTATACAAGGCTTTGGTGAACCTGGAATATGGTGTGCAGTTCTGATCTCCTTATCTGAGAAAGGGTGCTCTTACTATAGAGGCAGTGCAGAGTAGGTTTACCAGACAAATTCTTGCAATGGCAGGACTGACATACGAGGAGAGGTTGAATCAGTTAGGTTTATATTCACTGGCATTCAGAAGAATGAGAATATAGAAACCTACAAAATTCTAACAGAAGTAGACAGGATAGATGCAGGAAGGATGTTCCCAATGATTAGGGAGTCCAGAACCAGGGGTTACAGTTTAAATCTAAGGGGTAAACCATTTACGACTGAGATGAGAAATTTCTTCACCCGAGAGTTGTGAACCTGTGGAATTCGTGACCGCGGAAAGGAATCGAGGCCAGAACATTTTACGATTCCAAGAAAGATTTACATTTAGTGCTGGAGACTGAATGGATCAAAGGATGCAGGGGTAAAATGGAAGAAGGCTATTGGATTGGATGATCAGCCATCATCATAAAGAAAAGGAGAAGAGGCTTCAAAAGCTGAATGGCCTGCTCCAAATTTCTTGCTTTTTTTAGCCTTTTGTTTCTAATTTAAAATATTATGATCCCCTGAAGAGATCAATAATAAAGAAACAAAGTGAATTTCTAGTGTCCAATTGAAAGGTTCATAGAACAAAATTTCAAGTTTTAAGAATTCTACTGTACCAAGCAAGCTAAAAATAACATTGAAAAACAAACCCTTTCTGAAGGTAACTTAATTACTGGACAACAGAAGTGTTTTCCTCCATTTCATGTTTAAGAGAACAGTTATCCTGATCACATTCCATGAACAAAGATTTCCCAGATTGCCCCGGTATAGGATTTATTTCATACACAAAAAGTCAGCAGGAGTTGGCCATTTCGCCCCTCAAGCCTGCTCCACCATTCAGGTAAGATCATGGCAGACCTGATTGTAATCTCCAGATTCACATTTCTACCGATCCTTGATAACTTTTCACCACTTTACTTGACAAAAATCTGTCTACCTATGCCATAAGAATCTTCAAGGACTCTCTCCTGAAAAGATGGTAGAAGCAGAGTTCTAGGAGTCTGAACGAAAATATTTCATCTAATCTGTTTCTATTGGGCAAGCCTTAATTTTTAAAAGGTGACCCCTGGTTGTAGATTCTCATGTAAGAGGAAACATCTTCTCCACATCCAATTACTCTTGTAAACTCCAGCCTGGTCTGTTCAACCTTTCTCCATAGACAAACCATCGCTTAAGCTGCTTTTACAACCTTTCTTAAATAAGGTAACTAGTATGCTACACAGCACTCCAGATGTAATCTTCACTAACCCTGCACCCTGGTTAACTGAAGCACATCCTCCCTATTTTTATATTTAATTCCCCTTGTGATAAATAATATTATACTGATTTTCCTATTACTTGTTCTTCCTTTATATATTTCTGATTCAAGTGCTAGAATGCTCAGATTTCTCTGAATTGTTGAGCTCTGCAATCTGAAATCATTTTGATAATATGCTTTTTGTTATTCTTCTTGTAAAAAATTTCCCACATTATACTCCATTTGTCATATCTTTCCCATCTACATCACTCTGTAGCCTCCTATGTCCTCTTCACAGTATACTTTCTTAGTATCTTTGTTTTATCAGCACACTGGGCAACCATACCTTCCATCTGACGATCCAAGTTAATGTGGATTAAGAACTGTTGAGGTCCCAGCACTGATCCCTATGCCACACTACCCACTACACCTTGCCAAACCGGAAAAGATCTGTTTATGCCTATTTTGTTTCCTGTTTGCCAGCCAATGTTCTATCCTTTCCAGTACACTACCACATATTCATAAGCTTCTATTTTCTGCAATAATCTATGATATGGCACCTTCTCAAATGCCTTCGGGAAAGCTAACACATCCACCAGTTGCCCTTTATCCATTGCACTTGTTCTTTCGCAAAATCCCGTTGACCCACCCACAGACATTGAGTTTATTGAAGTGTCCTGCTATAACTTATTTAATAATACCTTCTAACTTTTTCCCTATGATAAATAACAATCCAACTGACCTGCAGTTTTCTGCTTCATTTGTATAAACTTTTATTATTCTGATATTTCTAGCCAGCTTTCTCTCGTACTGAAATTATTTTGGTCATTACTGTTTTTTTTCTCAGTCATTCTTTGCTATCTTTTATAGCTGCCCAGTCTTTTGACCTGTGACCTCTCTTGGCTCAATCGCGTGTGTTTTTTTTCTGAAGTTTGATACTGTCTTTAACCTTTCTAGTTAACAATGGACGATGAGTCTACAGTTCGGAATTTTTGTCATGTTACACAGGAGAATGGCCGCACACCTCTGATAATTAAACTAAAACACTAGCCCCAATCTGTTATGATGGGATTAAGGGTTCCCCTCTAATAATTACCCCCGAAACACTCAGAGAAGCTCGTCTTTCCCCTCCTAATCTATTATAAGAGTGGTTAAAAGAAAGAAAATCTCTGATCTCTACTTTACAAGTCACAAGAAACAATTTATTTATTTAACCCAACAATGAACAAATTAGCAAAATTACTAACAAACCCCTTAGACTACTAACTACTCCCTAACTGGTCTAAATTCTACTGGAATGCTGTTTAAAGAAAAATAAGTCCCGCTAATATAAACCCAATTAATAAGAAGCAATAAATTATAACTTAGTCTGTGCGAACTTGGAGAGATTGTCTTCTGGAATCTTCTGTCGTTTCTGCTTTCTTCACAAATGCCATTCTTCCGTTAATTCTGCTGTCAGGGATATTTTATCTCTATAATTTCTTCAATGAAGACTTAGAGCTAAAATATTGTGGTACCTTTGATTAATTAGATGGACTTTCTCTGAGAGCTGAATGGTGCCAACTCTGGCAGGTGGTGGATGTCTCTCTTTCAGATGCCAGTTGGCTCTCCCCAACTTTCCAAATGCCCTCGTCTTAAATACTCATAATGACATAATTAAATGCTTATGATATGATTAGTTTCAGGTTGTCAACACAATCAGATTTAACTTCAATTGGCTTTCTGTATCTAGGTCCTTTGTTTACCTTAATTAGAAGGGAGGCAATGCCTAGTGGTTTTATCACTGTACTGTTAACCCATATACCCAGATAATGTTCTGGGGATCTGGGTTCGAATCCCGCCATGACAGATGGTGGAATTTGAATTCAATAAAATATCTGGAATTAAAAATCAAATGACGACCATGAATCCATTGTTGATTGTTGGAAAAGCCCACCTGGTTCACTGATGTCCTTTAGGGAAGGGAACTGCCATCCTTACCTGGTCTGGCCTACATGTGACTCCAAACCCACAGCAATGCGATTGACTCTTAACTGCCCTCCAGGCAATTAGGATAGGCAGTAAATCCCGTGAATGAATAAAGAAAAAGAAAATTGGCCAAATTCAAACTTGTCACAACATCAGAACAAGACAGCTGTTTTGCCTGCCACCTGTAAGCCTTTGTTTGATACACATGTTTCACTTTGTGAGGTTCTCTGTATTGGCAACTTCAGCTGCTGTTCACAGACAATTTTTTTTAAATTTTGAAGTGCAGACAAAGCACAGATTTCTTAAAGGAACCACACATTTTAGCTTCCTGCCTTCCACTTCACAATTACTTTGTACCCAACTTTGTAACACTTAATCTGAAATATTATCTATTGTGTATTCCAAAATGTCTCCACAAAAACTGAAAGAACTGCGGATGCTGTAAATCAGGAGCAAAAACAGAAATTGCTGGAAAAGCTCAGCAGGTCTGGCAGCATCTGTGAAGAAAAAAGTCAAAGTTAACGTTTCGGGTCGGCGACCTTACCTCAGAACTGTTGTTGATGTCTCCATAAAAGCCTGTTAGTGCATTTTTGTTAATCTAGCCTTCAACCCAAATCATTTCAGCAAACTGAGAATACACTTCCTCTATACCCATAGCTTCTGCTAGCACCAATCTTTCAGCAGCTGAAGTATTTATAACTATTATTTTTGTTTTCTTGGCTTCCCAGGCCAATAGACAGCATTTCTTATTATTTCCTGCCAATAATATGATATGGAGTCACATGTAGGCCAGACCAGGTAAGGATGGCAGCTTCTTATTGGAACAACCATTTGGTAAGCAAAAATCACAAATATCACTTCATATCTTCAAGGTCACCAGAAATTTGAAAGTACATTTTTTCTAACTTTAATTTCTTTAAAACTTCCTCAGCAATAGCATATTTCATCATAGTACTCAGATCCAAAATGTTAGACCACGTCTGGAGTGCTGTGAGCAGTTTTGTTCCCCTTATTTCAGGAAAAATACCATTATATTGGAAGCAGTTCCGAGAAGCTACACGAGGATGATCCCTGCTATAGAGGGATTGTCTTATAAGCAAAGGCTAAACAAGTTGGGAGTTTACTCGTTGGAGTTTAGAAGAATGAAAGGTGATCTCATTGAAACATATAGCACTCTTAAGGGTAAATGCTGAGAAGATGTGTCCCCCCATGGCAGAGTCTTAAGACTAGAGGGCATAGTCTCAGAATAAAGGGGTGCCAATTTAAGACTGAGTTAAGGAAGAATTTCATCTCTCAGAACGTTGTGCAACTCGGAACTCCTTACCACAGAGAGCTGTGAGAGCAGCTGTGAATATTTAAGGCTGAGATAGATCTTTGATAAATTTGGTTAATCGAAGGTCACAGGGAAAAGGCAGGGAAATGGATGTGAGGAATACGGTATATGGAAAAGCCCTGGGGAAAATTGATGCACAGAGAGATCTGGGTGTTCAGGTCCATTGTACCTTGAAGGTGGCAATGCAGGTCGATAGAGTGGTCAAGAAGGCATACGGCATGCTTTCATTCATCGGATGGGGTATTGAGGACAAGAGTTGGCAGGTCATGTTACAGTTGTATAGGACTTTGGTTCGACCACATTTGGAATACTGTGTACAGCTCTGGTCGCCACATTACTGAAAGGATGTGGATGCTTTGGATAGGGTGCAGAGGAGGTTCACCAGGATGTTGCCTGGTATGGAGGGCGCTAGCTATGAAGAGAGGTTGAGTAGATTAGGATTATTTACATTAGAAAGATGGAGGTTGAGGGGGGACCTGATTGAGGTCTACAAAATCATGAGAGGTATAGACAGGGTGGATAGCAAGAAGCTTTTTCCCCAGAGTGGGGGACTCAATTACTAGGGGTCACGATTTCAAGGTGAGAGGGGGAAAGTTTAAGGGAGATATGCGTAGAAAGTTCTTTACGCAGAGGGTGGTGGGTGCCTGGAATGCGTTGCCAGCGGAGGTGGTAGAGGCGGGCACGATAGCGTCATTTAAGGTGTGTCTAGACAGATGCATGAATGGGCAGGGAGCAGAGGGATACAGATCCTTGGAAAGTAGGCGACAGGTTTAGATAGAGGATCTGGATTGGTGCAGGCTTGGAGGGCCGAAGGGCCTGTTCCTATGCTGTAATTTTCTTTGTTCTTTGTTCTTTGAATGTCAGATCAGCCATGATCCTATTGAATGGTAGAGGGGCTGAATGACGTACTGCTATTCATATTTCTTAAGATCAATAGTTGTTTGGCATCTCTCAAAATGTTCTTCCTGAACGATTGGCTAATTTCCCAAACTTCAATTAACTCTGACATGATCTCTGAGTTCATAATTTGGTTAACAGCTTAAAGAAGCAATGAAAGGATTAGTTTTCTTTGAGTGGTATGAATAGAAGTTTATTTTACTAAGAAATTAATCATTTGACATTTTAAAAACATCTTTGAGTTTTTATGAATGGGATTTTTTAAAAACCCATCAAATGAATATAGTTAAACGTGTATTAGATTTGTCAAACTTTATTAAATCTCCACATGGTTCCTGAAGTACGCTCGGAATGGATACTGGCTGAGTGGAAATGAGTTTGCAATGGAGTATAAAGTGCCATTGATAAGGGAGGGGGGTCAGTAGTTGACGTAAGTTGGAATAGAAGTTATAAAAGGCTATGGGATTGGTGGAGCTGGAGGAGATGTGAAATGTTAGAAGATCAAAAGTAATACAAATGGGACAAGGTCAGGCCCAGATGGAATCCTACACTCTGCCTTACCACCTTCTGGGTGACAACTGTATCCATTACATCCCCTCTAAGCCTCCTGCCCATTACCTGAAATCCATGGCCCCTGGTCATTGATCCCTCCAGGGGAAATATTCCTTCCTGTCCACCCTATCTATGCCTCCTCATAATTTTATACATCTTACTCATAACCCCACAGAATCCTCTGCTCCAAGGAAAACACCATGTTTATCCATTGTCCCTTCATAACTAAAACTCTCTAGCCCAGGTAGCATTGTGATAAATCTCCTCTGCATCCTCTCCATTGCAAATTAAATCCCTTGGCAGTCATCACCTTTTGGACAGTTGCTTTTGAGATAGTTATGTCCCTAATTATGTTACTGGGGATGGGCACTTTCCTGTTTTGTTGCATGGGACACCTCGGCTCACATGGGGCTGGCCAATTTCTAGTGCTCTGCTTGCGGCTCGTTGGTTGTGTGAAGCAACTCCCCATGATGAGTTCCATGTTGTCCTGCTGCATGGGAGTGCTACTACTCTGAAATCTTGCAGCTGATGAGTTATTTTGTAAAAATTCAGATGCAGCAGATTACAGTTGCAAGCACTGTAATGTAACCCTTGTAGGGCAGGAAATCATTTCCCCTGTCAGGCTAAACATGGGATTCTTTCTGGAAATCAGATCCTGAGAGAGTTCAAAATCTAGTCTAGTCTTGAGGCAAGCTTTTTAGCTGAGCCTGAAGCTGCTTTGTTGATGTTAAGAAAGCAGACTGAAAGGAGGGAAATTAAAACTGGATAATTAAAAGCTACTCAAAAAAGCCATCACGTTTAGTCATGTGACTGGAGCTCTTTGTTAAACCACTCGGTTCGTATGATGATTTTGATGTCTTGTGAACAGTCAGTATGGGCCAACAGAATACTGTGTACAGCTCTGGTCGCCACATTACTAAAAGGATGTGGATGCTTTGGAGAGGGTGCAGAGGAGGTTCACCAGGATGTTGCCTGGTATGGAGGGTGCTAGCTATGAAGAGAGGTTGAGTAGGAAGCCCTGAGGAGGCTGACTGGCCATTGGAAGTTCAGCGTTTGGCAGGGTTCTACATGTGGGCAGGGCATTCTGTCAATACTATCAGATGGAACCAGCTCCCCAATGGTCCAAAAATCACGTGTGTATCTTCAGCACCCAGTGTTAAAATCATTGCAGGATGCTAATGGAGCAGAGAGAGGAACTGCTCAATTTCATCTCCCCGCCCCCCCACCAATTCTGCACAAGTTCTTCCAGGAGGTGGGGGGACTGGAGTTCAAATCACATGTTAGACTGCGATACCACACTGAGTTCTAATACTTCAGCATGCAGTGAATGGGAGCAGAGAAAAATAATTTGTATAAATGTGTACGAGGCAACATTTTGTGCAAGAGAGCATTCTGCTTTCCTCCAGTCTTCAAGCCTGAATAGTACCCAATCAGGGCTCAAAATACATGGGAATAGCAGGTCAGGCAATACCCAAAATCTTCACATCATGGGGGGATTCACTCACAAGGGCCACCAAACAGAGAAAGGTCAGAATGGAAGTAAATGGCAAAGATCCGGTCCTCCAATTTCAGTTTGGTTTTCTCCCATACTTGCTGCTGATTGGGTCACGTGTGTACATATGAACAACAAACCGTAAAGAGAAATAATTTTGTTATTGGAGGAGCAGCAAGCATGTCAGTTCATGTCAGTTCTGGCATGAAGGAGTTGCCAAAAGAGCATCAAGAGTCCAGAGGCCAAGGTGCAAGGAAAAGGCGCCATCTGGTTTTCTGTTGCGTCTGGGGATAGGAGCCAAATTCTTTTGGGCCAAGGGCAAGAGCTGATCTTTGTTGATGTAGCTGCCTCCAAAGGAAGTGGGTGGTTGAAGGGGAGAGACAGGCTGCAAGCAGAAGGAGTTGTGAAAGGGTAGTTGAGAGGTGGGAGAAAGAGTAAAGCTGTGGGGTGGGAGAAGACAGAGGAAGCTGCATGGGGATTGTAGAGAGAGGTTGTAAGGAAGATGGAACAGCTTTGCACCGTAACACTCTGAACAAGAAAGAATGCTCAGCATCATATCAAAACCATTATGAATATGTACATTTATGAATTACATATTTAGATGAATATGAGCCATCGTTTAGTAGAACAGGACTTAAGTATTGTTGAAAAAAGAAACAATTTATTGCTTTTCATCTTGTACTCATCTTGACATTTACAAGAATACCAATGTTAGGGGAACATATATTTTGTGTGAGAAGAGGGCTGGTTGGTTGACAAATATACTCCGAATTGTAGAGGTATTGCCATGGAGACTGCACCAGTTAGATGATGAATGACAGTTTATGGGCAAGCTTTGTTGAAATTTAAACCAGGCAGGTGAGAGTGTTAGAGGGCTGAAAGTAACACAACTGCGACAAAGTCAGGCTCAGATGGAATCCTGTACTTTGCCTTTACCACTCTTCACAGGTGTACATCGCCCTATCTTCCTGCTGTCCCCGACCCCCACAGTGGATGTAGTGAGGCAGAAAATTTCCCAGCTCAAGCTGTCTGCCTCAGTAACAAAATTCTGAGCTCAACATGGTTTCCCCATGGTCAACACAGCTGCTTTTGCCAATGTCTACAAGTGTGAATATATTCCCAATAAAATCAACCCATGGGCTCCTGTTTAACTTTTCTAACAAACACATTGCCCAAGCTTGCAGTTGGGCAAAATGACCAAATCCAAAGCAAATCACATGATCTTCTTCAACCTGCCATTTTCACTTTCCAGAATCCCAAAAAAATTGCAATTTTGTTTTGTACTTGTATTAATTTTTATAAAATTTATACCAGTTTAATCTAAGGAAAATAAAAATTTTGAACACAAATACAATGTGCTCTGTTCACCACCTGTGGTTCCAATGAATATAAAGACCATTCTATAGATTTTTGCTTTACTTCAGATGCAGATTACATCCGTTGTCTGTGCGGAAAAGATTTTATTCACGTTTCAATAATGTGAACACCATGGGGTCTGCAATATAACGAGGGAACAGTTAATCTGATGCAAATGAAGCATATACATCACAAGACTGCTTCCATTGGAAAGTACATGTGGGAACACACGACAGCAAGGATGGATGTGGGCAAATGAATAAAAGAAAGGGAAAGTCTTCACTAAGTGGCTCAGTCCCCCGACTGAAGAATCAGTGTGCCAATACAGTGCAGAAAATGAAGGCCATTCAGCTGGTCCTGTCTGTACCAACTCTTGTATAAACTACTCAGCTCACCCTCTCCTTTTCCCGTAGCCTTGCAAATCCTGTCATGTGTTTATCCAATTCGATTTGAAAAGCTAATATTGCATCTGCCTCTGCCACAACATGCCACACAACAGATCCCAACCTGTGATTGGGTGAAAGGATTCCTTAATGTTGATTTTGGTTCTTTTGCCAGTCACTACCCCCTGCCTACCGACCCCAAAAGAAAACTTCCTGCCCTGAAGTTAAAAATCCATGCTTTTTTTTTTCTTGCTTGGTTTGATTTTCTCTTAGTTTTGATTTTAGCCAAAATAATATTGCAGTCTCTTGTATCTATTAGGAATTTTGTTGAACCTTTTTGACTTCCTTGAGTTAATTAATAAGCGTCACTGAAGAGCAGCGCGCATTCACCTTGTTTGGACTCATTTCAAAATGAGATTGCTGTGGTTAAGGGCAAGGTGTTTGAGTTATTGCCTTAAGCTTCAATGACAAATCCCAAGATTGGGACTTCTTTTTTAATCACAGCCACAAAGCCAGATTATATCTCGTTGGAGCTTTGATTTCCATGTGTCAGTTCTGCAGCTTGTCGCTTCAAATATCTTTAGTAAGGGAGCATCTAGTGCATGAAAAGAATTCTAACCAAACCAGTGTTTAATTCAGCAAAACGTGTTTGACCTAGATTTTAAATGGATGGTTGATTTTTAAATCTCAATTGGGAATTCCGACAGCATGTATATGGTTTATTGTACTAAATAAGCAACAAGAAATCAGTCGCTGGAAAAAAAATCTATATCACTGCTTTGAAATTTGAAATTTAATGCAGGTCTATTATTCAAGGTTATTTTGTGAAAAGTCATTCTTTACAAACCATTTTCAAGAGATGTCAGTATCGCTGTGCTCAAAAATTGACTGTGAGGCTGGATAATACTGACAGCATCACTTCAGGGATCTGGGACCCAGTCCAGGCCTCCTCATTGGGATGAAAGTTTCACAGATTCATCAGTCTGGGTGGAATGCTCTTCGGAGGGGCAGTGTAGACTTGTTGGGCCGAATGGCCTGTTTCCACACTGTAGGGATTCTATGATTCTATGATATTAAAAATACCTGTAGATGGGGTAAGTTATCGCAGTCCATAAATCCATGAAAAAATATTGCTTTCTTTCCCTTCTTTAATTCTCTAATCTCACCTGTGCATCTATTGCAAATATTGTTCATTCTTTGTGTGTAGATGGATTGCCTGAATGGTCTGTGTTCTGAATTTTTTTTGTTTAGTCAGACTGAGCTTGCATAAATGCACAATTCAATTTGGAGAAACATTCAAAATTTTCTTTTAACACAACATTTACTGTTTTTAAGTTCATTAATAGGGTGTTGACATACCTAAGATAACAAGGTGTAGAGCTGGATG
>NC_063342.1:54114385-54164173 GCF_021869965.1 Rhincodon typus | reverse complement strand
GGATTTCTGAAGAAGGGTCTAGGCCCGAAACGTCAGCCTTCCTGCTCCTCTGATGCTGCTTGGCCTGCTGTGTTCATCCAGCTCTACACCTTGTTATCTTAGATTCTCCAGCATCTGCAGTTCCTACTATCTAAGTTGACATACCTAAATGCCTTTGTGAATGCGGTAATCATTCTCTTCTTAAATCGCAGCAGCCCTGTGGTATTGGAACTCCCACGTTGCTGTTAGGGAGGAAGTTTGTGACTTTTGCACAGTGATAATGAAGGACTAGCAGTATATTTCTAAGTCAGGATGGTATGAGAGAGGGAAATTTGCAGGTTCTAGTTTTCCCACATGCTTTTTATCATTGTTCTCTGGTGGAAGAGATTGCTGCTTTAGAACGTGTTCTTGAAAGAGCCTTGGCTAGTTACTATAGTGTACCGTGTAGATGGTTCACACTGTAGCCACTGTTTCATGGGATGAATAGGTTGCTTTGTCCTGGATGGTGTCAATGAGTGTTGTTAGAGTTGCATTGATTCAGACAACAGGAGAGTATTCCATCACATTGATTTCTTGAAAATTCTTCTCCTGGCTTTGGGACTGCAGGAAGTGAGGTACTAGCTGCAAAATCCCAAACATTTGACTTGCTCTTCATGTCTAACGTTGATGGCCCAATTCACTTAAGTTCCTGGGCAATGAAAATGCCGAGGATTTTGCTCATGGATGATTCAGTGATATTAAACCTTGGATTTGTGTGTAAAAGTTGACTGTCAGTGGCTTTGTTTCATATCTTTCTCCAGTGCGCACTTGGAATGCAATCCTTTGAAATGGGAATCAATTAACTATTCATTCATTGCACTCTCACCAGGACCTGAATGACTTGCTTGTGTCTAGGTAGCCAGGTCTGGATGCATTGCTCAGTTTTGGTATGACTAGAGATCAAACTTGATTCCAGACTTGTATCTTAATTCTAATTATATTGTTGATTTCCTTTGCACAGTGAAGACAGCAAGACTACTACTACCGTCAGATTCAATTCCAATTCAAACTTAGCTACAGAAGGACCATACAAGGAGTTATTTGGATCATGTTTCTTTTTCTGTATCTCTATGTACTGCTTTTCATTTGTCCTTGTTGCATCTCTCTCTGATGCCTCTATTTTGTATGTGCCTATGCAAGTTTTCAGATTTTATTTCAGATTACTTAAGCTGTTAAGAAGCACAGCGGTAGGTTTTGCAAGTAGGGTTTTAAAATAATTGGTTCCATTCTCATAGGCATTAGGAAGGCTGATTAAACATAGCATGTCCAGTTAAGTTCTAGTAAACTACTCTGTCAGTCTACAGGGAAAATACAAACATATTGGATGCAGTCCAGAGGTGGACTGCTGACTCAATTTCAAATGGAGAGGAATGGTGGCACAGTGGTTAGCACTGCTGCCTCACACCTCCAAGTACCTGGGTTTCGTTTCAGCCTCGGGTGAGTGTCTGTGTGGAGTTTGTATGTTTTCCCCATGTCTGTGTGGGTTTCCTCTGGGCCTTTCAGTTTCCTCCCATAGTCCAAAGATATGCAGGTTAAGTAGATTGGCTACTGTAAATTAACTATAGTGTTCGGCGATGTGCAGGCAAGGTGGATTAGCCATGGTAAATGTGGGGTTACAGGGATAGCTGGGTCTGGGTGGGACGCTCTTAGGAGGGTCGATGCAGACTCAATGGGCTGAATGGCCTCTTTCCACGCTGTAAGGATTCTGTGATTCCATGAGTCAAGAGGAAAGGCTGTCCCTTGGAATTATGCCCTCTGAAGAACAGGGGAAGAAGGAGGTTGAGGTTTTGTAAGATTTTCTGAGATACTGAAGTTTTTCATCAAGAAAAAATATTTTTTTGCACAGATTTGAGAACTAGGAACTGGAGTTCAAGTGAAGTGAGCAGAAGATAAATGGAAAATAAATACATTGTTCTTAGGAGGACAGTGGTAGAATTGCAGAATGATGAACCGTATGGATGGTGAAATAGAGAACCATGATGAGGTTTCTTTTGTTAGAAGGACTGGATCAATTAGAAAGTAGAACAGAAAGCTGATAGATTCAGCATCACAGTACGCAGATGAAAGGGTGATGTGGAAGAGCAGATAGTATTATCTGTACAAAGCAACCTTCTGTTAAATGATCATCTGTGAAATTGACTATTGTTTAATAAGCTGATACGGGAATCTGCATGACTGTGGGATGGCTGGGAGAGATTGAGGGATAAAAGATTCTGATCCTTGAGCTGCTTGACATCAGTTCCCCATTTGGTGCCACGGCTTGGTATTTTACATTCAACTTGCTATCCTGCATCCAACTTCTTCTGCAGTCTCAGGTTTTATCTTGAAACTCCATGTTGAAACACAAGTGCAAGCATACACCATGGAAGTTGTCAGAAGACCAGGCAGGGCATTGTATTGATGTCCGCTTTTGTTTTGTTCACAGTACGATACACGGTCTTCGCTGGCTAGCCCAGCATTTATTGTTCATCTGTAATTGCCTTTGAGGAGGTAGTGGTGAGCTACCATTTTGGACAGCTGGAGTCCTTGGGGGTGTTAGTACACCCACAATGCTGGCAGGTAGGAAGGAAATTCCAGCACTTTGACCCATGCAATGAAGGAACAGCAGTATAGTTCAAAGTTAAGATGGGGTGTAGTTTGCAGGGGAACTTGCAAGCAGGGGCATTGCCATACATCTGTTGCTGTTGTCCTTCTAAGTAGTAGAACATGCAGGCTTGAAAGATGCTGTTTAAGAGCTTTTTGTGAATTTCTGTTGTGTAGATGGTACACATTTCTGTTATGGAGTCTCTGGTGAAGGGAGTGAATTTTTAAGGTTCTGGATGGTGGGCTGCTTGTTTTAATTGTTTAAGGAGATTTAGAAACTTGTTGACACAATTTATTCCTTCTGATTCCATGTTGGCTATTCGGTTCCTATAAATAATCTTTAGTTCCTTTGCAATATCTGACTCTTAACTAATAATTTTCAGTGCCTTACAGTTACATGCCTTGTCTCTCTTAGGGCCGAGGATAAAAAAACATCTAACTCGGAGGATTGATATGTTACAGCTCTTTGAGCTCGCTGACACTTGGAATGATTTGGGCAGTTTCTAGTGGGAACAGACCCACAAATCGTGACTACCCACAATTCATCAAAGACATGCTCTGAATTTGCAGTAGCTCAAAAACTATGAGTTGATTTTAAGCATTGCTTGGATCCAAAATGGACATTCTATTGAAATCAAGGGAAATTAAATATGGGCTGTGTGCAGTCTGAAACTCCAGTTCGAGGACAACAAATCAAAAGGATATAGTTAGTGTGAAAAGAAGGCCATTTTAGACTATTTACATTGCAGTGTTATTCTGATGTTAAGATGTTGTTAAATGAGGAGAATAGAATTTTACCCTGCCATTTACAGCTGAATTGGCAATGCGTAATGTTAATGTAAGATAAATGATGAACCGAAAGTGTCTATTCTTCAAACTAAAGTTTCCCGTTGAACAGAAAGACAGTGAGGAACACTGTGTGGTGGTGGTGGGTGGTTGGGGGCCCTGTTGAAGCAGTTCTACTTATCTTAGCTCCCAAAGTTAATTTCATTATTTACACTTTCAGGCTTCACCCTCTATTCTAACCCATGGTCATTTTTGCTAACACTTGCTGTAATGTATTTGTGATTAAACACCTAAAATTATTACAAAGTGATAATCTTGTCCAGAAATATATAAATTAAGGAAATAGTACCCATCAGTTGAATCTTTTTGTTGAGGTGGCTATCTTGAGATTTTCTTTGTCCATTCGCTTTAATGCAGTATGCAGTTTAACAATGTAAGGATAGGAACAGGTGTTGGCGAATCAGCCCCTCGAGCCTGCTCTGTTATTTAATGCAATCAAGGCTGATCTCAGCTCAGCCTCAACTCCCCTTTCTTGCCTAATCCCCATAACACTTTGACCTGTTATGGAGTAAAAATTTCTCTGCATTAAATTTATTCAGTGTCCCAGTGGGCACCGTACTTACAGGTAGTGAATTCCACACATTGATGATGTTGTGAGAGAAACAATTCCTCCATTTTAAATCTGCCACTTCTTAGCCTAAAAAAATGATCTTTCTTTCTACATCGCCCCTCAGGAGGAAACACTGTCTCTACGTCTACATTGTCAATACCCTTTAGGATTGTATATACCTCAATTAGATCTCTAACTGATTTGATTAGAATGATTGAATTTTTTTTCTTTAATCAGTATGTTTTTCTTCGAGTCGGACGCCTCAAACTCACATTGTCAGTTTGATACGTTTTGAGATGACGTCTTCACTGGGGATTAGGTGATTGGAACTGTAAACATTGCACGTACTGTTAAATGATGATCTGCAATCGCGTAGGTTGTCATCTGAGCAATAGCTGATTATTTGCAGTTCACTCAGTCTGGAAATATGCCTTTTTAAAAAAACATTTAAAAAGAAAGTCCTGTACTAGAAGAGAAAAAATGTTTTCAATGTTGAATTGAAAGAGAAATCAGTAAGGGTAAAAGAAATGGTGAAATGAATGTGCGTGAACTAAAATATGATTGTTAATGTAGTGAGAGCAAATTTTTTGTTTGAGAATAGTTCCCTGGAAGGAAGCGACTGAGTTGAAGGTAAAAGTCTGCAATCTGTAAATTAATCTGTAACACAATGCAGGCTCAATATTTGAAAGGAAGCACTTACAAAGATGATCACCTCGAATACAAATGCAAATTCCTTCCCAATAAATTTGTAATGATTGGACCAAATCTGTTAATCTTTCGATGAGGGTATTACTATTCATCAATAACACTAATTATGCTGAGACCTACTTAAGGTGAATGAAAATTGAGTCAGGTCACCTGTCTTTATGATTTTCTCCTGCAGCAATCTCAAAGCTACAGTCTCAATAAAAGATTCCCATTACAGTTCTCTGAAATTACAGATTTATATTTCATGATGATCTGAGCCACACCTTTGTTGCGTTTTTGCTTTCACATTCTTTGTGGCCACAATCCTTTGTTCAATGTCTTAGAAAATTACATTAGTTGCCTACATTGTTTCCAGAAACTATATTGAGTTATATCAAGTCTGGCTACAAGAATTTATATTGATGACCAGTAATTCCAGACTGCCCTGCAAGTAGAACCATTCTCCCTTTGTCTAGCCCATAAAACTTCTTAATTTTCTTAAATATTTCTATTTGGACACCCATCAGTCTTCTCTTCTGTAGAGAAAAAAAGTCCTAACCTTTTCAGCCTTCCCTGATTATTATATACTCTCCATTATGGCATTTTGCAGGTGACACCAAAATTGGTGGTGTACTGAACAGTGAAGAAGGTTGCCTCAGAGTACAATGGGATCTTGATCAGATGGGCTGAATGGCCAAGGAAGGGCAGATTGAGTTTAATTTAGATAAATGTGAGATGTTGCATTTTGGTAAGTCAAATCAGGCAGGACTTAAACAGTTAATGGTAGGATCCTGGCAAGTGTAGACAAACAAAGAGACCTAGGAGTGCAGGTTCATAGTTCCTTGAAAGTGGAGTCACAGGTAGACAGGATAGTGAAGAAGGCATTTGGTATGCTTGCCTTTATTGGTCAGTGCACTGAGCATAGGAGTTGGGATGTCATGTTGTGGCTGTACAGGACATTGGTTAGGCCACTTTTGGAATACTGCATTCATTTCTGGTCTCCCTGCTACAGGAGGAATGTTGTGAAACTTGAAAGGATTCAGAAAAGATTGGCAAGGATTTTACTAGGGTTGGAGGGTTTGAGCTATAGGGAGAGACTGAATAGACTGAGACTATTTTCCCTGGAGTGTCAGAGGCTGAGAGGTGACCTTACAGAGGTTTATAAAAGCTTGGATAGGGTGAATAGTCAAGATCTTTTTCCCAGGATAGCAGAGTTCAAAATTAGAGGGCATAGGTTTACGATGAGAGGGGAAAGATTTAAAAGGGACCTGAGGGGGCATGTTTGGAATGAACTGTCAGAGGAAGTGGTGGAGGCTGGTGCAATGACAACATTTGAAAGGCAATTGAATGGGTATATGATTGAAAGGCTTTAGAGGGATATAGGTCAAATGCTGGCAAATATGACTAACTTATTTTAGGACATCTAATTGGAATAGGTGAGTTGGATTGAAGGGTCTGTTTCTGTGCTGTACATCTCTATGACTGTATTTTCTTTGTGAACATTTGTACCTTCACCTCCATTTCCCCTTTATTATACACAGGTGAAAACCATTCACAATACTCCACTACAGTCCATCCAAGTTTGTAGACAAGTTTCACATAATTTCTCATCCATTTCAATTCTACCCCTTTAATAAATGAAGCCTTAATATTCAGTTTGCTTTTTAAAAATGAAATCAATTTCAGCTACAGTATTAGATTTCATAATTAATCTGTACCCCATGTGTAACACATCCAGGATGCAGAAGTGGGAACTGTTGATGAGTTAGTCTAGAACTACTTTTAGGAGCATGCCTGTTATTATTTTTTTTCTATTCATTTGTGGGATGTGAGCATCACTGACTGGCCAGCATTTCTTGCCCATCCCTTGAGAAGGTGGTGGTGAGCTGCCGCCTTGAACTGCTGCAGTCCACCTGCTGTAGGTTGACCCACAATGCCATTAGGGATGCAGTTCCAGGATTTTGACCCAGCGACAGTAAGGAATGGTGATATGTTTCCAAGTCAGGATGGTGAGTGGTTTGGAGGGGAACTTGGAGGTGGTTGTGTTCTCATATGTCTGCTGCTCTTGTCCTTCTAGATGGAAATGGTCGTGGGTTTGGAAGGTGCTGTCTGAGGATTTTTGGTGAATTTCTGCAGTGCATCTTGTAGATAGTACACACTGCTGCTACTGAGTGTTGGCAATGCAGGGAGTGGATGCTTGTGGATGTAGTGCCAATCAAGCTGGCTGCTTTGTCCTGGATGGTATCAAGCTTCTTGAGTGTTGTTGGGGCTGCACTCATCCAGGCAAGTGGGGAGTATTCCATCACACTCCTGAATTATGCCTCGTAGATGGTGGACAGGCTTTGAGGAGTCAGGAGGTGAGTTACTCGCTGCAGTATTCCTGGTTTCTGACCTGCTGTTGTAGCCAGTGTGTTTATGTGGTGAGTCCAGTTGAGTTTCTGGTCAATTATAACCCCCAGGATGTTGATAGTGGGTGATTCAGTGATGGTAACACCATTGAATGTCAAGAGGTGGTGGTTAGATTGTCCCTGTCTCTTAACAGTGATGGTAATAGCCTGGCATTTGTGTGGCGCGAATGTCACTTGTCATTTGTCAGCCCAAGCCTGGATATTGTCCAGATCTTGTTGCATTTGAACACAGACTTCTTCAGTATCTGAGGAGTTGCTAATGGTGCTGAATATTGTGCAATTACCGGTGAACATCCCCACTTCTGACCTTATGAGGGAAGGAAGGTCATTGATGAAGCACCTGAAGATGGTTGGGCCGAGGACACTACCCTGAGGAACTCCTGCAGAGATGTCCTGGAGCTGAGATGATTGACCTCCAACAAACACGACCATCTTCCTATGTGTCAGGTATGACTGCAACCACCAGAGAGTTTGCCCCCGATACCCATTGATTTCCATTTTGCTCGGGTTCCTTGATTTCACGCTCGGTCGGATGCGACGTTGATGCCAAGGGCTGTCACTCTCACCTCACCACTGGAATTTAGCTCTGTTGTCCATGTTTGAACCAAGACTGTAATGAGGTCAGAAGCTGAGTGGCCCTGGCGGAACCCAAACTGGGCGTCACTGAGCAGGTTATTGCTGAGCAGGTGCTGCTTGATAGCACTGTTGATGATACCTGTTAGCAAACAATTACATCAAATTCATCTTCTTCTTTTATGATTTGTCATTCTGAGAGTTCAGTGTCAGACTAATACACAACCTGCAATGATTCTGGTCTGCAATAAGTTAATTGATCTTAACTGGGATTTCTAAAGCATTTCTGAAGAAGGGTCTAGGCCCAAAACGTCAGCTTTCCTGCTCCTCTGATGCTGCTTGGCCTGCTGTGTTCATCCAGCTCTACACCTTGTTATCTCAAATTCTCCAGCATCTGCAGTTCCTACTATCTCTGATCTTAACTGGGACCTGGTAAGGTTGTTACATTCAGATTCATTACCTTCCAGTTAAAAGTGGGGGTACTACCCAAGACAATGAACTCTTATTCATATTGTGTGCATGTCCTTACATATTAAATGTTACATGTCAAAGTGCCTTCGAGTTCTCATTGTCCAAGGTTGCAAATGAACAAGACCACACATGGATCAGATATAATAATGTGTTAGTGCACACCAGGCACTGAGTTGATGCTTCCAGGAAGAGAGGGTGACCAAAGAGGGAAGGAAATATTATTGAGTGGAGCAGAAACCTGACTGACAGCCTGCATTGGTTCAATAACCAAAATTCTCATCAAACAAGCATTAGTGGTGTTGATGTGTGCACTCATTGTGATTAGACAATTTAAAACTCTTGCACCAAATCTTCCACTTGTAAACAATGGTTTAAGAGGACCACTAAAGAAACCAAAAGTATTCCATTAAAACAGTCAGTGGGTTAACATTTTTATTAAAATATATCTTCCCTTGTGTTCCATTAGTGATTTGTTTCGCAGTAAATGTGTTCATCTATAATTGTGCTGGCAGCTTTTGGAAATGTCAATAGCAGACGAAAATCAATAGCTTGGACAGTATGAAGTAGTAACTTCGTGTGGCTACATTTTAATTTATGTTTCTTTGGAGTAGGCTTCAGAATCCTTGAACAAGTGAGTATTCAGCCCAAGCAATTTATTAAGTTGATGGGCCACACTGTAGTACAATGTGGGGAAGCACTGCCAAGCTTTACATTCAACTTGGTACAAAGCTAGAAGTGATGTTGCAGGAACTGTCCGAGTGCTGAGTTTAATATTGACAAAGAAGTAATTTTCAACCCATGTACAGACTTGTTCTGTCTGTAATTTCAGCTCTTTATTCTCAATGAGATTGTCATTTGTATTTCCTGCAATAAAGCAAATTATCTCCTTGATGCATATTTAAGTGCTGCTCTTTACCAGTCATTGACAGAAATGGGGAAGTTACATTGTTTGAAAATTATCTTCGCTACTTTTACAAAGCTAGAAATTAATGGTTTGCGTTTACATTGCTGGACATATTCACGAGAGTTTATATCTAGCAATGTGGCCACAATCCTTCGTTTCATCTCTTAGAAAATTACATCAGTTACTTACATTACTTCCAGAAACTACATTGAGTTATATCAAGTCTCGATTTTAAGTGACATCAACATATCATTCCAAGAATCAACTGGTACCGTAAACCTTAGGTTTAGGTCTTCCTGTTTATGGCATCACTTGAATAAAGTTATTCCTATGAGCAAAGCCACTTACCAGTGAAATAATTTGTATTCAGAAATTCTCACTGTTGAATACTAACGGTGACAAGTTGAGAAAATGCTACTTAACAAGACATCAGGTAGCAAAATTGAAACATCACGGTCTTAAGGTCATATGTGAGCAGAATTCTGAATAAACATTACTAATTATACTTTCTGCTTTCAAAGTTATCGTTACATAATGTAAAGACCATACTTTGTTTTGTTTTTCAGCATCTTTGATTGTGAACTGAAATGAGAAAAGATTTGTTTTAAAAATTAGAGATTATGGAAGGGATTATTGCACTTCTCAATGCAAGTAACCAACACTTACTGTAAGTGGTGCCTACATGCTGTTTGTCTGACAATTGGGGATGTTTACTTGCAGATGAACTGGCGCCAATGGATGTATACAAAGTGAGATTTGGCTTGGAGGATGATCTGTGGTCAATGACACAGACCTTCTGCCTGCCAACACCTATATGATTTGCTCCTTGGTAGCTGAACAGCTCGAGAGTGTGAATGAGATGGCCAGAAGCCTTCACACCTGGAAGAGGAAACGGTGTTTTATGCTACTGTGCCTGAGACCGAAAGGAAGCCAGTTTATTTTCCCTCACCATTGCTGTAGGCTTTCAACCAATAAGTCAGAGACTTTATAATTTGTAAACTGGTTGTTCTATGTCTCCTGCAAGCAAGTGAAAGAACCTTGAGAAAAGGGATTGAGAAGTAACAAGTCCTGACCAGCCAAAAGGACCGTCTCAGCAAACCCTATGGACGGGGACCATTGAACTGCCTTCCTCGTTTTCCCCTACACCCATAACATCATTTCTTTTTGTTTCTGTCTATATGCATCTGTAGGGGAGTTTTAGAAGTGGGTTAGAGTTTTAACTAGCTCATAGTTATTTATCCATTCTGGGGTCTTTTCTTTGTTGTAGGAAAACTTGAAATAGTTCTATACTAAACTGCCTCCAAAACCCTCATTTGATTTTAAAATATTTAAGGTCTGGTTATTTTAATGAGAATAAAATATTTATATATCTCAACTTTGTCTGCTTTTATCAGCTGTGAAGATAATTGAAAGGAGCAGACTCATTCCCCATAATTGCCAATACTGAAGGAGCCTAAAAGCCGAAAGAACTGCGGATGCTGTAAAG
Source organism: Rhincodon typus (assembly GCF_021869965.1). Lineage (NCBI taxonomy): Eukaryota > Metazoa > Chordata > Chondrichthyes > Orectolobiformes > Rhincodontidae > Rhincodon > Rhincodon typus. The sequence continues at coordinate 54,153,647 of NC_063342.1, read as the reverse complement.
CAGACAACAAGAATATAAGATAACAAGGTGTAGAGCTGGATGAACACAGCAGGCCAAGCAGCATCACAGGAGCAGCAAGGCTTACTGCAGATGCTGCAAAATCTGAGATAACAAGGTGTAGAGCTGGATGAACACAGCAGGCCAAGCAGCATCACAGGAGCAATCATCCAGATCTACACCTTGTTATCTCTTTAACAAGAATATAAATTGCTGGAAAAGTTCAGCGGGTCTGGCAGCATCTGTGGAGAGAAATCAGAGTTAACGTTTTGGGTTAAGTGACCATTGGTTAGAACTGATGGTAACTAGGAAAATGTTGGTTTATATGCAGAAGATAGCGTGAGGGGAGGGGGAAATGAGTAAATGATAGGTGGGGATAGAGCCCAGGCCCTAGATGGATCTCAGGCCTTAAAGTTTTTGAAATCGATATTGAGTCCAGAGGGCTGCAGGGTCCCCAAGCAGAAAATAAGGTGCTGTTCTTCCAGCTTGCGCTGAGCTTCGCTGGAACACTGCAGCAAGCCTGAGACGGAGATGTTGGCCTGGGAACAGGGTGGTGTGTTAAAGTGGCAGGCAACTGAAAATTCAAGGTCCTTTTTTGTGGACAGATTGCAAGTGTTCTGCAAAGCAGTCACTCAGTCTACGTTTCATTTCTGAATGCAGCAGACTAGATTGTGTGAAGTAACTTGGGTGACCTTTTGAAGAAACATGTCAGTACAGAAACAATTAGAAAGCCAAATGGCTTGTTGGTTTGATGGCAAGGGATTTGGAATACAAGAATTTAAGAGTAGAGGGTGGTCAGTGCTTCCTCTAAGCTGCAGGGCTATTTCTGATGGTCCCAGGAAGCAATTAATGGGAACATTAATGGTGATGTCGTGGTAATGTCTTTGAACTGATAATTCTGAGATTGAGGTTAATGTTCTGGAAATTGGGTTCAATTCCCACTGTAACACCTAGTGAAATTTAAGTCTAATTAATAAAATCTGGAATTGAAAGAAGACCATGGAAATATGATTGGCATTTTTGAAAAAAGTCTAGTTTTTTAATGCCTTCTGGGAGGGAAAACTGCCGCCTTTACCTGGTCTGCCCTACATGTGAGTCTAGGCTTTCAGTAATGTGGTTGATCCCTAACTGCCCTCTAAAATGGCTGACAGTGCCATTGAAATGAAGGGAAATGAGAGATGGGTCCAAAATGGCTGATTTGCCAGGGAAACTGGCATCTCATGAAATGAAAAAGAAAGAAAATTTTATAGGAAACTGGTGAGATCCAGACGACTGTGTGCAGTGATGGCCTCCACTTCTGAGAAACAATATACTTGCCTTGTTGGAGATATAATGAAGGTTCACAAGGTTGATTTCTGGGCTGAGGAATTCATCCTTTGATGAGATGTCAAATAAATCGTGCTTATACTCTCTGCAGGTTAGAAGAATGAGTGATGATCTCATTGAAAGTACAAAATGCAAAAGGAATTTGACAGGTTAGACACACAGATTGGAGAATGTGGAACACACTCTCAAGTTAAGTCGTTAATCATTTACAACTGAGATGAGAAATTTCTGCACTCTAAAGATTGTGAGGCTTTGGAATTCTTTGTCAAAAAGGCTTTGGATGCTTCATCCTTGATTATATTCAAGGCTGAGATAGATTTTAGATCACTCAGGGAGTCAAGGTACACATGGAGGGGGGCAGGGGCGAGGGGAAGTGGAATCGGGGTAAAGGGTTGCATTGAAGAGCCGAGCTGGCTCAAAGGGCTGTAAGGCCTTTTTTATTAAATTCATTCATGGTTTTCAGGCATCACAGGGGGGTGTAGGGGTAGTGAGTAGTCTTCTTGAACCACTGCAGTCCATTTGGTATAGGTACATACACTGCATTGTTAGGGAGGGAGTTTTCAGAGAACAAACTCACTTTTGATCTGTTCAGCTTGCATAGCCACCTAGAAGTGAAGCAGTGGTAACTACCATAAAAGAATGATGCTGTTGCATATGTTTCAGCTAATTTTCACTTACCCAGTTGCTTTATCCAAAATAAGATGTAAAATTAACAGAAACTGTGCTGAGCATTTTTCAACATTTTTCTTTTTAGTCTCCCAAATGCCTTCATATCACTAATTGTTTCTCCTCATACTCTGATTTTCTTACCTTATTGCAGGCTATATCTTTATAGGTATGAAAACTTGAATTTATACTAACATGCATACAACAAAATTATTTTTCTAAGTTTATTTAGTTTTGTTGATCAGTCAGGTATCTGACATGCACTTTGCAAGCACAGAATACCAAACAGCTAGGAGTACTGTATTCGTAAGGACATTTACTGACAGAATCATTTGGACCTCATTGGACAGCTTACTACTGCCTCTCTCTTTTTGAGATGGGCAACAAGGTGAAGTGGAGAAGCAGGGATCAGCACTCTCTCAACATTACCACCGTTGCTTCTGAGTCAGTGTGCTGTGTGTTCAAGCCCTGCTCTGGAAACTTGAAGACACAAACCAGGTTGACATTTCAGTGAACTATTAAGGGAGTGCTGTACTCTGAGAGGTATCAGAGGTTTCAGATGAGATAAATGGCATATTTTCAGCCAACATCACTAAAATGGGTTACCTGGTCTGTTTTAGTACCTTGCCGTGTGCAAATAGGCTGCTACATTTCAGAAGGTATTTGATTGGCTCTGAAGCATCTTGATGTTGAAAGAAGTGCTACTTGAATGCAGCAGCTTCTTTCTTCTTACCTTCAAATTCCTTTGATTACAGTTTGATGGCTGTGCTCTTGGATCCATGATTGCATTCTTAATTCCCATTCGTAAAACAGCGTAGCTGGTTATAATCCTCGTCGGGATGAGAAAAGACTGTGGATCTGTTGAACTGAAGCACTAGATTGCTGAGTCTTAGCTCACCGCTCCCATCATTCAGATTTTCATCTTTGAGTTGAAGCAACTTAAGAATCCTGCTTCTTGTCCACCTTGAGCAGGAAAATCACTGACCAATTGTGTCAGTTGATAAACAGATAATTGTTTTCTGTTATGAAATGAGAAAATGGATCAATACCTTGCTTGTGGTAGTACTTGCTTTGTACAGCTCAGTGAATGAATTGGAGAAAAGTACTGTATACCACTATACCCACCCCCCCACAAAAAGAAAATCCAAGTTCCCACATTTTCTCAGTGGAATTGATAGCTTTATCAGGAATGATGGATGACTGTTGCCTTCTTACCAAGCAATCTGGTGCATTAAGACGTTATTTCTGAACCTTTATGAGGAAGCACTCCACAGAATCACAACAATAAACTAGTGATACACAGCTGCTGTCATTATTTTCAGTGTCGTACTGCTCATCTGCAGTCACAAAGTTACTTTTTATACCACACATTTGCATTTAAAAACAGGCTGATAAGTGGAAATGGAGATTTAGACAATTTCTCAGAGTAGATCGAAGCAAACGTTGAGATGTTTACCGCTACCACTCAACTCTGGCAAATGATCAGTTTATTTTAATATGGAATATTTGGCATCCCATTTTACCCTATGAGTATTTATAGGGTTCTTGAGTTTATGTTTTTGAGCTTGTTACATGATGGTGGAAAATTACATTTTTATGTTCAATGATAACTCTCCCATTTGTGTGAATTTATTAAATGTTGTTATTTTCAGAGGGCACAGCTCGCATCTATTGCACACTGCATATAAGATAAATTTGGTTGGATAATTGTATTGGTCTCTCTTATCACGTGTAATTGCAATGATGCTATGCTGGAGATTAAATCAGATAGTCTGCATTGCAGGGGTTAGAGAAAAAAAATCACATGCCTGCCAGGTTTCTTAATTCACATCAAATCCACGCTACACTATGCAGAGAAAATGAATACAAAAATCTGGTTTCAGCGATAATAACAATCAGAAAAAAATTCTATAATCTGAAGGACCTCACAGTTAACACTTCAATTTCCCCTTCCAAGCAAGTGAACTGTCTGTTTCTGCCACGGGGAATTCAGTAGCTGGATTCAATCACACGTAAAGGGATGAGGGATTGAATCTGAATGGAATGCTGGGTTTCCATAGAGATATTTCACAATTTCTAACACAATTGGATTCCTGTCCCTTATTACATTCTACATGTGGTACTGAGTGTATAGCTGCTGTTTACATTTCATTTTCTCAGACTTAGTACAGGTTACTTCATTTGAAATATTTCTAGTTTGCCTGTTTATACACTCTCGAATAAAGGTGGTTTTATACAATCAGCCCAACAGGCTGAGGTTTTAGACAGTACTGCTTTTTGTTTAGAGATTACTTCATTCATTCCTTATTGCAACAACAATCCGTATGTTAATAGACTGAGTTCTTCTTAGTGAGTGATATTGCTCAAAGTTTATGGAGTTAGTCGCGTTTATGATTAGACAGCAATGTTTTCACCTTCCCTCTCCCAAAAAATAGTGGCTTCAACATGCCTAAAATCTGTTAATGCTGACCATTCCTCTACATATGGCTCAAATAGTCATTTAGTTTAAATCTAGATGGAAATAATATCATTTGTAGAGTGCCTTTAACATTGTATAAGATTCAAGGCACCTTATAAAGTGGTGAAGGAAACAAACCCCAAGCCACAGAGGCACAATTAAGAGTGGGACTGAATCTCTTCAGGGACCAACCCCTAAAAATGGTGACCACAGTTTTCCATGTTAATCTCACTCTGGAGACATGGATCATCTTTGTTAGTAGTACGTTACCCAGTATGTGAAGTTCTTTCAACAGTTCACTCTTTGTGTACAATACCACAATTTATTTTGCCATCTATTTTTCCCATCAGCAGAGTTTCTAATTCCTAAGTGCTTATTGTGCACCGAAGAAATTAAAACAGTCTCTTCCTTGATCTTGGTTGGCTGAGTTCTCCTAATTTCAGATTTTTTCTGGCACCTCTTCACTGTTCGTGCAATTTGTTCAAGATATCCCAATTATTTGCCTCAAGCACATCCCTTCAGTATTGCTTTCCCGAATGTCCGACACTTACTTCCATAAGTCAAAATTAGTGTGATGTAACATTGCAGGATTGTCTGCTTTATTTTCATGGCAAATTTTATCTTGATAAAGATTCTTTTCCACTTTTTGAAATGCAGCTTTGGCTGTTTGGAACTGATGAGACTAACTTTGTGCTTCATTGGGAAAAAGAAATTGCTCAAAATAATAACCTATAATGTGAGGACATCAGAATCTCTGGTACTTAGACCACATTCACTTCACTAATTACCCCAGTTATCACTGATATATATTTCCTCTGGTCTGTCCACATCCTTTTTCAAAACTTTATATTGTCATCCTGGCGTTTAAATACTTCCATGACATTGTTCTTTCCCAATCTCTCTCTGACCCCTCCAGCACCACAGCCCTTCAAGAGCTCTACTGGGCTCTAATTTTAGCCTCTTGCACATCACCAACTTCATTTTGTAGTATCGATGAATGTAATTTGTGGCGTTTTGCCTCTAATATTTATAATTTCTCCTTAATCCTCTCGACCTCACTTTCCTGCCTTATTGTCTTTTATTACTTATGTTTCTGACCAAGCCTAAATAGATGCAAACGATTGTCTAAGTGAATCTTTAAAGAAGGAAATGGAAAAGAAGAGATGCAGTAATTTGTTGTAAATAGGATTAATGTTACAGTTTACCCAGAACCAATGACCCCATGCTCCCAATGGACAATCTACAGGAGGCATGTGAAAAGATTGGATAAGAGCCACCAGCATTGAGTTGCAAGATTCTCCAAATCTAATGGAAAGAAAGGCAGTCTAACAGTTGTGCCCTCGCTTCCACCCGTATGCCCAGCATTGATACTCTAATCAGTCAAATAAAGCTCTATTGGCAGGAATAGAGAATCTACTGAGAATTCTGTCATGGCAGGAAACTCCTAGCAATTTAACAAAAGCTGTCCAGTCATGTTGTTAAAGCATTGAGGACGAGGTCAAACATCACCACCGACTTATGACAGCCCCTGATTCTGACCGACCGAAATAGAGAAGGTTCTTTCAGGAAGGCACTGAAGATATTGAGGGAATTGGTCAGGAATGCACAGAGACAAAGCAGTAGACAGAGTGCACAAAATCACAAGTTGCTCATTTTCCCAACTTGTCAAAAAACATAGTCTTGCATATGACTAAGTCTATGGCAGAGCTCATCAAACCCAATAGGAAGCAAGAAATCATCAATCCTGAGGAACCACTAAGAAGAGGCGAGAAGGAAGGAAGAGACAATAGAGGGGCAATGTAGGGGTTTACAATGAAGGTCAGCAAATTGTTTCAATATGTCAGGCATCACAGTGAAGTGCAACTTAGCTTCCAGCAGGGGTCATGAGATCATAATCCACATTGAGTTTATGCTTTTGATTATTTACGGTACATAGCACAAGGGCATTAAGAACATTTATTTTGCTCAAATTAATGTCCAACTGAGTTCAGTTAACTCACCACAGACAAAAAATGGTTTTAGTGTACATAAAATATATTATTACTTAATCTAAGACATTCCCACTTTGTTCTGTTAAGTGCAGAATAACAGGACTAATTTCCACTTTAAATATATAGTATTACAGTCCATGTTCCTTTCTCACTATTGTAGATACTAATTTGTTAATTGTTGCTCTATTTGTTGGAGTGTAGCCATCACAAACATGCAATTCTGAATTCTCATAGCTGTCCCAAAATACCCTACAATAAAAGCATTAGACAACACAGAAAATAGACCGTAGAACAGTTTGCATTCAAAAGATCAGGCTTTTTTTGAGTGTGATATTTCAGCAGAATCCTTCATTGGTTTTAAATGCCTATTCCTTTGAAATTGCCAGCTTGTATTTTTTTAGATGCTGACTGACCTATTTGCAATATATTCTATTTTTATTTCAGCCTCTGCATTTGTTGTTTAACCCTTGTTATACTGCTGTTGTAGATATATATCACCCAAGTGCAGCAGGCATTTCTTTTTGGCTGTCTCAGGCTATTGCCAGCTAAGTTTACAAATTGTAAAAAAAAACTCTGCAAACCTCAAGAATAGTCAATAGTTTACAATGATGTTTTGCTCTGATCCTACTAGACAGCATTAACATTTTAAAAAGGAAATCTGAAAAGCCTGCAATTAACTGACAGAACTCCAATATCTCATGTTTTAAATAAATCCAAATTTTATTGTGCATAATAATTAAACAAAGCAAACATTCTAATTTAAACACTGAACTTATAATTACTTGCACTATGAATTCTCCTTTTTGTTCAAGCCATCCATCCCCAAAGATTTCTCTTGCCTCAAAAAATCTTGAATATAAATCACTTTTTTCTGAACCAAGCCTAAGGTATGCCACTGACCTCTAGAATTCACTTTAATATTCCTCAGTGTTCCAGTTATCCTTCTCAGTTAATACTGTTTAGGAACTTTCTATTAATTACTGGCCAGTGTGACTCTCTAGCTTTCTTTTACAGACTCACCAACGGTGAGTTGTCCATGAGGTTTGTAGACATGCTCACCGAGCTGGTGGGTTTGGTTGCAACCGTTTCATCATCCTGCTAGGTAACATTGTCAGTGCACCTCCGGTGAAGTGTCGGTGTTCTGTCCCACTTGTTATTTACATGCCTCGGTTTGCTGGGGTGATTGATATTACTTCCGGCTCTATTTGTTTGTGGTTTATACGCAGGCTGTAATTCAATGTGTTTGTTGACTGAGTTCCAGTTGGAATACCAGGCCTGCACGAATTCCCTGACGTGTCTCTGTTTGGCTTATGCGATTATTGATGTGTTGTCCAAGTCGAGTTGTGCAGCTCCTTGTTTGGGTTACCAGAAGATACTGATATTTCATAAACATTCCAAGCAAACTCTGCTGAGTGCTTTCTGTCATAAAGTTCTGTGTGTAGCACTGTAGATTTTGGCTTCAAGATACAAGGTAGACCAAGTCTCCCAGTGACTTTTCTCTCATAAAGTCTAAACTGAACTATAGACCCACTGACATTCCAGATTTTGAATGACCAAGTTATATTTTATCTGTTTGAAATGCAGGCTAACTGACCAGCAATTATTAGCTTTTAGATCTCAGTGAGCTACGGCTTAAACTGCAACTGCCACTGTTTGTTCCCAAACTGAACTGCTTGTGTCTGAGAGCAAATGCACACAGATCAATTAGACAAACCAAAAATCCTTCTAACCAAGGCTCTACAGTGAATCACCATCTTGCTGGCAATTTGGAATGCCTTAGGATGACTGAAATAGAGATTCTTATAATTTATCTTAGTCTCACTGCCACCCTTTGATTCTGCAACCCATTTGAATCAATTCCATCCGTAGTGGAATTTTTCTATCCTCTTTTTCCATAAACCAAGCTGAAATTTAGCAGTTATCATGATAATGATAGACGCTGAACTCTGCATAGAGGTTCAGAAATGTGTTGTCCATTGTTTAAGTGTTATTTTCCACGAACAGCTCAGACCTTGTCAGGTAAGCACAGGTTAATTAAAAAATTGGCTTGTTTGATTTGCTTTTACATTAGGATTGTTTATCAGTTTCTTAACCAGAATTTCTATTTATCACACGTGTGACTATGGAATTCCAAAAAGTAAGTGTTATATTTTAGAACGTATGATTAATGAACTAGATGTTCACAATATTATTCATTGAAACTGGATTTTATCATGGACAATTCCAATTAATTATCAACATTTACAAGGAAGTAAACCTTTTTGTCTTTGTCACTCCATGGATTGTTAATTGAAAATGTTCTTATTTCACATACATGCATTATAGTTGCTTATCCACTAATATATTTTGGAATGCTCTGGAAAATTAGTTTTCCAATGTTATTAAAATGCCATGAAAATTTTTGATCTATTTTCTGAGAAATTGTTAGCATTCCGGTTTAGACTTAGTTTGGACTTCCATTATCTGTGACCCTTAGAAGATGGCGCAGATTGTTTTGTTTACCGAGAGAGACCTATCTTTTAGTTTGAATTTAGTTTCCACACAGTCAAAGGTTGCAGTTACTCTGTTCTATGTGTAAATATTTATAGTAGCAAAGCATGATGCTGTCAAAAATAGTGTGTGGAATCTTTGTTGTCTTTGCTGATCCCATTCCTGAATTGTTCTCATGGATGTTATCGATGATGATTTGTTGGTGCCTGCCATTACAATTCCACTTAAATTTCTGAGGGTGCACTTTGTCTTCAAAGTAAGAGGAGCTTCTGCATCATGTTCAAAATAAATTTTAATACGCTGAATTTATAAGGAATTCTAGAATGTTTTGCATCAGGTTCTGCTTCTTACATTATTCTCATAAATGGCCATCCACTCAAAGATAACTCTCTTCCTTCTCCATAGATCTTGCCTGAACTGTGGGTGTTTTCAGCATTTTCTGTTGCATTATTTTTTGTTAATTCAAAATGCTACTGCAGCCTTCAGTTGGTTAATAAGATACTGCACTTTTATTAATGTTTTTGAGCAAGCCAGTCAGCAATTGTTCAGGAAAGTCATACCCATAAATTCTTGTCCTGGAACTGATTGGCCAGGATTGTGTGACACTTCAAATAATTATAACAAACTAAAATGGAAAAAGGAAGTTGCTTCAATTAACTGTAATGTTTTTGCTTGTGTTAACAGAACATAAGGTAGACTACTAATACATTCATAAAGTTTAATTAAGGAGAGACGAAAAATCTAAGGGGTTGGGGTGCGGGGGAGCTGGTAACTATGGTAATGGATTCCTCTATAATTGTGGCATTAATTGAACTGGAGTCTTAATCATAAAGATCAACTATAATACACTGGACTGGCAAAATTGGAGCAGATGTTTTATCTTTTGTTTTCATGGAATGTGGGCAATACCAGTGTTTGTTGTCCATCCCTAAACTGACCTTGAACTGAGTGGCTTGCTAGGCCAGTTATTAGTCAATCAAATTGCTGTGGTCTGGAGTCACATATAGACCAGATCGGTTAAGGGCAGCAGAATTTCCCAAAGGATATTAATAAACCAAATAGGCTTTTTAAGTAGAGCAGATATTATGGGCTGAATGGCCTACTTCTGCTTCATTGTCTTATAGTAATTCCAGATTTTATTAATTGGCTAGTGGCTACTATGGTAGGATTTGAAACCATGTCACAGAACATTTGCTTCTGACTGCCCCTGAATTGCTGAATTGAATTGACTTTACCACTATGCCACTATCTTCTCCTCTCCATTTAATCCTGGCACTGGCAACAAGTGAGCCTGCTACCTTGTGGCTAGAGGGTCTTGATATACAGAGAGCATCCTGCCCAAATGCAGGCTCAGCCTCCTTGGCTTGGAATTCCATGGGTTTGGAATTTTAGTCTGGGAGATTGGTGGAGGTGCTGAGCACCTCTGGAGTGTCCTGAGAGGAGACATCTTGGGAGTTTGCATGTCATTCCTGATCCCCCTGAGTGCCCACTGGCACTGACCTGTCTCCTTGTGAGGAAAGAGAGTGTGGAATGAGGATAAGGTTCCTCCTGTCCTGCTGCTTTGCCATTAGTGCTGAGTATCAATGGTTGGAGAAATGGAGTGGATATCTGTTCATATAGGTGGCAAACAGTGAGTGTGCTGACCCTGCCTCCCCATGGAGGCAGTCAGACACATCCATACGAGAGGCAGCACAGTACAGATAACATGGGTGGACTTCTAGTCACTTTTCCAAATGCCTGTTTGCTCACCTGTTACTCCTGTGCCTACTGGTGTTTGAATGAAGTTGTGAATGGCCAATACCATGGGGCCTGCTGCAGTCTGGGGCTGAGTACAGTGCTTGGTCTCTGCCAGTTTGCCTGTCAGCCAGCAAACTGGTACATTTCTTCCTCAGATAGCTGCAGAGACAAGGCAGTGATGTGCTCACTACAGTGATGCACCCGACCGTATTCTAGCTAAAGTATGTACTGAGGTGTCAGTATCAGAACTCGTGAAAGGCACAGGAGAAAGACTTGCTGGTGCTTCTTCTTTACCTTCTCATTGTTGGAGGGGGTGAGCATGTTCAGAGGGGTAGTCTTCTCAGGGGGGATGCCACTGGTTGCCAGAGGAGACAAAATCGAGAATGAATTGCAAAATGGGAAGTTTGGACATAATAAGAGTACATTCACTGTAGTGGTAATAGGAGAGCAGCACAGCACTTGATAATGAATCTGACTTGGTGACTAGGACATGATGGGCTTGGCAAGAACACATGAGCGGTTACAGTCATCTTCCACAAAGACAAGGATTCTTTCCCTGTGGAGGGGCAGGGAACAAGTATTGGTCCAGAAACAGAAATTGCTGGAGAAACCCAGCAGGTCTGGAAACTTCTGTTGAGGGAAAGCAGAGTCCAATGCCACTTCTTCAGAACTTATAGGAGCTAGGAAAAGGTGGTAAATGTGCTGGAGACCGGGGTGGGGATCAGCGTGGAAGAGGTGTGAATGCATGGATGGAGATGGAGCCCAGAGAGACAGAAGGACCAGCAAAGGAATGGATCGTGGTAAACCAGGGAGAAAGAAGAAAACTGATAATGGGGACCATAAATAGATGAAAATGGGTTGGTTGTGCTGAAAGCAGCCTGTGTCATAACAGGGCCTGTAGTGTGGGAATGGGTGAAGGAAGAAGCTGTTCAGATGTTAAAATTATTGAACTTGACATTGAGTCCAGAAGGCTGTAGTCTCCAGGCAGAAATGAGGTGCTGTTTTTCCAGCTTACGCTGAGCTTCGCTGGAGCACTGTATCAAGTCTGAGACAAAGATGTCAGTCAGGGGACACAGTGATGTACTGATGTTGTAGGTGACTGGAAGTTTGGGTGACATTTTTGTGGGCAGACCATAGATGTTCTGCAAAAGCTGTTATCCAGTTTTGTCTCCCTCGTGCAGAAGAAATTACACTGAGCAGTAAATACAGTAGGCCAGATAGAGTGAAATGAAGGTAAATCACTGCTTGACCTAGAAGGTGTGTCTGGGGCCTTACATGGTGAAGAGAGAGGATGTAAACGGGTACTTATTACAAGTTCTGCAATTTCATGGGAAGGCATCGTGGGCGTGTGGGGAAGGGTGGGAGAGTGGACTGAGCTGTCCTGGAGGCAATTGTCCCTATGGAAGGCTGACAAGGGAGGGGAGAGGAATATGTATTTGATGGTGGCATTCCATTGAAGGTGGCAGAACTGGTGGCTAAAGATCCTTTGATGGAATGGTGAGTGAGGACCAGGATGACCTTTTCGGTGTCTTGGCAGGGGAGGGAAGCAAAGCGGGGAGGGCAAGTGCCAGAGATGGGTTGTATCATGGTTGAGGGACCTGTCAGCCAATATAGTGGGGAATCCTTGCTTGAAAGAAAAGGTGGACATTTCGGAGATCTCCCTGCAGAGCTTGGCATCATCAGAATAGATGCAAAAGAGACAGAGAAACTGGGAGAACAGAGCTCTTACAGGAAGCAGGGTGTGAGGATGTCGGGCATCCCTTTACTCTTTCTGGCCCATTGTAGGATATTATCGACCGGAATAAGACAAAGGGAGAAATTGAATGGGATCAAAGTGGCTGGCGCAGCTGTTACTGCTGATCCAATTGGGAAAAGGTGGTGAAGTCTCCCAAATGAATGGGGATGCAGCATGGAGCCATGTGGCTTGGAATGATGATGGTGGTGGCGGTTGTTGGAGTGAGAGTTTTGGTGGGACATAGATGCAGTAGTAGAGTTCACATGTGACATTGCTAAGAGATGGTGGCAGCACTTTAAGCACTGCAAAGTACAGAAGGTCATGAAGCACCTTCTTGCAGTGCTGGCTGTTCTGCCAGCCTGTGGCTATGGCACTGACCTGGTTGGCAACTGCAGACCTGTGTGGCACGGTCTGGTGCCATGGTCTCCTCAAGCAAGAGTAAGGAAAGAGGACAAGCATCCCGGTCAACACCTGGTTCACCAGGACTTCCGGGTCCCTGTCAGCAAATTGGGTTGCCTCAGTCAGCCATTTCTGGGCGATTCGCCCCTCACTTTCTGAAAGTCAGTTCCTGGTTGGCAGCGAATGACCTGGTGCACAGCTGGGGTTTAAATATGGTGCTGGCAGCACAAATCCCAGAAGGTGCCAGTGGGGAGCATTTGCACCACTGATGAGCATAGGACAGCATGAGAGTGGCTCCAAACAGTCACAGTACATATAAGCGGCATGAAATTGTGATAGATAAAATGCTACAGCACACAGATACAAACCTTCCATGAAAATTCCTGAAATTGACACTAGCTGACTTTTGGTTACGTTCAGCCCAGTAATTTTATTAGGGTCTGCAAGCCCAAATTCAGAGTATCGTATACTGCTCAAATTATAATTGAGGGAAGCTTTTGTAGGTAAACAATGGTCTTATTGAAGGGGAAACGGGCTTGAGGGGCTAAATGACCTCTTCCTGTTTTTTAAGTGAAATTACATCTTATATCAGTTGCTCCTCACCATCCTCTTCCTTAAATGGTGGCTGTAGTTACAACTGATTTCTGTATTATTTTGTTGTGGGTATATTACATGATGGAGGCCTTACGTTAATAAATTGACTCTTATTCAGGATGGAAGAATATCATATTTTATTACCGCAAGACATGGGTCCCATGTTGATGTTATTTATTTATTGAAATCATTAATATCATCCCTCTTCTGGTTTGAATGAGGAAAAGGTGGGAACATTACATCTGAATAAACTGGGAAAAATTTTTTTGTTGGGACTTTGAAAAGTGCAAACAAAATTGGAGTACCTTTATGAACTTTGGCTCTGTTTTCTGTTGCAACAATGTATTCACTTTTACTATTTTGACTGTAGAATGAGAAAATATTCCTGCGCTAGGTCCCTCAAATAGAATTTCTGCAAAGGAGTGGGAAGGTATAATAAGAATAAGAACAGGCAGGGAAACACTGCTTTGAAGAGCAGGAGAGGTGGTCTGAAATGCTTGTGTTTCAATGTGAGAAGTATAGTGGGCAAAGTAGATGAACTTAGAGCTTTGGTTAGTACTTGGCACTATGACATTATTGCGATTACGGAGATTTGGCTGAAAGAGGGGCAGGACTGGCAACTAAATGTTTCAGGATTTAGATGTTTCAGGTGTGATAGAAAGGGAGGTAAAAAGGGGTGGTGGAGTTGCACTGCTGGTAAAGGAGTATCTCTCAGCTGTACTGAGGGAGGATACATTAGAGGGCTAATGCAACGAGGCAGTATGGGTAGAAACCCAGGAATAGGATGGTGAAATCACTTTGCTGGGGGTATACTGCAGGCCTCCCAACAGCCAGTGGGAGATAGAGGAGAGAATATGTAGATAGATTTTGGAAAGATGTAAAAACAGCAGAGTTGTTGTGGTGGTGATTTTAACTTTTCCTTTATTGATTGGGACTCACTATGTGCTAGGGGCTTGGATGGGGCATAATTTGTAAGGACCATTCCGGAGGGATTGACACAATATGTACACAGCCCAACCAGGGAAAGTGCTATACTTGACCTAGGCCAGGTAAGTGAAGTTTCAGTGGGGGAGCATTTTGGGAGTAGTGACGATAATACCATGAGCTTTAAGATACTCTTGGATAGGGATAACAGCAGTCTTTGCATGAAGGTGTTAAATTGGGGGAAAGCAAACTACAAGAATATTAGGCAGGAACTGAAGAGGGTTGATTGGAGACGGCTGTTTGAGGGTAGATCCACATCGGACATTTGGGAGTATTTCAAATGACAGTTCAGGAGTGGCACGATCCTGTGAGAATGAAGGGTAGGTATGGCAAGTTAAATGATCCTTGGATGACCAGGGAGGTTATGACCTTGATCAGAAAGAGAAAGGAAGCATACATAAGATCTAGGATGGGAACTGATGAAGCCCTTGAAGTAAATGAGCAAAGTCGGAAAGAACTTAAACAAGGAATTAGAAGGGCAAAAAGGGGTCATGAAAAGTCATTAGGAAACAGGATTAAGGAAAATCCCAAGGCTTTTTATACATACATTAGAAGCAAGAAGGTAGCTAGGGAAAATGTTGGCCCACTCACGGACAAGGAAGGGAATCTATGTGTGGAGCCAGAAGAAGTAGGTGAGGTCCTAAACAAATACTTTGTGTCAGTACTCACCAAAGAGAAGGAATTGGTGGAGGATGATCTCACGGAAGGGAGTGTCGAGTTTCTAAGCCAAGTTGCTATAAAAAATGAAGACATGTTGTGTATCTTAAAAAGTATTAAAATAGATAAGACCCAGGGTCCTAATGGGATTTATCCTAGAGTATTGAGGGAGGCAAGAGAAGAAATTGCTCGAGCATTGACAGACATCTTTGTATCTTCTTTGGCCATAGGTGAGGTCCCAGAGGACTGGAGAGTAGCCAGTGTTGCCCTACTGTTTAGGAAGAGTAGTAGGGAAATTACAGGCCTCTTAGTCTCACGCCGGTGGTAGGGAAATTATTGGAAAAGATTTTCAGGGTCAAGATCTACAAGCATTTAGAAGCAAATGGACTTATTAGTAATAGATAGCAGGGATTTTTGCAGGGTAGGTTGTGCCTCACTAGTTTGATTGAGGTTTTTGAGGAGGTGACAAAGCTGATTGATGATGGAAAAGTGGTTGATGTTGTTCACATGAACTTTCAGTAAAGCCTTTGACAAGGTCCCTCATGGCAGACTGGTACAAAAGGTGAAGTCACATGGTGTCGGGAGTGAGCTAGATACCGAACTGGCTTAGTCATAGGAGACAGACAATAGTGGTGGAAGGATACTTTTCGGAATGGAGGGTTGCAACTTGTGATGTTCCACAGGGATCAGTGCTGGGACCTCTGCTGTTCGTGATCTACACAAATGATTTGGAGGAAAACGTAGCTGATCTAATTAGTAAGTTTGCGGACGATACAAAGATTGGTGGAGTTGCTCATAGTGAGGAGGATTGTCAGAGGATACAGCAGCATATTGGTCAGTTGGAGACATGGGCAGAAAAATGGCAGATGGAGTTTAATCTGGATAAATGTGAGGTAACACATTTTGGAAGGTCAAGTACAGGTGGAAATTATATAGTGAATGGCAGAACCCTTAGGACTTTGATATGCAGAGGGATCTGGGTGTGCAGGTCCACAGATCACTGAAGGTGGCAGCGCAGGTGGATAAGGTAGTTTAAAAAAAAGGCTTATGGCATGCTTGCCTTGATTGGAAGGAGTATTGAATATATGGATAGGCAAGTTATGCTGCAGCTTTATAGAACTTTAGTTAGGCCGTACTTGGAATATTGTGCACAGTTCTGGTCACCACACTACCAGAAGGATATGAATGCTTTGGAGAGGGTACAGAAAAGATTTACCAGGATGTTGCCTGGTATGGGGGACATTAGCTATGGAGAAAGGTTGGATAGAGTGGGTTTGTTTTCAGTGGAACACAGGATGTTGAGGGGGTGACCTAATATAAGTTTATAAGATTGTGAATGGCACAGATAGAGTGGAAAGTATGAGGCTTTTTCCCCAGAGTGGAGGGGTCAATTACTAGGGGACACAGTCGGTGGTGGTGGTGGGGGAGGGGGGCAGGAACGAAGTTTAAGAGAGGTGTACAAGGCAAGTTTTTCAGGCAAAGGGAGATGAGTGCCTGGAACAAGCTGCCTGAGGAGGTGGTGGAAGCAGACATAATAGCAGCATTCAAGAAGCACTTGGACGAATACATGAATAGGAAGGGAATAGAGCGTTATGGATCCTGTAAGTGATGACAGTTGTAGGATGGAAAGACAAAATATGTCGGCATAGATTTGGAGGGCCGAAGGGCCAGTTCCTGTGCTGTATTGTTCTTTGTTCTAATATTCCAGTTTTGTGATATTTTCTTTTGCTAATTTAAACTCTAGTAATCATTAAAATATGCACAAAATTTCTACTTTCAGGTTAATGTTTAAAATGCTATCAATTTCTACATTTAATTTGGCAGGAATACGTTATGTCTCAGCATAAAGTAAAAGGGCAGGAAAATTTAAACTTGTACAGAACAATTTCTTCAGCACTGCTCAGGTCTTGTTGCAGAGATTCAAATCATTCCAATTTATTAAATCAGATCAGGCTGGTTGTTCAGTATGGTCTGGCCTCTCTTTGTAACTGCAATTTCTTGTACCTCAAATTAAATTAATTCATCCTTTGTGTAAAAACACAGAAGAGAGCAGAATGACGAGACCTGCGGCTGGATGACTGGTTATAATGAATTTTATTTCAGGAATGCTTGATCTTATGCTGGCATTTCTAGCAAACCGTGCTTACTGCAGGATGGACTTATGACAGGAGCAACTCTAAAATTATTTCAGCATTGGAGATGAATGTTGTTTGAAGTTTGTGTAAAGAATAAAATATTCCGTCTGTATATTATCTGCTGATGTCTTAGCCAAAAATGAAAATGATTGTGACAATTATACTTTGGTCACGTGAAGAAATATTCCTCCTAAGTGTTTTTGCAAAGGAGTGAGAGCAATAATGCAGTGTGTCACGATACTGTCATGTGTCACGATGTGACACATACATGTAGCCATCTGATTTCTCCGCACGACTGAGTTCATGTTCTTGGCTATCTTATATTAGAGAAACTTCAAATGGTAATGAAGTGTTTTTCTAATGGAGAGAGTAATTAAGAATGGATTTCCTTTCACATACTAATATCTAACAGAACTGAAAGTGCTACACAAGTAAAGTATTGCAGAAGCTGGAAATCTGAAAGAACTCTTTTAAAAAGAAAACAATAAAACACTCATCACGTCTTTAAAGAGAGAAGTGCAGTTAATTGTTCAGGTTTGTGATGATCATTCATCAGAATTAGAGGCACTATTATATGTCCAAGGATGTAGAGTCATAGAGTCATACAGCATGGAAACAGACCCTTCAGCCCAATTCGTCCGTCCTGACCAGGTTTCCTAAACGGAACTAATCCCATTTGACTGCATTTGGCCCATATCCCTCTGACCCTTTCCCATCCATGTACCTTTCCAAACGTCTTTTAAATGTTGTAATTGTACTCACCTCCACCACTTCTTCTGGCAGCTCATTCAATACACGCACCACCCTCTGCATGAAAAAGTTGCCCCTCAGGTCCCTTTGAATTCTTTCCCCTTTCACCTTAAAGAGGTGACTCTCTCATTAGGAAAGGAATGAAGGATGCATGCTAGGTGGCAGCAAGACAGGTGCCCTCATGTTTGTGCCATTTTTTCAGATTCCATGATCTAAGCTGCAAATACTGTTTGAATGCATATTACCATCCTGGAGAATGGAGAGACTAGCAGACCACTCACAAGTCAGGGGATTACAGGAATGTGACTGCTTGCAAAGAACATTATTGTTGGGAGGGGAAGGGCTAACAATGCTTTTATAAAACCTGATTTCCCAAAAAAAATCAGTACAGAAAATGGCTGCTGGTTCTGAATGCATTGTGTCAGCTGTCTCCATAATTAACAAATGCACAAAAATGCTATAAAAATGTCATCAGATCCCAACCTGCATCGAATGATGAGGCTTCCAGCACAGTTATGGACACCAAATTGAGACTTGAGAGACAGTGACACTGGCATCGGTCTTGGGCCAGAATAGGCAATAGTTTAGTTTTTTAAAAATGGCGCCAAAGTCCAATCCATTCTCATTAAAAGTCTTAGCACTTGAGAGACCAAAATCCAGGGTCAATGAACTTGGACAGCTTCAGGATAAAAGTGCCATTGTAGCTTGTTGGGAATTTTGGCACACCCTTGTAAAAACACTTATTTGAAGTTACACACCAGTTGCATGTTGATGGAGTGGGACTCCTTGAAGTTTGCAGATACTCCTGGTTGATTTGGAAGTGTGCGACTGCCTTCTACGTGCAGCTGATGGTACCTCATGCCCATGAGGAAACCAGCTTGAGCGCTGCACACTGTGACTGGCATCATCTTGTGTTCAGCTGAAGGAAACATCAGTCATCTATCTTAGGCATTCCTTAGCAACCATTGCAGGGAAGAGGGGGATGTATCTGATAGAGTCCCTGAAAAACCTAGAGGGAAGAAGTTCCACGATAGTGGTGAATATCGTAGCCACTGATATTGTGTGGTCACTGGGTTGAGCAAGCATTATGTCTTCCAGAAGGCATTCGATGTCTGTCTTCACCTGATATATCAATCTGATCCTTCTGTCACACTGCTTTTTAATATATGAAGGAAACTCAGCCTCTGCCTGTGCACCCTGAAAAGAGAGACAAAAGTAGTGTTAGAACCGTAGGGGGATCCCCCTCCCCGCCACCACCCCTCCCCACCCCTCCCCACCCCCCACCACCCCCCCCAGGAACAGTATATGGGCAATGGTGCGAAAGTTGGAAAGACATGAAAAAAAATTGGAATCTAAATTGAGAAACGATTTCCAGATTTTCCCCTTCAGTTTTAAGCAGCAACTTAAGACCCGTGCTACTGGGTGGCGCCTACCTTCTTTACATTCATTTACTTCTCATTACTAGAACAGCCAACCTTATTTACGTGCCACCTCCAATTCTTCTCCCTTCCACAAGAAACTAGGAGGTACCAATTCCCGATGTGAAAGTCAGAGTGAGTGCTTGGCAGCTGCAACTCCCCACTTGCATGCCTCATCTTCCAGCTCTGTCTTACTGCAACATCCCTGCATGCTCCATGGATACCATCCATCTCCACCCTTCATCCACACAATATTGGTATTGACAGGCCATCTGCCTCACTGTATCATCGTGACCGTTCCCACTCCATTCCAGATACCACTTTTAGCCCTTCAACACTGGAGTTTAGAGCTCAGGGATATTTATGGCTTGCATGCTCATGTGTGCAGGGAGGCAAATGCATTTCAAGCATCTCCACAGGATGCATCTAATGGTTCTGACCTTGCTTTCTTAACACTTTAACTTTTGCTAACTTTTACATGGATGCTGTCAGCTTCTTTGGACTGACATTGCTTCTTAGTGCACAGGCTTTTCAGTGCAAAGTTCTTTTCTCATGAAGTCATTCATGGCCATGATCACGGGATTGGCTGCCGCCTCGGGCTGAAGAGGTGCTGACAACCCTCGGAGTGTCAGAGACCTGGGCTTTCTTCTCCGCCCAAGAGCAGAGATGTATCAGCGATGTGCTCACCTCATTGTGCTGCCGAGTCTAATCTCTAAATGTATCCACCAAAGTGCAAGTCTTTGAGCTGGTGGAGGGTGCAGGTGAAAGCCTTGCTAGTGCATCCCCTGGAGGTTCAGACTCAAGAAAAACTGCTCCCAAATGTAGAAAATAAACTTGCAGCAAACGCAATAGCTGGTAAGAAGCAGCTGTGAGTACTGAATATTTATTGAATTTTTTTTCCATGAGTTAAATCAGGCACCACAATTATTGCTGCGTTCTCACCTTGCTGCTCACTGATGAGTTTCAGGAAGCTCGGGAATTGGCAAACCTAGATAAACTCATGAGCGCATTGAAATCTTGTTCCAATTAGGTGATTAGCATATGTTAATAGATAACCAGCCTCTCCTCCGGGGGTTGTGTGCAAGCAAGCTAATGTCCTCGGATTGAATGTGGAATTCAGCCCACTAGAGCTGACTTTGAGACTTCCTCAAATCTTTTTCTGCTTTTAACCCCTCACCCGCACTGAAGACCCACATGCGTCTTTTAGTCATAAAATCTCCTTACTATCTTGATGAATTTACTGTAATGTACACTGATTTTTAAAATATATTTTAGCATTTAATTTGTGCTAATTACTATTTCAGACCGACTGGGTAGAATCTTGTCCCCCATCTTGTGGAGAATTTGACTGTAGGGGAAGGGGGTTATTTAATCAGGTGTTTTGTTTGTTGAAGACCCTGTCACCTTCCCTATTTAACAGGATTTAAATCCAGGGCAGGAAGGCCTGAGAATCACATTTCTGCCCTGTCCTTAATTGCACAGTCATTGCCCACTGAAAGGCCTCACTGCGCACTACTGCTCGTAATAACCTTGTGGCATGCAGGATGTATCAGAAACTAACACCAGTTTGTTTTCTTGCTGCCTCTGGGGATGGGGTGTTGGTGGAACAGGGTGCCAAAGTGTTCATGGTTGCCGTCTTCCAAAACTCAGTCTTGATAGATTGGACAGTGGCGAACGTAATTTCAATATATTTTTTAAAAAGCAGAAAGCCAGAAATCAACCTAACATAAAAGGTAAGGAAATTGCTGGAGTCTATTATAAAAAAAAGTAACAGAGCATTCATAAAATATCGATGGGATTATATGAAAGGGAAATCCTGTTTCACACATCCTCTGGAGTTTTTGAAGATATAACGAGATGAGGGAGAACCAGCATGTGTGGTGTATTTGAATTTTCTGGAAGATCTGATACAATCATATTGAAGAGGTTAATATGCAAAATCAATGCATGTGGGGTTGGTGGCAATATCTTGATGCAGACTGAGAATTGATCAGAGACAGGATACAGAGAGACAGTGGGAAGCAGTAGCATGAGGGGTAGCGTAGTGATCACTACTTGAACGCTAGCATTATACATGATATATCAACTATTTGGATCAGGGAATCAAACATAATATTTCCAGGTTTGCTGACAATACAAAGTTAGGTCCAATTGTGAGTGGTGAGGAAGTTGTAAAAAGGCTTCAGAGCGATTTAGATAAGATGAATGAGTGGGTAAGTATAAGGTTGTCCAGTTTGGTAGGAAAAACAGCTTGGGAGAATATTATTTATATGGTGATATTTTGGGAAATGTTGACGTACAAAAGGCCCTAGGCCTTCTTGCACATCATTCATTCAAAACAAACAAGCAGGAGTTCAGAACGCAAATGGTAAGCTGGTCCTCTTCGCGAAAGTCTTTGAGTGCAGGAGCAAGAAGGTTTTACCACAGCTGTAGGGGGCCTTGGTGAGAACACAGCTGAAGTATTGTGAGTAGTTTTGGTCTGCTGATCTAAAAAGTGTCCATTTGCGGGACAGGGATTGTAACAATGGTCCACCAAACGAATTGCTGGAAGGGCAAGTTTACTGTGTGAGAATAGTTTAGGCCAAATGAACCTGCATTCACTGGAATTTCGAAAAACAAGAATTATCACCTTGAAACGTAAAGAAAATTTCTGACAGGGACAGATCAAATGCAGGGATAATTCCCTCCTCCCACCTGCCCTCCCAGCTAGGGGTCACAGTTCCAGGATTTGCGGTAGATAAGTTCGGACTGAGGTGTGGAGAAATTCCTTTACTCAGAGGTGAACCTTTGGACGATCTACCGTAGAAGGCTGTTGAGGCCAAGTCACTGAATATATTTAGGAAAGAAATAGATTTCTTAAGGCTAAAGGTGTCAAGGCAAATGGGGAGAGAGTAGGAGTATGGTATTGAGATATAGGATCAGCAATGATCGTGTTGAATGGTGGAGAGTGCTTGCTGGACTGAATGGTCTACTTCTGCACCTGTTCTCTTTGCTTTTATGTTCTTATGTTTAAGAGAATTTAAGCATCCATTTTCCAGCAACCCAGTTTGTTATTGTAAGTAAATGTGGCCCAGTTAAAGACAATGCTCACATTTAAAAATACACATGCAATATAGTATTAATTATATCACTCTGTTTTAATTAAGCACCATTTAAGAATTTCAGTAGACTAAATGGTAACATTCACACTATTAACAATGTTATGTACAAATAATAAAAAAAACTAACAAGAGGACTGTGGAGGCTCAGTCATTGAGTATGTTCATGAGAAAAGTTGATAACTAACTGGAGAGTAACGACATCAAGAGATTGTGCAGGGAAGTGACATTGAGGTGGATGATTTGCAATTATTTACTTTAAAGCTGCAGCAGGCTCAACAGACTAAATCTCCTAGCCCTGTTCCTGTATTCCATGAAACAAGAAGTCAAAGCTTCTCAATGTGCACTCATTTAGTTGAGGGCATGGAACAACAAATTTCGAAACCTTACACTAATTTAAACAGCAGGAGCAGATGGTGCTCATTATGCCAAACAGTGGATTGTCAGGGGAGCAGTTCGAACGTTGGGGGAGTCACTGTGTTGGCGGGTGTTTTTGGCATTCAGGGAATGCCATTGGTGAGTTGAAGGGTGGGGTGGTGTTGAGTTGCACAATTATTAAGCATTTAAATAAGGTCATAACTGTCGAACGTTTCCTGGGTAACTATCCAGGTAAGCAATTGGAGTGGTATTTGTGGGTGGAAGGATCCAGTTTCTATGACTAAATCTTATAGTCTACTCGGTACATAAGGATAGAGGAACAACCACCATTGAGTCATAACAAGAAGCAGCTGTTGTCTTACCAAAATGTAGTTTATTGTGTGATAGCAATTAGGTTCAAGTTACATTAGCTTGTTAGGCATTATTACTGAAATTGTTAGGAAGTATAGATGACAGCTGTCCCCTTCAAGATCCAGAGATATTCTCCCAATTTCCTACGCAAGAGTGTATGACATCATCAGATTGGGTAAACTTAATGTGTGTCCAACCTTTAATTCTTTCAGTATTGATAATTTCCTAAGTAGCTTTTGCAGTGGAACTCTTTCCCCTGCAGAATCAGGTAGTTGCTCTATAACAGCATCTGGGGGAGCTTTGGTCTCATGAATGTCCACATTGGAAGATCAGTGGAAACAATTAGTTTATTCTTTATAGTGTTGTGGATTTCTGAGTCAAATGATTATCTTCTTTTTGACCATATGCTGAATCCATGGATAATGTTCTGATTTTCATTGGAATCATTTACAGCTCACTTTAATTTTGTGCAAGCAAATCATTATTCTCAATTTGCAAATAGATCACGTTAAAGTATATAAACTGTTTACTCAGCTGGTTGATTAGATTGGATGTATTGACTCAGTGTTTGTGGCTTTGAAAGACAAAACAATTGTATGCTTTCTCTTGAGCTTGTTTTATCAGATCCTCTGACATAAAATTCAAATCTGCAATATCAATTTCTTCAAACAGTTTTGCTCTCTAAATGGTTTCTATCAACAATCCCTCATTGAGCTGGAATGTGTTGTCCTCCTTATTCTTCTTAACAGCATGGATGCACTGACAGATCCTCACTTTGAAACAGAATGTCTAACTTATGGGTGTGACTAGCCCCAGGACTGCTTTTGTATTTCTTACCAGATCTGAAGCAAAAACTTTAGCATTGAGTGTTGCTTCTCCATTGCTGGTTCTCTGTACAAGTTCCTGCTGACTGCTTGTTTGTTCAAGCATTTGAAGCTGCTGTCAGTCCATCTGAGTAGTTTTTAAAGTTTAAATGTTCTTGGTCTCTTGGAAATTTCTTTCCTGGGTCCAATGGGTTTTCCCCTTTGGTGTACCTTCTGGCATCAAGCAACGATGCCCATTGCTGATCACCATGTTTTACTTGTGAGTAGAAGGATGCTGTCACCTTTCCTCTTTCCTCAACTGAGTCGAAGGGCCTACTTGATCAAGGAACAACCACGAGAATGTCTTAACAAGAGAAAGCTGTTATCTGAAGAATATGTCACTTTATTGCATTATAGCAAATTAGGTGTAAGTTAAATTAATTTGTTCAGTCTTGTTACTTCGATGATCGAAAGACGAAGGAGACCCTTGAAGATCCAGAGATATTCTCCTGATTTCCTGACCCAAGACCATGTAATATAATTAAATTGGGTGGAGCTTAATGCAGTCTCCAATTTTTTTTTAGATTTCTTACCTTTAAAGAACAAGTTGGATGTTTCCCAAGTCTCATTTATCTCTCAAGACATTCGTGCAGGGTCCCAGGAGCTTGAGAGTTGTCCATCAGAAAATTAAACTTTCTTTCACTTCCCATTGAAACAGTACAATGAGGGGCTCAGGTAGTATCCCTGGCATTAGTAAACTGGAAGATCATTATCTAACATGTGGCATTTGAGCCATTGAAGAGAAGTCCTCGTTTGATCGTATATCTACACAAAGAAATTCAGGTAGATATTTGTTCCTTAAAGGACGGAAGATCCCTTTTAGTTTCCAGAAGAGAAACAGTAAGAAATGTGTGACAACCAGCTAATGCCAGGCATCAGAAGTGTCTAGACAATGAATCTTCAATTTACCATTAGAAGTGCAACAAACAGGCAGATTACAAAAAGGGAGCCACTCACCCCTCCTCTCTAACCCCTACAAATTGGCATTGTTAAACCAGCATTTAGCCTGTCCAAACCATACCATGAGCTTTTGAGCAGAATAGAGGGGTTGACAAAAACAAGATGAATGCTGCTTAGTCTCCCCTGTCTGGGCCATCCGGGGGTATGAGAATAAATACAGGAAGAGTTCGGCTATATGGAGTATTCCAGACACACATGATCTTAGGTAGCATCCCAGTATACTCATGCGCTTCGTATTATTCTGTTTTGCAACTCTGATTAAAGTTACTAGTGCTTGAATGTTTAGCAGGAGTTCCAGAATCAGACTAGTACAATGCCTGGAGCATACCTCCGATCTCATCCTCTGGAAAATCAAAGCTAAGCAGGCTTACTGCGGTGGTAGTTTAATACTAATTTTGTAGATCGCCCTGCTTGATGGTGAATGCAGTAATGTGGTGGGTTGTATTTTTATTGAGATTCAGACTTTATTATACAATCTAGCAAAACTGAAGATATAGACCTTTATTTAACATAGAAAACAATTGCACTCCTGGGATATGTACGGTTTTGTACTAACTGTCACCATCTGCACAAACAGCATTATAATATAATTTGAACAAACCATTCAATTAATTCTTTAATTAAATTAACTCAATTCTTTAATGTCCCCATTGGAAGCATGATATTGAATTTAAAAAAGGATGACTGCTTTATCACAAGAGTACTGAGTTTCTACAATGTTATGTTAACCAGTGTCCCATAACAATATACATCAGGGAAGCTGGTATTAGTAAGCAATAATAATAGTACATTACCATACTTGCTTAGCATTCATACTGTTTTTGTTTGTGTAAGGTACATTTAATGTTGCTTACTTCCTAGTTACTGAAATCTGAAAGTCACGAATAAAAATGAAGATCACTGTGTCTTGACATTTATTCCTTTATAGATTATTTCATGCTCTATTGAAGCAAGGGAGCCAGGATTTTTTTTCTCTCTCTCTTGGATGTAAAATTCTACTCAGATTTTCTTTTACAGTCTTGCCACAGTGACAGGGAAAAACCATGAAAGAGCAAATTGAGTCACATTTATTGAAGGTGAGGTTTTGCTCACTTGTATTCTTGGATTAGAATGCCATTACAGTGTGGAACAATAAATCCTCTCGGTTATGCAGCTTGTCAGGGTTACCTGTGAGAATGCTGACTTTTCCTTGATTAAGATAAACAGTAGCTTCTCCCACTGAGAAAGGTGCAAAGTCCACTGGCTGGCCTTGGGCTGCACACAGATGATTCCTCATTGATTCTTTGCAACTGTACCTGAAGCTTGTCCTTCGTAAAAGTGACGAAGAGGTCACCGGCATCAGTGCGCTGAATGGCCTGCCACAACATGGCTTTTATTAATGTGTTGTGGTGGAAAAATAGATGACCACCCTGAGCCCTGAAATGGATTAATTTGCTGAGCAACTGGCAACCAAAGAAGTTTGCATCTTGCTATTCCATTCTGCCTGATACTCTATAGTTTCTTGCTATATGTATTTTTTACAGTCTACACCTATATAATTAGTTCTTACCAAGAGACTAATTTTAATGATTATTTTCTTTTGACAGATCTTTTCTTTTTGACATCTGTGATAATTTTTGAAACAATGAGACTCATCACCACACTCCACCCCCCCTACCAGCAGTCACTTTTTTTTATTCTGCTCCATGTACTTACAGGATGATTTGTTATTCTATAATTATGTAATATGTAGATCCTTTCAAAATATTTCCTAAAATTGAATATCTCCAACTAACATAAATCATGTCTATTGTACACTGGAATCTTCTTTATATGGTTGCTTTTGTGTTAGTTAATTTTTGTTAAACTCATTTATTTCTGTGGAGTGAAGTATGGGAGCTTTCACATGTTGGCAGTGACCTCACTTTTCCCCAGTTTCCACTGTGACTTAATTCAACTGAACTCTCTGTCTATCACATCTGATGTGGAGATGCCAGTGTGGACGGGATGTGGGCAAGGCCAGAAATAACATGACACCGGGTTATAGTCCAACAGGTTTATTTGAAATCACAAGCTTTTGAAGCTCTGCTCCTTGGTCGGGTATCACATCTGATGGCACAGCTGCACAATATCTAAGAGTTTAAATGTGTGTTTGTCACATCTGTCAGTTTTAAGAAGGTGCATTATGAGCAAGCACCTTGCATCCACTATGCACTGGACTGTACTTCTGACTGCTCAGAGCTGAATTTCATTTTTTGCTTCCCCGAGGAGTCAGTATGGCAGGTGCATGGGGCAGAAATTTGGAGGCTAGCAAGGCCATTGTCACTACTTCCCTGACAAGCTACCCCTAGGAGTGTTTTAACCACAGTGAAGGGGGCATTAGTTGGTCCACTAACCCATGGGGGGGGGGAGGCGCGAGCTCTGTGAAAGAATTATTCATTTCCTCATTCACTGCTCTTTCCCCACACTCCTGTATCCTTCCTTCTTTTCATTTAATGTTTTCAAATTCCTCTTCAAAGTTACAGTTGATGCTGCTTTCTCCACCTTTTAGTCAGTATATTCCAGATCATAACAACTTGCTGAGGTTTTTACGTGGTATTTTACCTGCAGTAGATGAGGCCTCATTGTCTTGGCATCAGACCATTGGGTTACAGTGAAGTGTGCTTCCTTTCTGAACTATCAGATGCCACTGTGAGGTGTGAAACACTAACTTCATTACGCCCCACTCCCCATCCTCAATTCCTTCAACCCTCTCCCTTTTATACCACATTTTCTGAAGAAGGGTCTAGGCCCAAAACGTCGGCCTTCCTGCTCCTGAAATGCTGCTTGGCCTGCTGTGTTCATCCAGCTCTACAACTTGTTATCCCACATCCTCATTGCCAGGTCTGCTGAGTATTGTCAGCATTTTCTTTATTTATCTATTGATATAAATCTCAGTCTGACAAGAGTTTGATTTATGACTGGTGGATAGTTTATGTACAAAATACAGGCAAATTAGGTGGGGGAGAAAACATGTGAGAGGAGAGATTAGAAGGTTAGTAGATCCTGAGTACAATATTGTGCTGCTCAGTGTAGTGAGCTTGAAGGTGAGGAATGTGCTCTGTTGAACAGGTAATGATTGTAAAGTCATGCCCTGCCGCCTTTCCAACTCCGAGAATTAACGTTCTCGCTGAGAACACTCATGATAGACCATTTTGCCCTGCCGTCTATTAGTTTACCACCTAAAGAGTTCAGATCACCACATTTGAGATTGACCCAGCGAGAGGGTGGCCTGTCACCGTGCCGCATTCCTAACAGCTACTTCCGTGGGATAGCTTGTCATCGGGTGGGAGTGTGCCTCAATTAAAGGCAGTTAGTGCCTGGTTAAGGGACTGGAAATGGGACAGGAGCTTGCCTGTTTGCGTTTGCCCCACTCCCCTTGTACCCCTCTCCCACGACCCTCCAACCTGAGAAATTTCTTCCCTCCCATCAGTCTGTGGTGGTCCCTCTAAGATCCTTGGACGCTGATTGTCTAGCAGCTGTCTCTAGGTGGGATTTTGAATCCCAGAATCCTGATTACAGGCAAAGGTCCACTGGAGGCTGTGCCACGGCTTGATTGGCTTGTGGTTATGAATGTCTTCCCGAGGAGGGGCAGTGCAGGTTACTTACCATCTCTCCGGTTCGCTGACGAGACCTGATGGCTCAACAAGGTTCTGCCTCATGGGTCAGCAGTGCGTCGATGTACTTCACATCAGCCTTCAAAAACAAAAGCATTTAGCTTTGTGGTGTAACATCTGACTGAAAAAGTTTGATGGTTGCTTTGAAGTTCTCGAAAGGAGCCTGAAGCTTCTAGTCTGAGTATTTGCAAGGGTTCAATACATGATACAGACAGCTACTTCCAACACCTGAAAATAGTCAGAAATTACTATGAGACAGCAAGAACTGCAGATGCTGGAGTCAGACACAATAGTGTGGAGCTGGAGGAACACAGCACGCCAGGCAGAATCAGAGGAGCAGGCAAGTCGACGTTGGAATTCACATGGAAAAACATGGCATTCACCAGTTTTAAAATTTCCCACCACCGGCCTCATCCCATGTCCAACTCTCCCTTCTCATCCCCACCTCCTCGACCTGACGCAACCTGTCCATCCTCTCTCCTGCCTATCCGCTGCCCACCTCACTGACCAATCCCCAGCACTCTCTACCTGCACTCACCTATCACCATCCCACCTACCTTCCCCTCCTCTCTCTTTTTATTTCGGAGCTCCCTTTCCCCCTCCCCATTTCTGAAGAAGGTACCTGGCCCAAAACATCAACTTTCTCGCTACTCAGAAATTACTATGCCTTTGGACATTTCTCAGGCATCTTTAGGGTAAATCCACAAAATGGTTTATTTTTGCCCCCAAATGCTTACCTCCTAAAGGCGTGAGGAATTATATCCTTAATTTCATTATTGTCTATTAAACAGTGACATTATTTATCTAATTTCTCTTCTAGTTGGAAAACTTTTAAACTGAATTTGGCAGCTTGTTTGAAAAAAATGTTCAAACAAAAAGAATTTTAGCAGAATTGCAAGCAATTACCTTGAAATTACAGTAAAATAAAAGAAAATCAATGAACAGACATATCTTTGAATTATATTAGATTAACGGCCTTTCACAGACTATCTAGTACTTAAAATATTTGTGTACCAAATATATTTGCGACTTTTAATTAAACATTGGACTATCTCAGCTTGACAATAAGCATCGAGTCAATCTGAATAAACTGAACAGAATGACACCTGTCCCAAATATGCCCCAATGAAGCAGAATATATCTGATGGGACTCCGTTTGACAGAATTGAAATTGCAAATAACTTCCACCAAAATAGCAAGTCATGATTGACATTATCACACATCATCTACTTTAACTCTTCACATCCTAATAAGAAAATTCTGATTGAAAATCAGTTGACCATATTTAGAGAACCATTTTGTTGCTTCTTTCATCGGTTAAATATGAAATTCATAGCCTAAAGCCAAGGCAGCAGGGATAGCATTTCATTTTAGTGGGGAAGCAGCAAAAGTTCTCGGTCCAAGAATTATAATCCAGTCCTGAGTTCCTGCCTTCAGGATGAAGGGAGAATATTACAAACAGAAGATAGCATTTTTTTTTCAAATCTTTGTTTTCTTGGATTCCAGTGACTACTGAGAGTGCAATACAATTAATTTGAATATGTCAGATGTAGTAAGTGCCTTGAGGCATCATTTAGAACTAGTGCACTGTAGAACAGAGTAGCAGGGCATGAGTTCTCAATCGTGATATCTTGCATGCTCAATTCCTATTTCAGTGAAAAGATGTAAACACTGAACAGAGATAACGAACGGCACTAATGAATTCTGTAATCTGTGTGACGTAATTACATCACTCAAGCAGCAAAAGATTTCCTGAAATTGGAAGCAAGATGGAGTCTAAAATACAGGACCTTCTGAAATATTCTAAACTGCTAGCAAAATTACTGATAACATTCAGAACTAAATATAATTAACTGAAGATGTGGCTACTAAGAGAGTGTTAGAAATTCCCTTTTGAAATGGTAATGTATTCAGTAGTATATTGACCCCTGTTAATTTGCATGTGATACATTCCTATGAAAATGAATACAGTGGTTTTGATTTTTACAGTGCAGTTGTCTAAAATGAGTGATAATTCATCACTGGCCATCCCATTTTATATTGCTCTTGAATTTGTATTGCCATTTTTGGCAGAAGCATATTTAAAACGGCACCCATGTGGTTGAATTACAAGAACATTATTTACTTGATGGCAACACATTATCACCTAAATGTAGTTGGAAAATGCTCACTTCAGAAGCTCAGCATGTATGGCCACCTGCATAGTGTTAAATCGCACTGTGTATCATGCCTAAAAGTTTTATTTGTCAAAATGCCCTTTTTGCCATTTTTTTTCCCTGTGTATTATAATTTGGAAACAGGAGTTTTCTGGGCAATAAATTTTCACTTAGTTTCAACACGATAAGGCAAACTCTAGATCTCTCCAATGTTAACTTTGCAGAAGGTACTATCACTAAATTATGGACTTAGATTGGAAAACAGGAATTGGAGTGGACCATTTGTTCCTTTTGTATTGAAAGTAGTATACAGCCGTTGTGCCATTGGATAATTATTAGGACCACTGGAGTCAGTGCTACAGATGTCAGAGCCCATTAAAGTGGCAGGTGTAGTGCACTCCATTCACCGATGTGGTTCTGGTACAGGTGCTGGCACAGGCATCATACTTTCACTGAAAGCTTTCACATTGGACCTATCGTGATATCAAACAAACATCCAGGCTGATTTGATGTACGTACTTCAAAATGCTACAACACAATCACTCATAGCTGCACATGTGTTCCAGTATATGAGGGGAAAAAAATCCCCCCCAGCCACCACGCTTACCCACACAATCTCCATCAGTGTTACTGAAAGGGTCAGCTATCCAATTTGTAGTTGTGATGCTTTTTAGTGTAAAGATGTAAGCCAGCACACCAGCGTACTGGAAATGCTGATTTCTGTTGGAACCATCTGTGAAATCTTGAGTAGATTTGCAGCTATCAGTTCCCCTTACAAGTATTCATCAAGCTCCTGAAACCGTACAGGGAAGAGTAGTCACACAGTGCCTTAGGCAGAAGATAGGCTCTGCCTTGAATAACAGTGGAAGTTTGATTCTTATTATTTAGTAGCTACTCACAGCACATTTTAAGATAAGGATTGTCTCTTGTTAGAATTCAGATTCGAGTCAATAAATACAAATGACTACTTCAGCTACATATTGTTAATACTGATCAACTGAAGCACACAATGGAAACTGGGAGAACTGGTACAGCATTCTGAAAGACTGGCTAGCTTCTCCCTCAAACTGTCCTTTTTATTCTGATGGTCAGACCTCACTCATTTTGAGAGGTTAGCCTTTCAGGTTCTGTCAAATACATTTTTGCCCTTGGCAAGTATTGTGGTGTGTTCTCGGAGGGGTTTTTGTGTGGGAGATTTACTGCATTCTGACAAGAGGAGTTCTATCAATTGTCCCCAGAAATGATGATATAGTCATGGGAAGTCTGGTTGTAGCTTCTCTTGGTCTGTAACTTGACAGGGAATGGAGCACTACCTGCAGAGTGGGAAAGGTGTGTGGAGGGAAGAGGAAAGCTTTCAACAGAAAGCTTTACCCACCAAAGGTCTTCATGGGATATTTCTCGCAAGTCCAAGTCAGCCAGAAAATAATGCCTCAGGTGATTGTGATTCACCAAAGTAGTGGCCCCAGAACTAAACGCCTTCCAGCGGGATCTGCGTGCAGCCTTTCAGCAAGACAAGGGATGTGCTGCCACTGTTGGTCAAGTTACCATTGTATTGAACTGTGGTGCAACCAAGTTTGCTTTCCAGGTTAGGCATTAGGGTTAGGGTCAGTGAGAAAACAAGGTGTAGAGCTGGATGAACACAGCAGGCCAAGCAGCATCAGAGGAGCAGGAAAGCTGACGTTTCGGGTCTGGACCCTTCTTCAGAAAAAAAAAACATCAGCGAGAATATTTCCCCATTTGTCATCGGTTGCTGTTTCTGAAAGATGCTGGAAGCTGTGTACACCTGGAGAGGTTACTTCATTATCTTCTGCTTAATCAGAGTGGTGTAAGGATCCATCAAATGCACACTTGATTCTTGGTTGCACACTGGCATGTAGAACAATCTGCAGGAGCCATAACCGATTCAGTTGCACTCACGTTCAGTTGTTGTATGTCTCGGCCCATCAGGCGGATTACTCACTTCCTTCCTCCTTTAGCCTAAGACAGTCTGCTGATCCTCATCTTCGGGAGATTGCTTGCTTGGATGACAAGAAATATCTACTGTGCGAATGGCTCATGACTCCCCTTTGTCACCCAAATACATGAGTACAATGAATCTCTAAATGAGATGTTTGCCACCACCGGGAAGTCATTGAGGAGACCACTGGTATTCTCCAGCAATGGTTTAGCTGGCTGGACCACTCGGTGAGCTGAAACTCGCCGAGAAGCTTGGGTGTCTTGCCTGCTGGCTGAAGAGCTGGTGAGGGACTTGAACTGTCTCCTCTTTGGTAGGTCTTCTGAGCCATGAGCCAGTCAACGTTGGTAAGGCTGCTGCTATGGTTGCCCTTGGAGTCAAGAACCTGAAGGTAGAAGTTCCACTTCTTGGGTGTTGCTAGTCAGCCAGAGGTTAGCAGCCCTTCTGTTCAACACCGCCACTGGGGATCCTGACTGTTGCAGGAACAATACCCACTGCAGTCCCAGTATCACAGAAACACCCGAGCACAGGCCTAGAGTGTAGGTGGGGCTTGTGGGGAGAGGGATGTAAGATGGTCTCAGCTGCAAGGACAGAAGGGCCGGTCTTAAGAGGCAAACCCGCTCCTGTGCAGTGCCTCAATCAGGAACTGAGTGCCCCAGAGGTGGGACATGGCTCTCGTTGCTGTAACATACGGGCAGGCCCAGCTGCTGCAGGGTTAACCTCCATGGCAGTTCCTCAGTCAACTTTATACCTGAGTATGATGGTGAAGCAAGGATGTCAATGATTAGATTTCCCACAAAGAAGTTAATTACGGAGGAGGCAGGAAAGTGACAGGGTTTGAGTATGCCATCATGCTGCCTAGCTAAATGCCCTTCCCAACCAATCTTGGCACCTGATTTGATTTGATTTGATTTGATTTGATTTATTGTAGTCATGTATACCTAAGTACAGCGAAAAGCTTTGTTTTGCAAGCAATATAGGTAAATGATAGCAACCAAGGATATACAGATCATAAGGTGCTTAGACAAAGTGAGGCATACAGGTTACACTGCACAGGAGGTGTGCAAAGCAAGATCAACATTATTTGAAGTTAGAGAGTCCATTCATCAGTCTCATAATGGCAGGGAAGAGGCTGTTCTTGAACCTGTTGGTGAATGTGTTCAAGCTTCTGTATCATCTGCCTGGTGGAAGAGGTTGTAGGAGAGCATTACCGGGGTGGGAGGGGTCTTTGATGTTGGCAGCCTTTCTGCGGCAATGAGAAATGCAAAAGGAGTCCATGAATCGGAGATTGCTTCCGTGCACATAATCTTTAGTTTCCAAAGACCTAAAGAACTGTAGATGTTATAAATCAGAAACAAAAGCTTTCTCAGTTCTGAGAAATGGTCACTCCAACCAACATGTTAACTCCGATTTCTCTCCGAGATGCTGCCAGACCTGCTGAGCTTTATTTAGTAATTCCTGTTTTTGATTTTGTAGTTTCTTATGGCGCTGGGCAGAGCAGTTACTGGACCAGGCCATTAATAACCTAGATAGTTTGCTTTCTATGGTGCATCTGTAGAAGTTGGTGAGGGACCTTATGGACACGCCAAATTTCCTAAGCTGCCCGAGGAAGAAGAGGCGTTATTGTGCCTTCTTGACCATCGCATCTATGTAGGAAGTTCCAGGACAGGTTGTTGGTTTTTGTCATTCCTAGGAACTTGGTGCTGATAACACTGTAAAACCTCAGCTCCGTTGATGTAGATGGGGATGTGCCCTCCTCCTTTCTTCCTGAAGTCAATGATCAGTTCTTTTGTTTTGCTGACATTGAGACAGAGATTGTTATCATTGCACCATGACACCCAAACCATCTAACTCCTTTCTGTATTCGGACTCATCGTTGTTTGATATCTGTCCTACCATGGTGGTGTTGTCAGCAAACTTGTAGATGGCGTTTGTTCGGAAGTTGGCTGCACAGTCATGTGTGTACAGAGGGTACAGTAGGGGGCTGAGAATGCATCATTGAAGGGGCTCCAGTGCTGAGGGTTATCATGGAGGAGATGCAATTGTCTGCCTTCACTGATTGTGGTCTGTGGGTCAGGAATCTGAGGATGCAGTTTGCAGAGGGTGGAACCGAGATCCAGGTCTTGGAGTTTTGAGATTAGTCACATGTTGTGTAGGCCTCGCCACAGTTGGCAGGTGTCCTTATGGTTGGTTTGAGCCTCTAACTTGGTCCGGTACTGCCTCTCGACATCACTGATGGTTTTGCAGAGGTCATATCTGGATTTTCTGTATTGGCCTGGGTTGTCCGACTTGAATGCTGCATGCCTGGTCTTCAGAAGGCAGTGGGTTTCCAGGTTTTTCCAAGGTTTCTGGTTGGGGAGCACCAAGATTGTGTCAAAGAAGTCACAAATCCTCCATGTGCTTGCTAATCATCATAGAATAGATCATAGAATCCCTACAGCGTGGAAACAGGCCCTTTGGCCCAACAAGTCCACACCAACCCTCAGAACATCCCACCCAGACCCATCCCCCTATAACCCATCTAATCCACACATCCCTGAACACTACGGGCAACTTAGTATGGCCAATCCACCTGGGGTGGTATGTAGACTGCACCTGAGAGAACAGAAGGTTCTGCTCAAAGAATGCTGCCTGTCTGTGCTGCAGTAGATGTTGAGACAGTGCCCATGAAACTCTCCGTCATAGCTGGGTTTTCAAGTACCCTATTGAAGCTGGCCACAGTTTTTATACTGGAAAGAAAGGGCGTTCAAACTGTGCCACATGGGAGCTGGATTCCTCCATCCTCCTTGACATTGACAAGAGGCAGTCCACTGGTTTGCCAGTGCAGCCAGTTTCTCCAAATTCATGTTTCTCAATTTCTGGCGTTCCATTGCTCCATCAAAGTCCTTATTTGAGTCCTCAGCAGCAGAATCCAAATGTGATCTCTCATGTGAGCTGACGTGAGTTGTCCCTTTCCTTGTGCAGGTTGCTCATGTGCACTGATTTACCACGTGTAGACATTCACTCTAAGCATGTTGCCTGCTTCAACATGTCTGCACACTGGTTAATCACCCCTTCCCCCAACTGAAATTGTGAGCAATCCAGTTTTTAGCAGTGGTTCTTTAAACATGTAAAACAATGTTGAAAATTGCAATTAAATGTACAACAGAGTAACCTACCATTTCAGAGTCATGTGATTGCTAATTAGTCTTCCCATGTAATTCAGTATGATCAATTCAACTGTCTGCATAAGAAAAGAAAATCTTTCCCTGCGGATACTGTCTGATTTCCCGTTGTGGTCACTGTGCCTGGAAGCTGCAAGAGCAAAATCTGTGCCAAACCCCGGAGTAACATCAGAAACCAAACCAAACCTGGGAATTGTGCTGCGCGTTTTCATATGCTAGACGTGCATATAATTGACACTGTATTACAATGAAAGACAGCGACCTATTTAAGTTACTATTTTCAGAAAGCATTGTAAACATTGAAATCGCATCATGAATGATTTCCTGAAAGTTTGATTAGTATGTATGCGTGAGCAAGCGCTCTTTTGACATCCAGCTTTGTGACTTTGCAAATTGCATTGTTCTTTTGAAGAAATTCAGATAGAGTAAACCCAAAATACCATTTCAGGGTATTGTATGAAATTAGTATTATTACATGGTGTGCTATACACAAGCTGCTTCTTACAATTGCTCAGGTGGAATGCTGTACCAAAAAAAATCAACAGGACTTCAATCAAAACAATTGAAAACATGCTTGGATCCAAGTTCTGCAGGTTCCATATACCCTTAATACATGCCAAGCTATCTCTTATATGGTGTATTATACATGTTTTCTCTTTTCTCGAGCAGCAATTCAATTAGATACTCATCCCATCTGCTAACGAGATCATCGAGGGTCTTTTGGGCATTATCTTTGGCAAATGACCAAGGATTTTTTTTAACAAATCGAATCAGGTTTAGAACTTCCAAAATTTCAGCCTGATTGTAATTAAAACCCACAATACTGTTCTTGGCCTGTACCACCTGAGGTTACCACGAAGGTCCTGCCTTCTCAACCTCACCCCTTGCCTGAGGCATAGTGACCCACCAGTTAAGCACATCACCAGGCTTCTCTCTCTAATGAGACAGTACCCAATGGTCCTCTGGGGCTTTGACTAGTTTACCTCCCTTTTACTGTTCTGGCCCAGTAATTTATTCATAAATCCTGGCAATTGATTTTGCAAAGAGAGAATTTGCTAACTGCAAATTATAAAAAAAAAGGAAAAAGGGCGAATATAATTTCTAAATTCAAATTTTTCCTATTTTTGCACACGATAAATCAAAAGTACTCTATTTTCTGGTGAAGGGAATACAAATGATTCAAAGTGCAAAAGCCTAGGTTTTGCCCACAATGGTGAAGGAATAATTTCTGTATATCCAGCTGCGCAGAGATTTCATGCAGTATGTCAGCAGACATTTCACAAATCCGGCACAGTCTATCCAGTATATCTGTGCTATCTGTGAATAGCACAGGCAACAGCATGACTACTGAGACATTCAACCTGTAAACCAGACAGTAACAGAAAAAGAACTACAAGTTGCATTTATTTCATTTTTCTTCATGATTTAAATATTGGAACATACGCATATGATAAAGGAGTAGAGAGGAAAGCAGAAAAGCACAATATTAATGTTGTTGTTCAGTTTAAAAAAACATTTGCAATCTTTCTCCTGAGAGTACGATTCCACATTTGTAAAATTGAATTTTCACAAACAGAGATGTTCACCAATAATATCAGTTATTGTTTCATTTTAGAAATGTCTTTTAAATGCAGAAGCTCTCTTTTTCCCAGCCTTTTATTTTTAACAGAGTCATTTAGTCAATAAGTACCACAAGATTACACTTTAGAGTTGTGATACCAAATCTGTCAGCGATCATCAAAATAGTTCATTGTGCACAAAAGCAGGGTATCTCTGACAGCAACTTCTTGAATGCCACATTTAAGTACACTTCTGTGAACAGTGTGATATTAAGCAACAAAGACTACCACTAATACCATGGGATATTCTCCTCTGATGCCTGGTGACAACTACTAAGAGCTTGTAGCTGTGATAGAGTGCTGCCAGTAATTTTTCTTTCTGTTCTATTCCAAGGGTCTGTTCATTTAGTCTGTAGTGAATGGGAACAAATAAGTGTCTGCATAAGAGGCTGAGATAACAAGATGTAGAGCTGGATGAACACAGCAGGCCAAGCAGCATCAGAGGAGCAGGAAGGCTGACATTTCAGGCCTAGGCCCTTCTTCAGAAATGGGGGAGGGAAAGGGGGTTCTGAAATAAATAGGGAGAGAGGGGGAGGCGGATAGAGGATGGATAGAGGAGAAGATAGGTGGAGAGGAGACAGACAGGTCAAAGAGGCGGGAATGGAGCCAGTAAAGGTGAGTGTAGGTGGGGAGGAGATAGGTCGGTCCAGGGAGGACGGACAGGTCAAGGGGGTAGGATGAGGTTAGTAGGTAGGAGATGGGGGTGGGGCTTGGGGTGGGAGGAAGGGATAGGTGGGAGGAAGGACGGGTTACGGAGGCAGGGACGAGCTGGGCTGGTTTTGGGATGCGGTAGGGGGAGGGGAGATTTTGAAACTTGTGAAATCCACATTGATACCATTGGGCTGCAGGGTTCCCAAGCGGAATATGAGTTGCTGTTCCTGCAACCTTCGGGTGGCATCGTTGTGGCACTGCAGGAGGCCCAGGATGGACATGTCGTCTGGGGGATGGGAGGGGGAATTGAAATGGTTCGTGACAGGGAGGTGCAGTTGTTTAGTGCGAACCGAGCGTAGGTGTTCTGCAAAGTGGTCCCCAAGCCTCCGCTTGGTTTCCCTGATGTGGAGGAGACCACAACGGGAACAGCGGATGCAGTATACCACGTTAGCAGATGTGCAGGTGAACATCTGCTTGGTGTGGAAAGTCTTTTTGGGGCCTGGGATGGGGATGAGTGGGGAGGTGTAGGGGCAGATGTAGCACTTCCTGCGGTTGCAGGGAAAAGTGCCGGGTGTGGTGGGGCTGGAGGGGAGTGTGGAGCGGACCAGGGAGTCCCGGAGAGAGTGGTCCCTCCGGAATAACAACCAAAACAGAATAGCCCCTCGTCCTCACGTACCACCCCACCAATCTCCGGATCCAACGCATCATCCTCCGACACTTCCGCCATCTGCAATCCGACCCCACCACCAAAGACATTTTTCCCTCCTCACCCTTATCTGCTTTCCGGAGGGACCACTCTCTCCGGGACTCCCTTGTCCGCTCCACACTCCCCTGCAGCCCCACCACACCCGGCACTTTTCCCTGCAACCGCAGGAAGTGCTACACCTGCCCCTACACCTCCCCACTCATCCCCATCCCAGGCCCCAAAAAGACTTTCCACACCAAGCAGATGTTCACCTGCACATCTGCTAACGTGGTATACTGCATCCGCTGTTCCCGTTGTGGTCTCCTCCACATCAGGGAAACCAAGCGGAGGCTTGGGGACCGCTTTGCAGAACACCTGCGCTCGGTTCGCACTAAACAACTGCACCTCCCA
>NC_063342.1:54110904-54114285 GCF_021869965.1 Rhincodon typus | reverse complement strand
CCTACCGCATCCCAAAACCAGCCCAGCTCGTCCCTGCCTCCGTAACCTGTCCTTCCTCCCACCTATCCCCTCCTCCCATCCCAAGCCCCACCCCCATCTCCTACCTACTAACCTCATCCT
This sequence comes from Rhincodon typus, assembly GCF_021869965.1. Classification (NCBI taxonomy): domain Eukaryota; kingdom Metazoa; phylum Chordata; class Chondrichthyes; order Orectolobiformes; family Rhincodontidae; genus Rhincodon; species Rhincodon typus. The sequence goes on along the minus strand of NC_063342.1, from coordinate 54,114,165 downwards.
GCCCCCTTGACCTGTCCGTCCTCCCTGGACCGACCTATCCCCTCCCTACCTCCCCACCTACACTCACCTTTACTGGCTCCATCCCCGCCTCTTTGACCTGTCTGTCTTCTCTCCACCTATCTTCTCCTCTATCCATCTTCTATCCGCCTCCCCCTCTCTCCCTATTTATTTCAGAACCCCCTTCCCCTCCCCCATTTCTGAAGAAGGGTCCAGACCTGAAATGTCAGCCTTCCTGCTCCTCTGATGCTGCTTGGCCTGCTGTGTTCATCCAGATCTACACCTTGTTATCTCAGATTCTCCAGCGTCTGCAGTTCCTGCTATCTCTGCATAAGAGGCTATTGTCTTTTGAAAAGAAGGGTAGTTTATTACGTAAAAGTTTATAACAAATTGGGGCACAGATAGGGTCAATAGCCAAGGTCTTTTCCCCTCGGTAAGGGTGTCAAAAACTAGAGGGCATAAGTTTAAGGTGAGAGAGGAAAGATTTAAAAGGAACCTAAAGGGCAACTTTATCACGTAGAGGCTGATGCGTGTATGGAATGAACTGCCAGAGGAAATGATGAAGACTGGTACAATTACAACATTTAAAAGGCATCTGGATGGATATATGAATAGGAAGGGTTTAGAGGGAAATGGGCCAAATACAGGCAAATGGAACTAGATTAATTTAGGATATTTGGTCAGCATGGACTAGTTGGACCGAAGGGTCTATTTCCATGCTGTACAGCTCTATGACGACTGTGTATAACTCTTAGACATATTGATTATGACTAACAAGAGATACAGAGTTCACACCTGCCTCCAGGCAGCAATTATGTTAGAACCCAAGTGATTCTTGACCCGAAGCAGTGTGACATCCTGAGAAGGGGCAGATTTTTGCATGGCTCAAGTATTAACTCATTCAGAACCATTCTCTTAGAGATCACAACAGAAGTAGGTCTCTGATCTACCCTGTAATAAAAGTTATTATCAATAACATCACTGTTGTTAATACTGCAAATAATATTTTGGCTGAATTCCAGCTGACTTGTGGGGCATTTTTTTGGCCTATTACCCTTTCAGGTTTTCCATTCTATTAATGTATTTGAAGATTAGATTGAGTATTACTTGGAAGTCCTTGCCAAACAAAAATTTCGAAATGCCTGGGACAAATCACGTTAGTTGGATATTTATAAAAATTAAGGAAATGCATTGAGGTATACCTGTATTGCTCCTGATGTAATTTGAAGTTTATTTCACTGCCTGTTAGAATGCTCAAGTTTTGTGTCACCGAATGACTAATTAAATTAATTAAACTCATCATGGAGTTACAACAGGGCGAGAAAAATGTAATATTTATTTGAAAGTAGAACTAGTTCAACATGACATGAAGTTACATTTTGGAGCATATCACTCCATTAAGAGAGGGAGATGAAGCTTCTGTTAACTGAAATTATCTGCGACTTAGCTAAAATGGCCCAAATTTGTACATCATTGAAAAACTGCCTAGGACATTAAACACCATTCAAAGAAAGGAGAAATTAGTTTGTGACATTATTAGAATGAAATGAATTTGAAGTAAAAATTGGTGGTGATCCAAATAAGGAGTTGCAGGCAACATGTTAGTTTATGCAATAGATCGCTTTTGTGTAGCGCCATGTGGTGTGCAGAAGAGGATTTGGTCTTATTGTTAGAAGATCTGGACCTTAGATGTGGTTTTTGAATATGAAATAGAAAGAAGCTTTAAACAGATCATACCAGATATCCAAAAGAATATTAAGTGCCAGGCCTGATGTGTTACTGAGCCAAGACTGTCCCATCTGATTCAAGACAAGGAGGCAGAACATTTTTTTGTTCTCCTTTAACCTATCATCAGTAGTACCACAAAGTGTCGTCATGTTATGGAAGATTATGCAGGTTTTCAGACTTTGGCAATGATTGCAACTTTTTTTAATTTCAGAAATGCAGGTATCTTAGTGTCATTATTAAAATCTCTAATGGTCATTCCATTATTATTTTATGCTTGTGTGACTCCCATTTACTGCTTGTGCATAACTTGGTGCTAGCGGCCTGTGCCATGACTTTGAAGCAGAGCCTTTCATTATGTCTGAAGGAAAGAGCTGTCTGTGAGCAAGAGCCTCACATTCACATTTACTTAGAATTTTTGCATAAATTGTTGCCATGTCTGTAATTGGCGAGAAGCAATGAACTGCAAGTACAGATAAAACATGCAGATCAATCGTAATCTTAGCTTCAGATAATATTGTTATGAAGTTGTGTAGAGTAATCATAAATTGGAAGGCTGGAGGCTAGAATTTGTTTGAAGAAAAATAAGGGAGAACCGTGCGCAGTCCCTTTAAGAGATAAAATGCTTTTCTAAGCTTAGAGATTTATACAGACAAAAAGTGTCTGTATGTGGCTGAAGATGTACAGCCAGTTCTAAAATTGAAACACGTATCAATTGACTGTGATTGGAAATCTTACGCATGTTTTGATGTTTTGGCAATGAGCTGGAATCAGCCAATTACTTTTAAACCAAGCACTTAATGATTGAAAGCTAATTGAATTTAAATCTGATGGTTTTGACAACCTGGGACCAATGCTATTGTATGAAAATTGATATGTCATCCAAGGTGTATAGGGAGAGGGTTTTTGAAAATCCACGTGAGAGCTAACCACCATCTGAGAAATAAGCACCTAGCTCTTTAAGAAAGTGCCATCTTATCCATAAAAGCACTTGTAGCTAAGAGTCTACACAGAGAAAACATCTCTGACAGCAGGATCAGCGGAAGAAAGGTGTTTATGATGGGAGAGACAGTGGAGAAGGCAGGGTATTCTGGAAGACACGTTCTGTGTGGACTTTGAGAGACTAAGTTTTAATTCTTTTCTTCTTGCTACTTGGGTTATGTAAGTGGGATTTGTGATTTATTGGAATAGCTTACCACTAGAACTTTGTATAGTAGTAAATAGCTAGGAGTTAGGGGGGAATTGTTCGGTTTTTTTAGTAATTCTGTTAATTTTTTCACTGTTAGGGTTAAATAAATAAATAATTACTTGTCACTTATAAAATGAATGTCAGGAATTTTCTTTCATTTAACCTCCCCTTCTCCATAACAACATGAACATCTTTTGCTTAATATTTCCCAGCAATGTATGTCTGATTAGAATCCAAATGTCAATAATTAGTAAAAACCAAAAGAACCGTGGAAGCTGTAAATCAGGAACAAAAACAAAGTTGCTGGAAAAGCTCAGCAGGTCTGGCAGCATCTGTGAAGGAGAAAACAG
>NC_063342.1:54082944-54110804 GCF_021869965.1 Rhincodon typus | reverse complement strand
CTGGAAAAGCTCAGCAGGTCTGGCAGCATCTGTGAAGGAGAAAACAGTTATCGTTTTGGGTCCAGTGTTCAGAGGAAGGGTCACCGGACCTGAAACGTTAACTCTGTTTTCTCCTTCACAGATGCTGCCAGACCTGCTGAGCTTTTCCAGCAACTTTGTTTTTGTGTCAATAATTAGTATATGATAACTCAGTGACTCAGTAGTGTAAGGGATAGTTGGTTCATATTTAGTGCTGTGGGAACACTGAGAAACAATATAATGATTTTTCATCACGGGCATGAATATAGTTATTCAAGATATGACTGAGGGGGCATTGCTGACTGATTGGCATCTTTGGCTGGCTCAGTCAGAACTTGATAGGTGTCAGAAACAGAGTGGTCACCTCAGGTGGAATCAGCAGGGGATAATTTGATGTTAATCTGACTCACTCAATCTTATTTTAACTCTTCTCGCATAACATTTTTGTCCATTAAACCATTACGCTACTACAAAAGAACACAAATGGGAAACTTCAAATTAAACCATTGTTGAGTGTATGCGAAGTGTTTTATTTAACTTGTATAATAATAGAACTGAGATTTCTTGTTGTGCCCTGTGTCAGCATAAAATCAAATTCGCTTTGTTCCCTACCACAGACATCAGAGATTTGTCATATTCATCATCAAGAAGGCTTAAAAAAAGCAGAATTTATCAAGTATGAATAAAGCATAAGTCATAATGTCTCAGAGCATGGAACAAAAATCCTCAAGGTGCCCTGAGATATAATTTGGCCACGAGTGTTGAAATTCATTTTTTAACAAAATATTTATTTTAACATCCTTGATTTTACAATGACCTTCACAGAAAGTCAAGAAATGTTGAGGCAAATTTTCGTTATAAACATGTTTTATTTTAATTCTTTCAACCATTTTTGGTCCTCACTTCAATGTATTGAGAAATATAAGATTATACTGGGCAATGACAATTGTTATGCAGGAAAAAATGGTTAAAATTCTTTCAGCTGAGTTTTATGACTTATGGGAGTGAATCTGAATGAGACATTTTAATAGGTCGGGTTCCATGAGGCTCTGTTTTGTGACCTTTCAGGACCATTATTTTCATCAGTCGTTTATACTAGGAAATTAATCAAGCATTCATAAATGTGAAGCTGACATGTAAGTATATGGAGACGCTGGTGTAGCATTTATGGAAAGTAAGCATAACAATTAAGTAATCACTGAATTTTAAAGTTACAATTATCAAAATGAAATGAAATAAAAATCTACAGTGTTAGAATGAGGGGAGATTAAATTGAGCCTGATAAGTTGCTAGAGGGAATTGATAATATAGATGTAGAGTGGATGTTTCCTCTTGTCGGGCAATCTAGAACAAGAGGGCATAGTTTTAGGTTAAGGGATAGCAGAACTAAAACAGTGATGAGGAGGAATTTCTTCTCTCAAACGATTATGAATGTCTGGAATTCACACCCCACAATGCAGTGGATGCTGGTTCACAGAATAAATTAAAGACGACAATAGATATTTTCTTAGTAATGGGTTGCAGGATTGTGGGGAGTGGGCAAGAAAGAGGAATTGATGTTGATATTATGTGATTATATTGAATGATGGTGCAGGCTTGGGGCTGAACTACCTGCTCCTGCTCCCGATTCTTACGTTCTTGTCATGCATGGCAAATAAGGATTTGAGTTGCAATCGAGACCAGTTGAGTCAAAGTAAGAGAGTATCATACCCATAGTAAAAAAAAAAATCAGCTTGACTTAGTGATGGCAGTCCCTGAATTAGCCGTTCTATGCAATCAAATCCTTCAGCAAGATTTGATCACAATCTTGGGCTTCCCAAAGTAGGAGTTGGGACCACAAGCGGGTTCGCGAGCTTTGAGACATTAATGGCTGCCATGGAGCTCTCAAACACCCCCAGCTCTCAGTGAGAGGTCATCACACTGATGAAACCTCAAAATGGGGTCATGGTGGGAAAAGGTTTGGGAAGCATTGATCTGAACTAACACTTCCGTGCCAAATAAATGATGCATTTTAAAGTTACTGTCATTTGGATCAGACACAAAAGGAGGTCTATCCATTGTTCAAAAAAATGTAAAAGATACCAGAGCAATTACCTATTGTCCTGCTCACCACTGATTCACAAGCCAGTACAGCAGGTCATATCTCAATGCTGTTTGTAGCCGATTGGCTGTGGATTTCGGATATGTAATAATAATAATTTTATTTCTAAAGTAATTATTTGTTTGTGAAGTGTTTTGGAATATTCTGAGGTTATGAAATACATGGAAGTTTATTCTTTCTTAAAGTAAGCAGAGCTTTGACTTTCTCATGCTGAAGTGTGATGTTCTATTTCTGCTTTTCGCACAAAGTTCAGGGAAATTAATCCTCGAGAAGCTGCAACAGTGTGCAAATGGTGAGAGCTACTGGTTCTGAAGGAGATAATATTTATGTTATATTGTGCTCCACCCAACCTAGTAAGGCTACGTTGTCTTTGAATAAAGACAGTAAGTTCTACACAGGTCCCCAAAGCGAGCAGATTTGATAGAATCCCTACAAAGTGGAAAGCATCCCACCCCAACCTATTCCCCCTATAACCCACCTAATCTACGCATCCCTGAACACTATGGGCAATTTTGGCACGGCCAATCCACCTAGCCTACACATTTTTGTACTGTGGGAGCAAACCCACGCAGACATAGGGAGAACATGCACACTCCGCACAGACAGTCGCCCGAGTGTGGAATCGAACTCGGGTTCCTGGTGCTGTGAGGCAGCAGTGCTAACCACTGAGCCACCGTGCCACCCCACTATACTCTGTACAGCTCCCAAGAACCTTTTTGAGTTACTATGCTTAACAAGCCAATGTAGACTGTACTTGACAATAAAATACCTTGTTCTGTTGAGATTCTGCTAAGATATCTATCCTCTACACCTATCATCAGTTTGAATAATCCAATCTTTCCCAAGTTCAGCCAGTCATTTCTAATGCTTATACAGCATGAAAAAGTGCAGCTTACTCTCACTAGTAAGTCACACCCATATATGACCCACACCTTGAAATCACTGCAGAGGACAATTCTGTGGTCATTAATAGTTGTCTTTTCAAAATAGAGCAGAATGACGTGCATTAGACTATGCCAAAAACTGCAATGTCTCTAAGAGTTGGTTCAAACTTGAAAAGCTGTTCAGGATCTGGAGCACAGGTTCTGATGTTGCCATGGACATCATCTGCTGTTGCTGATCACCTATTACCACAATTGCTTAATGTGAAGGTCTGCAATTTGCCTCCTGTCTATCAGTCTCTATGTGGTACTGTGTTTACTGCCCCCGTTATCAGAATCGGAAAGGACCACCTTTTCCAGTTGTTTCTGCCATCTGGTTCACCTTCACTGGTGTAATCGGAACAAGTGACATAAAGCTTCATGAAAGTAGGAAACAGATTCTTAAAAGGATACCCTTACTTAAAAAAGCATAAAGGGGACTGCAAGTGTTGGAAACCTGAAAGACTTAGATGTTTCCTAATCAAGTTGTAGAGAAATGTTACCTCACACCTTTAGAGCAGGTGGGACTTGAACTTGGATCTCCAGGCTCAGAGGCAGGGACATTACCATTGTGCCACAAGAACCCTCCACCTAAAAAAAATAAAGCAGGTGTGTCATTTTGAGATAGAAAGACAGTTTAAGGTGTTGGATGCAATCTGACCTTTTTCGAGCTATTATAAAATTGCATTGCTGTAAAAGAGAAGGAATGAATATATCAATGATTGTAAACAAAGGTACCATGTTAAAATGCATTTAACTCCTCAGGCATTATTTTGCCATTAGACATTTTACAAAGCACTGTCTGTAAATGCAATTTTATTGTTTAAAAAGCATACAGAAGAGCCATTTCCAGACAGTTTAGCTTCACAATGAATGCTCCATGAGCAAATAATTGTCAGAATCCTTATGCAGAGGCACACTGAAGATGCAATTACAATTCATAAACCAACATTCTGACAGTGCATTGCATGGAATTTACACCAGTGTGATTGCCAGTCCCAGAAATTTATTTCACTGTGATCTTAGATAACAATGAGATGAATGACAGTATTGCCTCAGAGAAAACTCATCAATACCTCCCTCTCCTTCCTGGACCTGTCTGTCTCCATCTCTGGTAATTGCCTCGAAACTGACATCTATTTCAAGGCCACAGACTCCCACAGCTACCTAGACTACAACTCCTCTCACCCACCTTCGTGCAAGAATGTGATCCCCTACTCCCAATTCCTCCGCCGCATCTGCTCTCAAAATGGAGCGTTCCACTCCCGCACGTCCCAGATGTCCTCCTATTTCAAGGACTGCAACCTACCCCCTCCGGTGATCAAAAATGCCCTCAACCACATCTCTTAGGTTTCTCACACCTCTGCCCTCACATCCCCTCCCCCAACGAAAATAAAGACAGAATTCCCCTTGTCCTCACATATCACCCCACCAACCTCCGCATCCAGCGTATCATTCTCCACCACTCCTGCCACCTACAACCTGACCCCACAACCGAAGAGATTTTCCTATCTGCCTTCTGTAGGAACCACTCGCTCCGCGATTCCCTCATCCGCTCCACACTCCCCACTTACCCCACCACACCCGGCACCTTTCCCTGCAACCACAGGAATTGCTACACCTGCCCCTACATCTCCCCCCTCACCTCCATTCAAGGCACAAAACAAACATTTCATATCAGACAGAGAATCACCTGCACATCCATCAATGTGGTCTATTGCATCCGTTGCTCCCGATGCGGCCTCCTCTACATCGGTGAGACCAAGCGGAGGCTCGGAGACTGTTTTGTAGAGCACCTGAGCTCTGTTCGCGACAAATGACAACACCTTCCAGTCACCAACCATTTTAACTCCCCCTCCCACTCCATGGACGACATGTCCATCCTGGGCCTCCTCCAGTGTCACAATGATGCCACCCGCAAACTGGAGGAGCAACACCTCATGCTTTGTCTTGGGAGCCTACAGCCCAATGGCCTAAACGTAGATTTCACCAGTTTCAAAATCTCACCACCCCCGGCCTCATCCCATGACCAACCCTCCCTCTCATTCTCGTCTCTGACCTGACACAACCTGGCCAACTTCTTTCCCACACCTATCTGTCCCTTCCATCTCAATGACCACTCCCCACCACTTCCTACTTGCAGTCACCCATCACCATCCCACCTACCTTCCCCAGCCCCACCCTTCCTCTTTCTATTTATTTCCCAGCTCCCTTCTCCCTCCCCATTTCTGAAGAAGGGTCCTGACCCGAAACGTCAACTTTCCTGCTCCTCTGATGCTGCCTGTCCTGCTGTGTTCCTCCAGTTATCTCGATACCTCCCAAGTTTATTTTCATAACTACACTGTAATGTGCTGTGTTTGTGACAGTATTTTAAAAGACCTGTTTGACTGTGACTAATGGTCATTAATAGTTGCAAGAGAAAGTTGAGAATGCTGGATCCAAAAGTTGAATCTTATTGGTCAATCAGCTTTAAACATTGATCCAGTAGCAGTGGTAATGGTGAACTTAAACCTTATGCAGACTGAGGTATATAGCATGGCAATATTTTTCAGCAGAGGTGCTAATGTGCAGGGTCGGGGTGAGCGGTGTTCCCCATTTAATATTCATTCATGATGTCCTATAGTTACTGAGTTTCACACATCTACTAGCCTTGAGAAGTCAGTAGTAACGTCGCTCTAGCACTCGTTACTGTTTGGCCAGTATCCAAGAAAGGAGAGATTTAGACATTTGTAAAACTCTTTATATGCACATAACTTTATTGAGTCTTTGAATCTTACTTGACGACAGCATTTCAGACAATATTAACTTTGCAAACATTACCAGCCTTTATCTCACAGCCCAAAGGGGAATGCGTACCAGTGCTTCGGCAAATGACATGCATCATATCACCTGTAATAAAACAACTTCATTTAGGTTAAAATTGTCAAAAAGCTGATATCTTGATTCTCATCATTGCCTCCTGTTACTGCACATATTGACTGTTGTTTCAAACATTTTCATATGTCATGGTTTACCTTGATTCAAAGCCATGGTTGAGACTCCAACCAAAGCTACTGACCCAATAGTGAGAGTTCCCTCACACTTTAAGTTGTGTCAAAGGTCTTGACAATTTATACTCATTTTCAACTGTAAAACTTGAGTTAACATTGGATATTTATTGAAATCTGGCTAAGGTAGAGCAACGTTACTACTGACTTCTCAAGGCTAGTAGATGTGTGAAACTCAGTAACTATAGGACATCATGAATGAATATTAAAGACAGAAAGCAGAGGTCTGATCTGTATTTATTCAGGTATCACTTGAATGACGAGAGTGTATCGCTGCTTCTTAATTGCCCTTGAAAAGGTGTTGATGAGCAGCTTTCTTGAACTACTGAAGTTTGGAGATTTAGATACACCCCCTTCTTTTGGAAAGGACGTCCGAGATTTTGACTCTGCAACAGTGAGAAAAACAGTATTCCAAGTCAGGATGATGTGTGACTTGGAAGGAAACTTGCAGGAGGTAATGTTCATATTGCACTTCCTTTTATTCTTCTAGATGATAAAGCATGCTAGTTTGAAATTTGCCACAGTACATCCTACAGAAGGTACACATCACTACCATTATGCACTGGAGGTGTAGGGAGTGAATGTTTAAAATGGTGAGTGGGTTTCAAGTCCATCAAGCTGCTTTGGCCTGGATGGCATCCAAATTCTTGTGCTTTTGGAGCTGCACTCTTACAGGCAAGTGGAAAGTATTCCACTGCATCTATCTAACTTGTGGATGAACTCTGGGAGGCAGGGCACGAATTACTCGCCACAGTATTCCTAGCCTCTGAACTGCTCTTGTAGCCACTGTGTTTATGTGGTGAGTCCAGTTTCTGGTCAATGATAACCCCCAGGATGTTGATAGTGTGGGATTTGGTGATGGTAACACCATTGAATGTCAAGTAGCAGGGGTTAAGATTGTCTCTTGTTGATGGTGGTCACAGCCTGGCATTTGTGTGGCGCGAATGTCACTTGCCACTTGTCAGCCCAAGCCTGGATATTGCTCAGATCTTGTTGCATTTGAATACGGGTTGCTTCAGTATCTGAGGAGTCGCGAATGGTGCTGAACATTGTGCAATCATCGGCGAACATCCCCACTTCTGACCTTATGATGGAGGGAAGGTCATTGATGAAGCAGCTGAAGATGGTTGGGCTGAGGACACTACCCTGAGGAACTCCTGCAGAGATGTCCTGGAGCAGAGATGATTGATCTCCAACAACCGTGACCATCTTCCGATGTGTCAGGTATGACTGTAACCACTGGAGACTTTGCCCCCGATACCCATTGATTCCAGTTTTGCTAGGGCTCCTTGATGCCACACTTGTTCAAACGCAGCCTTAGTGCCAAGCGCTGTCACTCTCACCTCATCTCTAGAATTCAGCTCTGTTGTCCATGTTTGAACCAAGGCTGTAATGAGGTCAGAAGCTGAGTGGCCCTGGCGGAACCCAAACTGGGCGTCACTGAGCAGGTTATTGCTGAGCAGGTGCTGCTTGATAGCGCTGTTGATGATACCTTCCATCACTTTACTGATGATCGAGAGGAGACTGATGGGGCAGTAATTGTCCGTGGTGGATTTGTCCTGCTTTTTATGTACAGGACATACTTCGGTAATTTTTCACATTGCCAGTGTTGTAACTGTACTGGAACAGCTTGGCTAGGGGAGCGGCAAGTTCTGGAGCACAATTCTTCAGTACTATTGCCGGAATGTTGTCAGGGCCCGTAGCCTTTACAGTCTCCAGTGCCTCCAACCTTTTCTTATATCATGTGGAGTGAATCGAATTGGCTGAAGACTGGTATCTGTAATGCTGGGGACCATTGGAGGAGGCCGAGGTGGATCATCCACTCAGCACTTCTGCCTGAAGATTGCTGCGAATGCTTCAGCCTTATCTTTTGCACTGATGTGCTGACCACTTCCATCATTGAGGATGGGGATATTTGTGGAGCCTCCTCCTCCAGTGAGTTGTTTAATTGTCCACCACTATTCATGACTGGATGTGGCAGGACTAGAGGGCTTAGATCTGATCTGTTGGTTGTGGGATTGCTTAGCGCTGTCTATCAATTGCTACTTTCACTCTTTGGCATGCAAGTAGTCCTGTTTGGTGGCTTCACCAGGTTGATACCTCATCTTTCAGTATGCCTGTTGCTGCTCCTGGCATGCCCTCCCGTACTCTCCCCACACAACCAGGATTGACCCCCTGGCTTGACAGTAATGATTGAGTGGGGCTATGCTGAGCCATGAGATTATAGATTGTGCTGGCATACAATTCTGCTGCTGTTGATAGCCCACAGTACCTCATGGATGCCCAATCTTGAGTTGCTAGATCTGTTCCAAGTCAGTCCCATTTGGCACGGTGATAGTACCACACAACATGATGGAGATTATGTTTGGTGTGAAGGTAGAGTGGTCCTGGTTAACTCAAGCAAAGTATCAGGGAGATGTTTGTTGCTGAGGGAGTTGCACTTGATTGTCAGTGACATGACCCACAATTTACTGATAGTCAAAAATAGACTGATGAAGGTAATAATTGGCCAGCTTGAATTTATCCTGCGTTTTTTTTGGACAGGACATTGCCACGTAATTTCTCTCTTTAACAATACCTTCCAAACCTGTGCCCTTAACTGCCTGGAAGGACAATGGCAGCAAGAGCATGGGAACACCACCAGCTACAAATTCCCTTCCAAGCTACACAAAATTCTGAATTGGAAATATACTGCCATTCCCTCATTGTTGTTCGATCAGAATCCTAGAAAGTCCTTTGGGTTGGATTGTGTTTGTACTTGCATCACAAGGTGGTTCAAGTAGGCAGTTCCCCACCTCCCCCTCAAGGGCAATTAGGGATGGGAATTACATGTTGGCCCAACCAGCAAAATTCACATTTCGTGAATGAATTGAATAAAAGGTAGATGCCGAGTTTACAGCTAGAGACTGGAACAGCTTGGCATGATGGTGAGGTAGTTCTGGAACACAAGTTCTCGCTACTGCAGCTGGGATGTTATCACAGCTCATATCTTTTCCTCTGTCCAATATGTGAAGCTAATTCTTGATAAAATCTGTTATGAACATTCTTACAGCCAGTTGTTGAATGAGGTGAAAAGTCAGTTGTTACTCAGTTTTCCAGTTATTCACAAAGTGAGACATTACATGTACAGGTCCTAACTCTACAACCCACAGTGTCAATAAGTGTCTCTTTATATTTACAAAACAGAGTGCCTCCCACCTTTTACACTTGGCTTTAATTTATACAATTAATATCTGTGGTGGAGCCTGATGAGGAGGCCTTGATGGATCATGCACTTGGCAATTCTGGTTGTGTAATGACCTTCCTCCTCCTCCTCCTCCTCCCATTAGCTGTTTAATTGCCCTCCAATATTCACAAAAAGGGTGCAGCAGGACTGTAGAGTTGAGATCTGATCTGTTAATTGTTGGATTGCTCGGCTGTGAATGTACCTTGCTGCGTCCAGTGTTTAGCGTGATGTTTTGAGTTATAGTTTGATCAGGTTCGTGCCTCCAATTTAAGTATAAAAGCAAACTGTGGATTTTGGAATTCTTAAATTAGAAAATGCTGGAGACACTCAACTGTTCCGGCAACATCTGTGGAAAGAGAAACAGAGTAAACCTGTCATGATCTGAAGAAGTCGTGTCAGACTCAAAATGTTAACTCTGTTTCTCTCTTTGCAGATGCTGACAGACCTGCTGAGTTTCATCACTATATTCTGTTTCTATTTCAGTTTTTGATGTGCTTGATGTTATTCTTGGCAGACTCTCTTCAACTCCTTATTGAGCCACAGCTTGCCCCCTAGCTTGATAGTAATTGTACAGTGAAGGATATGCTGGGCCACAAGGTCACAGATTATGGCTAAATATAATTTTGCTGTTTCTGGATCTAATCTGAATGCATCCCATTTAGCATAATGGTCGTGCACCTTTTTGCTAATACCCTGCCATCTGTATCTACCAGTTGCAATATAATTATCGAGATTTATAATACGCTTGTAAAAGTTGAAAATCACTAGCAATATGGTGTCTGTGCAGTATAGTGTGCTATAACAGTTCCTCCAACCAAATTATAAGGCAGGACAGGCACAGTGCTGCTAATGTTTACGAAGGCTGCTGAATAGTTTGTTCAATGCCACCAGTACAGACTTCAAAAAATCTAAAGATGTATTAAGTGTTATTTGCTCAACTAAGTACATCTATGGGAATAATCTTGTAGTCCTAAACGATTGATGCACAATCACCAATCTGAATTTTTAATTCTGTTTTTCTTTCCATGGATGCTGCTGATCATTTTCAATACTTTATCTTTGACTACACGAGAACAAACAGCTCAGGAATTTAGGATTTACACACTGCACAGATGAATTTGGCTAAGATTAAAATCAGATTGTTCTGTGGAGTTGATTTGACGATTCCTCAAGTTTTCAAAGAAAACAGTCTTTTTATTAAATGTGTCTTGATAGTGTGTTTCTTTGGAACTGTTTGCTTCACTGTTCCAATTTTAGAAACTGTAGCCTCCACATTAAATTTTAATCTGTTTTAATGCCAGTTTCTTACTTGCAATAGTCAGTATGAGGATAAATACATGAATATGGGTAAACTGAGCAGAAAATGTAAACAGTTGTTCGTTCTTTTCTATAGGATCAATTGAGGAAGACAGCTAGAAGGCTCACAATTTCCTGCCACCAGCTGACATGCCAATTTGCTGCCACTTCCATCCCTTTAAATCATTTTTGAAGATTCAGGTGGGGCAGCATCTGGGCAAGATACTTAGAAGGCCTTTAAGGCCAATGACCAGAAGCCAACTAAACTTTTTCAATCAGCCTGCACATCCCTCATAGCTTCCAGAGCCCAGCAGCTTGTTTTGAGTGTGCAACACAGCAGAGTATTCTACATCAGGACTTTATTAAAGTGTAGCTTAAGATGTCTGCCTATAGGAAATGTGTCTCCTGGTAGATGTCACATGAGTATGGCAAACTAGAACAGAAATTTGTTTATGATAACAGTTCAATCCAAACATCCCCCTTTCATTTTAATAAAAAAATGGCATGCACGCTCATTTTTCATTACCCAACTATATGCATTACTGTTTTTATGCCTTTGTCGTTTATTTTCACCAGTGTATGGGTAAGCATTGAGCACACAGTCTTTAAATTGTGTCACTATGTTAATGAAATTAATGCATTGTTGTCATTGACTGTTCATCTGGGTGATGATGTTTTGTCAGGGACAGTTGTTTATTGTTGCCATTTGTTTTTCTGTTGTTGGTTTGTTGCAGACCGCTGGGCACGATGGTTAACTTATACACTTGATTCTCTCAGTCCATCCTTTTATCACACCTGCATGCATCAGTTGGAGATTTGCCTTTGTTGGATAATTTGCTTGGTTTGTGTCCATGCTACGTTGATGAATTCTAAAGTATGATGAGCTATTGCTTCACATTGAATCAGGAAGATTTCACAAACTATTGTAGCATCCTGTATAACAAGGTGTAGAGTTGGATGAACGCAGCAGGCCAAGCAGCACCAGAGGAGCAGGAAGGCTCCTCTGATGCTGCTTGGCCTGCTGCGTTCATCCAGCTCTACACCTTGTTATCTCAGATTCTCCAGCATCGGCAGTCCCTACTATTTCTGTAGCATCCTGTACTTACTTTTTCCAGGAGGGTTGCTCTCAACCATATGCCTGTGATATGCATCTGATGATTCCTTGTATGTCACATCCAGATGAATATCTCTGTAACCCAAGTACAGCTCTTTGTAACCGTTTTGCAGCAGATGAAAATGGCTTGAGGAAAATACTTTGAAGTGGCTTATGGTCGACAGACACTTTGTCTGCAATTATTCTGCCCTGTATGCCTAGAAAATTTGTCAGTCTGATGTAAGGTCTGGTCTGTTCTACACAAGCTGTTGATTCACAACCTCGGTACTTCTGCGCAAGTCAACTGCACTCCTGAGTGTAAATTGTCTCCTCTCAATAGGCACACCTTCATTTTTGCATCCCTTATTCCTGAGATGATCCTGTCTTTAATTAGTTCATTCTTTAATTTATAAAAAAAAATTCACAGGTTTCTGCAAACTGTATTATTGATGTTATATATTGATCACTGGACTCTTTTGCATTTGTTCTCTCATATTGAATACATACCATTTATATTTAACACTCATTTGAGATTGAAAGCATGCCTTCAAAGCTTTTAAAATTCCTGTTATATCCTTTCTGCTCATCAGAGACATTTGAAACACTCACTTCCCAGCAATGATAAAAGTGTAGCTAATTGTACTTGTTCTGGTTTGCTCAACAAATCTATAGCTTTGTACAATTCAACAGTTGTACATCGAAGAATTTGCAGTCTTGCCTCAACCAACCAGTCCATGCTAACCATAATGCCAAGCTAAACTAATCCCATCTGTCTGTGCTTGGCCTCTATCCCTCCAACTATTTCTTATATTCATGTACTTACCTAAATTTCTTTTATACATTGTAACTGTACCCACATCCACCACTTCCTTTGGAAGTCCATTCCACACACGTATCACACTATGTTTAAAAAAAAAAATACCCCTCATGTCTTTTTTAAATCTTCCTACTCTTGCCTAAAAAATATGCTCCCAATCTTGAAATCCACCACCTTAGGGAAAAGACACCTGCTATTCACCTTATCTATACCCGTTAAAATTTTATATACCTTTCATAAGATCAGCTTTCAACCTCCTAAGCTCCAGTGGAAAAAGTCCCGGCCTATCCAACCTCTCCTTATAACTCAAACCCTTCACACCAGGCAACATCCCGGTAGATCCTGGAATATACAACATAGCAGTGTGGCTCGGAATGAGGACTTATTGAAGTGTGGTAGGATGTGTACTTCCTGGTGGAGGTCCCATGACTACAGCAGTCGAGAAGAGACATCTGTAAATCATTGCACTTCAATGCAGACACAGATGCCTGGAGGTGGCCTTTCAGCACTAGACAGGCAGATGGGAGCCATTCTTTAGGGATAACTTGATCTGCCTCACCTCCCCACCCCAAACTATGTCCTCTGCACCATCCTTGCTTCTGCCGTGTGGAGGGAGGAGATCATGGCCATTTCTGTTTTTTTGGGAGTTTATATAAATGCCAAAAAGATGTTTCCATTTTGAGACATCCTCTTTCTCCTTATTTGGCATTTTTTTTTAAAATCGATGTTGGAGGGCCTCCTATTGGCCTTCAAGCATTTGGAGTCTACTTGCTGCCCTTAATTGGGTAGCTAACCATAAATTAACTACGCCTTTGAGTATGGTGTCAGGTGTCTATATCTGACAAGGGATCCAGATTTCACCCTGGTGTTGAGCACCCAAACCCCGTAATCAAGATAAGCCGGCATTCTTTAGTTCAATCTGTAATGGAGTGTGCCTGATATTCTAGTGGAGCTGTAAAGAAAGGAGCACCTTTAGTGCATCCTCAGAATATTCCAACTGTTTCACAACATAGCATTTATTTTTAAAGTGCATCACCTTATATTGTGGAAAGAGACATGACACCTTGTTTGCACATAACAAGACCCTCAAAGAGCAAATTAAATAGGTCTGCTCTTTGATTATCTTGGTTCAGAGTGGAACCTTGGCTTAAATAACAGATGAACCCTTGCTGTTCTTTGATTAGCACCAGAAAACTTTTAAGATATATTTCAAGAAGAAAAATTAAGCAGACCTTTGGAACCCATTGTAAAACAAACAATTGCCTTTAATCATTGTGTTAAAGCATTGTTTCATAGAGGTTAGAAAAATTACTTGACGATGGCTGCAATAATAATTAGCCAGTCTTAATATTAATTTTAAAACTTTAAGCCATTTGTTAGGCTGCCTCAGCAATTGATAACAAAAAAAATCCTCTGTCCATTTTGCTGGAAATCCTTTCATAGTATTCTGGCTGTCAACAGGGGAGTATAGAAGAAAGGGGTTTTAAAGCAAAATCTGTAAAGGCTTTCAGTAATACCAAGAGGTTGAAAATGTTGCAACAACAAGCCGGTGGGTTTGGTTGCAGACGTTTCGTCAGCCTGCTAGGTAACATAGTCAGTGTGCCTCCGGTGAAGCGTCAGTGTTCTGTCCTGCTTGGTATTTATATGCCTCGGTTTGCTGGGGTCGTTGTTATTACTTCCAGTTCTGTTTCTCAGTGGTTTGTAACAGGGTTTAATTCAGTGCGTTTGTTGATGGAATTTCAGTGGGAATACCAGGCCTCCAGGAATTCACTGACGTGTCTCTGTTTGGCTTGTGCGATGATCGATGTGTTGTCCCTGTTGAATTTGTGTCTTTCGTTGTCTGTGTGTAGTGAGACAAGTGAGAATTGGTCGCATTTCTTGGTGGCTAATTTGTTGTAAATATATTCATATTGTCAATTTTCTTCCAGTTTGGCCTATGTAGTGTTTCCTCACAGTCCTTGCATGGTATTTTGTATATTACACTGGTTTTGGGTATGGGATCCTTTACATTTGTCAGTAGCTGTCGTAACGTGGTTGTCTGATACCTAGGGGTCTGAGTAGTCTTGTGGTTAACTCTGAAATGTCCTTGATGTATGGTAGGGTGATTAGTGAGTCTGGTTGTGTTGTGTCTTCCTGTTGTGGTCTGTCTCGGAGGTAACGGCGGATTGTGCTTTTTGGGTATCCATTTCTTTTGAAGACTCTGTGTAGGTGTTCCTGTTCTGCTTTGCGTAGTTCCAGGTTACTGCAATGTGTTGAGACTCGTTTAAATAGTGTCCTGATGCAGCTCCATTTGTGGGCATTGGGGTGGTTGCTAGTGTAGTTGAGTATCTGGTCCTTATGTGTGGTCTTTCTATATACGTTAGTCTGGAGTTCCCCATTGTTTTAGTGTTCTACCATTTGTCCAGGAAGGGTAGCTAGTTGTTGTTCTCTTCTTTCATGAATTTTATTCCAGTAAGGATGTTGTTTATGTGTCGGTGGGTTTCTTCCAGGCTTCTTCTGGACAATGGGGAACTCCGGTCTAGTGTATATAGAAAGGCCACACACATTTAGAATAATCCTGTTTTAAGTCCTGAAATATGTTCTACTGCTGAATGATAAATTGTTATTTTAGCTTTTTATGTGTGGACCAGTTTCCCTTAGTGAATTATAACTGTTGCTCTCCATACTTAAGTCACATGAGATAAAGCCTTTTATGATTTCTGCCTGGTCACGGGCAGGTTTTTGCACGAGTCCTCAACTCTGGTGTCACATAGGAAGTCCTGACCCTGTACAGTGTCAGGAGCAGTCACTATGCAGTGATTTCTTTGCCCTGAAGTGGTCACGGCATAACCAGAGACAGCAGATATGCTCTGAAGGATGAAGAGAGAGGAGGAGGCCATCAACATGGAGGGGCCTGCAGCCTTCCATTCCAAGCAAGACACAAAGAGGACATCATATTGTGAGGTGTTCCCTCAGCAACTTCAGGAAGTTTGAATTTGAGGTGGCCACAGATGCCAAGCTGCCATTGAGTAGCTGTGGTCTGGTGATACAGGGATGGGACTCAAAAACATCCTGATACAAGACATTTCAGACATTCAGACATTTCAAGAGCGAACTTTATGGTAAATGGAAAAGCCCTGGGGAAAATTGATGCACAGAAAGATCTGGGTGTTCAGGCCCATTGTACCCTGAAGGTGGCAACGTAGGTCGATAGAGTGGTCAAGAAGGCATACGGCATGCTTTCATTCATCGGACAGGGTATTAATTACAAGAGTTGGCAGGTCATGTTACAGTTGTATAGGACTTTCGTTCGACCACATTTGGAATACTGCGTACAGTTCTGGTCGCCACATTACCAAAAGGATGTGGATGCTTTGGATAGGGTGTAGAGGAGTTTCACCAGGATGTTGCCTGGTATGGAGGGCTAGCTATGAAGAGAGGCTGAGTAGATTAGGATTATTTACTTTAGAAAGACGGAGGTTGATTGGCGGGGGTCCTGATTGAGGTCTACAAAATCATGAGAGGTGTAGACAGGGTGAATAGCAAGAAGCTTTTTCCCAGAGTTGGGGACTCAATTACTTGGGATCACGATTTCAAGGTGAGAGGGGAAAAGTTTAAGAGAGATATGTGTGGAAAGTTCTTTACGCAGAGGGCGATGGGTGCCTGGAATGCGTTGCCAGCGGAGGTGGTAGAGGCGGGCACGATAGCATCATTTAAGATGTATCTAGACAGATACATGAATGGGCAGGGAGCAGAGGAATACAGATCCTTGGAAAATAGGCGACAGGTTTAGATAGAGGATCTGGATCGGCACAGGCTTGGAGGGCCGAAGGGCCTGTTCCTGTGCTGTAATTTTCTTTGTTCTTTGTTCTGCACCCCGACATTTCTCCCAATCACAGCCAGCATCCGATAACTCTCGGTGGTTAAACTTTAAATGACCTTAATAAGTTACCTGCCACTTGCAGACTGGTCGCCATTATACCCCCAAACTAGCTTCCAGAAAGTTTCTCAGGGACGGGATGGCAAACTGGCATTCAGACTGGTAGTAGAAGATTATGCATCAGCTGGTCTTTATGCCACCCACATCTTGCTGTGAAAATCCTGTCCCATGTTTTATTTACTGTGTGGACAGTCTGTATTTAGAGAGATTGAAGAAGCAAAAATGTGAATGAGAAAAATATTTGTTTCAGATCACAAGAGAATGCTGTCTTTTCTTGCTTAATTAAACAATTATATATTTTGAAATCGGGCTTTTGAATCCACTCTGAAATTAAGATATTTGAACTACTTATGGGAATGACTACTGCCATTTTTTGATTGGAGAATATACAAGGCATGATGTTAAATTTGTCAAATTTGTAAAATAGATGAAAAGACCCTGTCAGTCAGAACCTCCAGCAATGCAATGTTCTCTCAGTACTGTTCTAAAATGCCACCTTAGATTATGCGTTCAGAACTTGAAGTAAGGTTGAACCGTAAACCTCAAAGGTGAAATTGCAGTCTACTGAGCTAAACTATCATGTAGGGATTACTGTGTGCAAGCTCAGTTCTAAGATGTTGAATTCGATTGGAGAGGAAGGATCACTCTTGCTTTTCCAATTTTAAAAAGATTATTTTCAAAATGATTCCAATTTGATAAAGAGCTTATGGGCAATTTCCAAGTTACTTGTTGCTGAGAGACCTAGTATTACTCTAGCTGCAATCATGCTGTCATACACGTTCAGATCCTGAGTACAGTTACTTTAATTGTCTATTCACCAATGTCGCATCTCTGAAGAGAAATGAGAATCAAATTATATGTAAAATCTCATTGTCTATAGCTGTAGGTTACAATTAAAAACAGTAAAGTGTAAGATAGGGAAGAGGAAAGAAAGAACAGAAAACCCTCAAAACATGAGCAGGTCAAGTAGGATCCCATGATTGAACAATTTGGTCACTTTTCCATGACTATGAGAGTGACTGTAGTTCAAGAACAAGTTGGTAAAACCATACTTATAAGAGTTGAATTTATAGGTCCAGACCTACGAGCTCTGGATAGTCAGAGACCAGATGTATCCCTTAAGATAAGCGATAGGATCCCTTAGTGCAAAGACTACATGGGAATTTCCTGGAAAGTGTGAATTTCTAGTGGGCAACTCAACCACACCACAGGACCCTCCAAAATGGTGTGCAAATCGCAGTTAAATCCAGAGACATTAGATACTTTCAACTTACTTACCTGATTTCTAATCCAGGAAATGGGAATAAAATCAGTCTATTAAACTGTTGGATAACAATCCAACTGATCTCCCAATCACTCGCACTGACGATGCCCCCCTACTACCCAACCCACCTAACTTGAACAGCTTCCTACCTGACCCCACCCATTCAACCCTACGTGACCCAATCTCATACCCTGACCCCACAATCATTCCAATCTGACCTGACAACCTCTCTTCCTACCTCACTGCACCAAACTCTCCTACCCACCCCCTGTCTGAACCACCTCACCTACTTACCCAGATCACGCACCTATTCACCACATCCAAATGCCTACCCCGTCACCTGCCACCCAACCAACCTGCCATCCAACTCCCCTTACTCAGGCTCCTGCCTTTACTCACTCACTTCTCCCAGCTTAGCCCCTTGTTGACTGAACCCCCTTAAACACTGATTCTCTCAATAACTTTTCAAAACAGCTTTCGGACATTTCAGTTTTACTTACCAGAATGCAGCAGGTATTGCGATTATAAAGGGTGTGTTGCTCCTGCACGGATTCTTTGTAAACTTCTCTGGGTTGGTTTTTATCAGATCCTTCATCAGAAGATCATTTTGAACAACTGGAGGAAGATTTTTTTGTTCAATCAGTTTTAGGGTTTCTAATCCTGTGTGGAAGATATGGATTCTATTATTTACAGCTAAAATAGGTGTGGTTACCTTGGATATGCAAGGTTTGGGAGGGGGAAAGGAGGGTGGTGCAAGTGGGGGTGCAGGGCTGGGGGAGGGTGAAGAGAGGAAGACACCTCTGTCAGGATCCCTTTCCAAAATGTAGTCATCCCTGGGCTTCCTGTGTTAAAGATCATGAAATCTACTTGCCACCTTAAAAATACTGCTGGGAGCTGTCATGAATGAAATAAATTTGAAGAGTAAATAATTATTTCACCTTATTGTGAGAAACTGTTGTATCCTGCTCCAGGCAGAGCCTAAGAGTATTTTTGAATATACCCATCCGTGCCTGTCCCCGCCCCCAATACTGAACCCCGTGACAGGATATAGAAAGCAGAAGTCAGGATGAATAGATAGCTTGCCTCTGATTTTTATTTGCTGCTCCTATGATTTTAGATTCTTCAACTTATGCTGCTGCTACTTTGTTTCGCTATTGTTCCTCTCTTTCTCACCCCTTCAACGCTACTCCTCCGCCCCCCCGTGCCCCCTCTCCTTAGCCACAACAGCCCTTCTGTCACTCTTTTGAATAGAATTCTGCAAAAGACAAGAGGTCTTGCTCTCTCCCAGTTGTCAAGGATGTTCCTGTCTGTGTTACTTTCCTAAATGGTCACAACTTAGAACCTTCTGCAATTTGCCATCTGTACCAGAATGTGACACTGGGAGTTGTTTGAAGTAGTGATGTCACCAGTCCTTTGTTTCTGCTTCGCCTTAGGCTTATCTAAAGATCACTGGCACAGGATATACTGCCATAAAGTACCTACAGAAGAGCCACTGTTCTTGGATAACAAACTTTATGTATGACAGCAAGAAGTACAACTATATTTGGTCAGGGATAATTATTAAGATAATTTGGAACCTGGTACAGATACCTCACCTCACCTCCCTTCAAAACCATTATTAGCCCTTACAACGTATCCCTCAAGTTTTATCCCCAAAGCTAATCCAGTATAAAATTATTTATACAAGCCCATGACATTTACCACAACCCCACCTTCATCCAAGTTCTGACTTCACAAATACAGGTAGTCTGTATCTCATATTTTTCCTCAGAGCACATTCTCCCTTGGATCTGCAAAGAAAGTAGGTCCCTTGCTTGAGAATTGCTATATTATTAAGTATTATGTGTTTTTCCATTTCTTCTGAATGTGCTATTTATCTCATTACTACAAGTATATTTTAAATCCGTATCATGTCAATATTGCTTTAAATCTGCCATTCTTGAAGTTTTAACCAATGCTATTTTAAACTGAATAACTGCAACACTTGCCAGACTCTGCAGCATAGCAATATTGTAGCATTCCTTTAAATGCCAGTATTTAAAACTTCATGTTTCTATCATACTTAAGGCTTTAAATTGTGTTACTAGCTGTTTCATTGTGATTTACTACTTTCAAACTTTTGAAATCTGTTTCTTTGTAATACTGTTTCTATTTCTAGGTTTTGCTAATTTTTTCAGGAATTTAATGATGAAAACGTTCAGTATGTTACTTTTAGGATAGAAGGGCAAAATGTGTCAACATAGTCTTCTTGGGCCGAAGGGCCTGTTCCTGTGCTGAGTCGTTCTTTGTTCTTTCTGAAAATGTTAATTATACACTTCTTCTAGATTTTTTCTCACCTTCTACAGCTACGATTGAATTTTCTGATGACTTCCTGGGTAAAATTGGTGTTTTTCAACCTTTCATAGATTAAAACACCAAGCAATTTCTTCAGTACTGATTTTTAAGTTAAGTTCTCTGGCTGTAGCATTTATAAATCTTTGACCAGAAATCAAGAATTAGTTGCTGAGACCTGGCATTTTAAAATCTTAAATTTTTCCTGACTTTCGTTCTTCTGCTCTGCTCTTTCACTAGATTTCTTTAAGTTTTCTTCTTTCGAGTTTAAGTAAATTCTGAGGTTATCCCTATTCTATAGCCCCAGTCTGAAATTCTTTTCTGATCCTTGCACTATTTCTTGTAGCTACATCTTGTGGAACCTGATTTGGATGGCAATGATGTCCATTATGAAAGATGAGAACTGTTTTTGACACTCGCTCACCTCTTTCTCCTTGTTGAATCACTGTGATGAAGTTATTTCCTTTTTCCTTTGGGATCACTAAGTATATGTCATGGAGCCTTCTCTTGCTTTCCATCAAGCCTCCTTCACTTAGCCACGCTTAGAAAGTAGAGGCCTAGCTTTTTCTTTCTTCCAAGTCAACACTGTCTCTCTGGCAATTCATACCAGCTTCTGAATGACATTTTGCCTTTGCAGTGCTGAACTTGCCTGTGTGCTGCTTCCACAGTTGCTGCTGTCTCTCTCAGTAATCATATCTTTGTTGCTGACGTCCTGTTGTGTTGTCTTAATGTGGCAAACTCACTTGTTTGATTTCCTTTGTTTTCTTCAATGACTGACAGATTTTTTTCTCTTTGTGCTGGGGATGTAGTCACATCGCTGCAATCATATGGCATTTCCCCAAATAAGAATTTGTGCTACCTTGTGGTATTTTTCACCTCTATCAATATGTACTACTGAGTAAGGGTTGTTCAAGGTGATCTGCTGCGAAAATCTTCCTTTGTCTTGGCCTTTCTAGTAATTAGTAATAGCAGATAAACTGTGGAGTATGTACCAGAAAGTATTCTACTTAGATACCAAAAAACTTTATTGCATGATATTAATATAAACATAGTGACTTTTGGTTGGACTTAATTATTAGGACCTTAGAGAATTAGTACAGTTACATCTCCTTCCAAAAGCTAAATTGGACTTCCTTGTCTCCACCCATAGACTGTGTGTAACATCAGTAAAATGGGTGGAACTGATGTACGTGAGCATTAACCCCTTTAGAAACATTATCTTATAGAGCCAACACCATGTCCCCCTCTCCAGAGTTGCACTGGAACCAAATCCTAGCTGGAAGCACCTGAAGGTCCGGCTAATTTTCACTGCCCAGAGGGAATTGAACTGCCCCTGTTAGGCAGAAATTAGGCAGGGTTGGGCAAAAACGTCGAGTTAAAATTTGGCCCGTCTCATACCCAGTTGAATCCATCACATTTTAATCTCTCCTAATCTTAATCTGTTTTTTTGATCTGGCAAACGGTGACTAGCAGGACTGCAGTAAAGTTTTCGTTTAAATACGAAAATTGATTCTGATGATTTATAAATCACCACATTCTGATGAATATGAATCAAAGCTTGAGCTGGGAATACTGATGTTATCCCCAAGCTAATGCGCCCAAACTCTTCCACATTTCACATATTCAGTCCAGTTAATTTATTGAGCTTTCTTTGCTAATCATTTGGTTCAAAAAGTACCACAGTGGAATATTTATTGCACTGTGTCTTTTCTTTGCCCAGCTTCCGTTATTGGTATTAAACCTGTTATACGTTTATAAGACTGTGAACATAATGGAAAGGAAGGCAAAGGGAGAGAAGATATCTGATTATAAATAATGTAACTGTGACATTGGCATTCACATCCATAATATACAATGAATCTTTGATCCATGTCACTTTTGGGAAAATAAAGTAAAAACGAATGATGCTTAACTTATTCTTCTTCTTCTTGACATTGCAAATATTCTTCACTTTATCACCAATATGAAAAGTCACATCAATGCCATGTTGATGTGCTGTGTAGCATGCAGCATCTGATGACCCTAGCTTGGCCATTAGTTGGAGGAATTTGAGACTAAGTAATGTACTAAATCATTATTTACTAGCTGTTTCTTTGCTGTAGGTTGCCGAGAAAGTCTTTGTGGAACTTTAAACTGTAATAATTTTGCATGTACACATGAATGAAGCACACTGTAAATGAAATATGAGAGCATCAGGCATACCGTTGTTTTTAATATTAATGTTGCGGTCTTGAATTCCATTAGTCAACTAACAAGATTAACCTTTGTTCCTCAGACATCAGTTCAGTCAGTTTTCGTTTGTGCTAAAATTGAAAAACATTAACAACTTTATGCATTATGCATTTTTGTGCCATATAGTTTGTTTCCATGCATACATTTAGATTCATTGAAGTTCAGAGTTGCATAAGATTTTATCACACACTATACTATGGATCCTGAAGGCATGGTTCTATTTTTGTATGTTTTTGTATTTGTGTACTTGCAAACATTTGTATGTCGTATTGAAAAGGGCTCTGTTGCAATGCCATTTCGTGTCAGTGAAGTAATATTAGTTCGCCACTTGCTTGATATGACTCAACTTGGGAATTTTTCATAAAAGTTCAGATCTTTATGTTACAAAGCAAATAGTAAAAGAATAGGAAAGAAGGTGTGTAAGACAGATTATATATGTCAGGCTGAGATCCAAGTGCTCAGATGAATGAGGAAAACCTAACAAAGTGACAAATAGTGGAAGTATTTACTAAATATGCAAGAAGTGGAAGACATATGTATAAGGTGTCCAGAGGATGCACCAGATGTGCAGAAAAGAGGGAAATAAGATGAAGGGAGACTTTCATAAAAAAACGTGGAGTGATTGCATATAAGAATTGTAAACTAGCACAGAGTTCAAGTCATGACTGCAATTGCAAATATGAAAGAAATAAGGACACAGTGAATGTGTATTGGACAGTGGAAAGACTTTGAAGAAGTAGATAACTTTTTATGTTCTTAATCCTGTTTTGAGGGAAACCAATTTAAAAAATAACTTTAAGTTGATTATCTACTATATATGTGCTTTATAAGCAATAAAATGGGAATTGTCATTAAGACGAAAAGTGGGTCTTTCCACAAATTACTTTTGCATTTTAATAGTCAATATGTATCTTTACATGAGCAAGGCCAACTCTGTCAAATAGCTACACCAACTTTATACATTTGCCCTTTCATACTCTCCTGGCATTCTGTCTGCTCCCAAGTGGTCACTGGCGTATAAGTAGTACACAATAAAAGCAACATAATTCATTTAATACGGAATCAAATCCTTTGGAGTCCTGGATTGAAGGTTTGCAGGTACTCTGTGTCAAGTATTTTGTGCAAAACATGGTTGTGGAGCTCCTTAAAATGGCACACACAGAAAGAAATATTTGCCATAGTTTTGGTGATGTGTAACCAATGTTCTGTTGGTTCTGCACTTGATTCTACAGCTAGTTTCAGAGGCTGCAAGGTATAGATATTTTACTCAACCCGTTCAGAGATATTGTAAAATGCCTCTGGAGCAGATGGGATTTGAACACCGATCTCCTAGCTCAGAAGTAGGGACATTATTATTGCACCACAAGAGGCCGTTTGAAAATCAACCCTTTTTTCATCAACCAGTTCGGATATACTGTGATGCGCCTCCGGTGCAGGTAGGATTTGGGCCTTCTGGACAGAGGTAAGGACATTACCACTGTCACCACAGGCCTCACTCAACCTGTTTTGACATACCTCTGGAGCAGGTGGGACCTGAACCCAGACCTTATGGCTAAAAAGGGACAAACATTGTCAGACAAGAACCTTACAATTGCAAGGTGTAAGTTTACGTGGAAATCTCTGAAAATGAGGTATTGATAAAATAAGCAGTTTTTAAGGCAAGTCTTCTTTTTAAATCAGCTATATCTATTGAGAATGGTTTATCATTTTAAGCAGCCTTTAGCTTTGCTTAATTTCTGCTAAAACAGACACGACAGTATTGGAATGACTGACTGACTGAGTGAGTGACATGATAATGTAATTGCTTTGTGCAAATAGTGGAAATGACCAGAGGGGATTGTTTGACTTCCCCTTAGTGCCTTGCTTTCAGTGAATCCTGTCTTCTGTGTTGTCAGTATTTAATGTTCAAATGAACATGTATTAAAAGCCAAGTCACATCATCCACCTTGCCAAAACATGTACTTTTTTGTTGTGATTATTTCTAAAGGATTTTGATCATGAGCACCAAATCCTGTCAGTTGGCTAATTTTCCCCCCATTATTTATTTCACACCTTCAGTGCAGCCACCTGCAGGAAAATGCAGGGACAGGTTAGGTCAGCAGACCCTTGGAGTTGAGTTTCCTCAGGCAACAGAGCATTTTGGGGACAGTGAGGATTCTTTCACATGAGGCTAACTTTCACAGGGAAATCAAGCCATTGGGCTTGTAGCGCAACTTCAGAGCAGAAGGTTATGTGTTCAGATCACATCTGCCTCACTGTGTTTCACTGCAGCTTAACTCCCTGGGTGGGTTGTTTTCGGAGGGTCAGTGTGGACTCGATGGGCTGAATGGCCTGTTTCCACACCATACAGATCCTATGATTAGCCAGAAATGGCCTCAGCACTGGCAATAACTGTTCACAATTTGAAGTTCAGCCAGTACATCCAATGATAATGGTAAGTTGGCTTAAACGTGGTGGTGAAAATAGGCATTTTCTTCTTCCTGAGACAGTATTGACCTGCCTTTGCTTGCCTGTCCATTTATACTTCCATAGTGGTGTGAGAGGTGGCAACTCCTACTCTATCCCATCAAAACCTGAGCCCAGATGATGATTCCACTAGCTGTCACTGCTAGGATGGAGGTGAAACATGATTTCCAACTCCCTATTCCAGTCTCAAAGATGACCCCTCACCTCAAATCATTAAAGAAAGAAGCACGATTAAGACTCTAAAATACTGAGAGACTCATGCAATAAATGGGGTAGGATTTTAGCGTACAGACCTAAACAATAGTAAAGAATGATCCATTTAATATCAGTGCCTTTAAAATGCAATAAAATCATTCAGCTTCCCCCCCAACCCCCGCTGCTGTGCCATACTTTCTTTTGAATGAATACAAATATTTTCTATAAACACACAAGGGAGCTAGCAATAAATTGAATGTTTTTTTTTAAATGGAAACTGAATGTTGCAGCATCTTTATCTCTGATTCCCAGGTGCCATTTTGCTCTTGTACTGATCAGTATGAAGTACTCAGTGAATTTCCTTTTATTGGGTTGCAATCTAAAGATTTTTACCCATTCACTATTAAGACAGGCTTTGCTCCATCTCACTCTTATTGTCCTGTGTAGCCAGAATACTGTGTTCCATTCTGGTCTCGCTGCTACAGGAAAGATGTTGTGAAACTTGAAAGGGTGTAGAAAAGATTTACAAGGATGTTGCCAGTTGGAAGGTTTGTGATATTGCGGTTAAAATTTTGCTGGTTACCACCATATGCCTTTGATTTCACTAAGAAAGGACATCAGAAGTAGGGTGGCACGGTGGCTCAGTGGGTAGCCGTGCTGCCTCACACCACCAGGGACCTGGGTTCGATTCCACCCTCGGGCGACTGTTTCGAGTTTTCGCACGCTCCCCGTGACTACGTGGGTTTCCTCCCACAGTCTAACCATTGACAGGTTTGGTGGATTAGCCATGCTAAATTGCTCATAGTATCTAGGGATGTGTAGGCTAGGAGAATTAGCCATGGGAAACGCAGGATTACAGGGATAAGGTAGGGGAATGGATCTGGTTAGGATGCTGTTCAGAAGATCTGTATGGAGTCGATAGGCCGAATGGCCTGCTTCCACACTGCAGGGATTCTATGAAGTGTTTTGGAGCATGAAAGTCAAAACAGAGGATTTGATTTGAAAATGGCAAGTGGATATTTTAGAATTATAGATTTGTTTTTTGAATCCTAAAATAAATCATTTGGCAAAAGTTTGATGGTCATCGCCTACCATCCCCCATTGGCATAATGCCTCCAACTTGCTGTATCTTATCCTTAGCCAGTTTGTACCTGAATTCCAGTGCTAATACTGAATCCTCAAAACTTTTGTGTTCAAGCTTTTCAGTCTGAATTTTATATATCATGTTTTGGAAGTCAAAATAGAAAACATCATAGGACTTCCCACAGTCCACATGGGTTGTCACTTCTTCTTCAGGCGATTCAGCTCTGAATTAATTTTGATTAGTTTCCTCATCTGTAGGTGTTCGACTGATTTTCTCCTGATAATGAAGTCTGTTATTTGTAAAAATGGAAGCAAATAACAATAGTATTGTAATATTAATTGTAACAGAACAATTATCAAGTTAATTGGCCTGTGATTTGCTGTGTTTATTTCATTTTTTTAACATTGGCACATTGCTTGATTTCAAACCTAGCTGTACTTCCTTTAAAGTTGGTCACTCACAGTAGTTGTTGGTGCCCCATAACTCTCTTCATACAGCCTCACAGTGCTAGGGATCCGGGTTCGCTTCCACGCCTGGGTGACTGTGTGGAGTTTGCACATTCTCCTCATGTCTGAATGGGTTTCCTCTGGATGCTCCAGTTTCCCTGTTTCCATGGTTGTGGACTGGACATGCTAAATTGCCCGTAGTATCCAGGGATGTGCAGGCTAGGTAGATTAGCCATGGAGAATGCAGGATTATAGGGACAAGCCAGGGATGTGGGTCTGGATGGGATGCTTTGCTGAGGGTTTGTGCGGACTCCATGGGCCAACTGGCTTGCTTCCACACTGTAGGGATTCTATGATTCAGTGATTCAGATTCAAGGTTATTTGCATCATTGATAGTTCTTACCACCTCTTCCATTAGATTTGTAATATTCTGTCTAACTTTGCTCCTTTAATCACCACACAACATCGGAAATTGTTCCCTTTCAGGTTGTAGACTTGCTCGTAGAACTGGTGTGTTTGATTGCAAATGTGTTTGATGGATACCCAAGAAAACACAATCCGCTGTTACCTTAGCAACGGACCACAACAAGAAGATACAACATGGCCAGACACACTAGTCACCTTATCGTACATCAGAGACATATCAGAGATGACCACAAGACTACTCAGACTCCTAGGTATCAGAGTAGCCCACAAACCAACAACCACCCTGAGAAAGCTACTGACAAACATAAAGGATCCTGTACCCACAACTAATAAAACTAACGTAACATACAAAATAGCATGCAAGGACTGTGAGAAACATTACATAGGCCAAACTGGAAGAATGCTGATAATAAGGATACATGAACACCAAGAGACACAACCAATTCTCACTGATTTCAATACACAGGGACAAAGGAGGACATGAATTTGACTGGGACAACATATCCATATTAGCACAAGCCAAACAGAGACATGCCAGGGAATTCTGGAGACCTGACATTCCAACCAGAACTCCATCAACAGACGCGTTGAACTGGACCCGATATACAAACCAATGAAAAACAAAACTGGAAGTAATACCAACAACCCCAGCATACCGAGGCATATAAATAACAAGCAGGACAGAACACTGACGCTTCACCGGAGGCATACTGACGATGTTACCTAGCAGGGTGACGAACCATCTGCAACCAAACCCACCGGCTCGGCGAGCATGACTACAACCTCAGCCACAACCCGAGCTACAAATTTTCTCAAAAACTTTGTTAGTTTTCCTCAGTCTTTTCTGAGTGTTAAGTTCAAGCCTCACCAAGCACAGCTTAGGGGTTAAAATCGAATCAGAGATAGTAGGAACTGCAGATGCTGGAGAATCCGAGACAACAAGGTGCAGGGCTGGATGAACACAGCAGGCCAAGCAGCA
>NC_063342.1:54055249-54082544 GCF_021869965.1 Rhincodon typus | reverse complement strand
GCACCTTGTTGTCTCGGATTCTCCAGCATCTGCAGTTCCTACTATCTCTGATTCGATTTTAACCCCTAAGCTGTGCTTGGTGAGGCTTGAACTTAACACTCAGAAAAGACTGAGGAAAGAATGAATTAGGTGCTCTTGTGGTGCAAAGGCAGTGTCCCTATCAATGGACCCGAAAGCCCATGTTTAAGCCCCAGCTGCCCGAGGCATGTGTAATAACAGTTCTAAATAAGATTGATTAACAATATCTAGAACACAACCACTCATCAGTCTTTG
This sequence comes from Rhincodon typus, assembly GCF_021869965.1. Taxonomy (NCBI): domain Eukaryota; kingdom Metazoa; phylum Chordata; class Chondrichthyes; order Orectolobiformes; family Rhincodontidae; genus Rhincodon; species Rhincodon typus. The sequence continues at coordinate 54,082,271 of NC_063342.1, read as the reverse complement.
TGGTGCAATAGAGTGGTGCGTCTGGCTGTTAACCAAAAGGTTGTTAGGTTTGAAACAATCCAGAAACAATGTTTTCTGTGACGCAGTGATAGTGTCCTTACCTGCTCCTGCGGTGTGTAACAATATCTCTGAACAGATTGATTAAAGATATCTAGAACTCAAACAGACCTCTCTTGGTTTTATAGATTGTGATGCCAAATGAATCTTTGCTTTGTTTCATGAGGTTTTCCTTTAAGCTATTCTCATTCGCCCGTTGCAACCAGAACTCTGGAGGTGAAAAGATCAAACTTTTTTCAAAGAATAATCAAACGGTTGATTTGAATTCACTCTTCCCATAGCATCCCAAGATTCTTGTGAACTGTATCAATCAGATTTTCTGTTAGATATAAATAATCCGAAGTCATAGAGAATGTGATGAGACCAAACTGTCACTCAGTGAAAATGTGTTCTGAGTCGAAGACATATTCTTTTGGGTCACGAATAAATCTAGAGAAAGGATTAAGTAATTCCAAAATGGGTGGAGCAGGATGTGGTAGGTGGTGGATAGGAATGAAACTTGGACAGTCCTTTGCATTTACCTTACATGAGGTCTTTTCTGTGTTATCCACTGTCCTATGAACAACGAGCAAGTGAGTTTGCTTGTGTGAGGAAAGCAGTACAAGCATCATGAGTAAAAGAATTAAACACAATGAATTGGCTTGCATGACATATTACTTAGGTTCAAGACAGGGACCCTTCTTTTCCCTTGATTGTCCAAAGCACTGATTTGAGTGGAAGATCAGTGACATTACTGCTGATTCTAAGACACCCCTGTGATTAGTTAACCTATTTTTTGAATGTGAAATGGCAGAACCAGAGTGTGTTTGTTCATGTAGGATAGTCAGGTTGATCAGCATCCTGGTTTTAAGTACAAACAAAAATCATCTGCTGTAGGAGCACTTGATAATTATGAAGGATTGTTGTGTGAAAATAATGCAGGTGCATTAATTCCTCACAATTGTTTTTCATTCTCCTTTATCCTCAAATGCCCTTCAGCATGTTATTCAGGAAACACGGCTAATATTAGGCCTTTTTGAACAAGTCAGTTTAAATTTTTCTTAATAAAGACTTGAGTTATAATATTCATTTGAGGTGATCTTCGAGTGATGTACTTGTCAGGATTTTATGTGCATGTGGATTTGTGTATTGTTGAAGCAATCAACAGAACAGAGTAAAGGCTCTGTAATAACTGTCAGTCTCAACTGCTGGAGATTTTCATCTTGAGGCAAACAATTCTGGGCTTGAAGCAAGTCATGAATATCTGGACTGTTTGTTTCTGTGCTGTGAAGACAGCTTATCTGTGGTTGGCCAGATATTATTTTGCTAAAGACAGGATGATTTATTTATTCAGATCTTAAGCGATATAGAGTGACAGGTGAATTCGACCCATGCAAGTTCTGCTGAGACTGAAAACACTGCAGGTAATTGAGAACTAATCTGGCCTGCAAGACATGCTTGTTGAGATGTCCCTTTTGATCTCTCAGAATAGACTTTATCCCTAATTAACCACATCACCACTGAAATGACTGCTTAATTTGTTTTGTGTCATGTCCTCTTAGTTCTTTGTTTTATAAATTGATTAGAAAGTTGAAGAAATAGCATAATGGTTAATTATTTGAAGAACAGAGGAAGAGATGCAAGTACAGATACACAATGCAGACCCTTACAGCCTCCCTCTCCACCCACCCCCCCAACTCCACAGTGTGATTATCTGTGATCACCAGTCGAAAAAAAGGCATTGACCCATCATTTTAAGTCCACAGTCACTCAGAATTGACAGTCCGTTACAACCTTGTTGCATTGGGAAGGGCAGAGTATTGAGATTCAGCTTCTTACGTTAAACCGATGCCAAGTCCAGGCAGACCCCATTCTTTTCGAGTTGCCCCTCTTCTTAATTAGATGAAACAGTCAGAAGCAATAAATACAATATGATATAGAAAAGCAAGGTGAATTATGCTGCAGGAATGTAGCTGTCAGCTGTGGCTCAATGGAAAGTTCCTTGTCTGAGTTGATCCTAAGGTGTACAAAAATTCCATAACAAAGACTTGACGTAATTTAGGTTGATGTGTCCGTGCAGTACTGTCAGGCATGCCATCTTTTAGATCAGACTTTAAATCATCTCCCTTCTCAAAACATTCAATGGCAGTCTTCAAGGAACAGCCAAAGAGTCTATTTTTTTCTGACATCCTGCCCACAATTCAGGTCTCATCCAACATTGTGAAAGTCGATTATGTCATTGTCATCTTACTCCTCCTTTGACGTGGCAAGGCACAATTTGGTTCCTGAGTTTCCCTATAGTGTATCGTTTCCTGGAAACTACACTCTAGAACAAACTTAGTTGACTCTTATGAAAACAACAAATGCTGGAGATCACAGAGAGTCAGGCAGCATCCGTGGAGGGAGAGCAAGCTAATGTTTCAAGTTTGGATGACTCTTCATCAGGTTCAGCTCGACTCAAAACGTTAGCCTCCTCCCTCTCCATGGATGCTGTTTGACCTGCTGCGATCTCCAACAGTTGTTGTTTTCAGTACAGATTCCAGTGTCTTCAGTAATTTTCTCCTACCTTAGTTGACTGTAAAGTGTTTTGTGGTGCCCTGAAGTTGCAAAATTTTTGATGTAAACTCAAGTTCTTCTTCTTTCATTTATATTTATTTATTTCCCACAGATCAAGAATGAATATAGGGTTTTATGCGTTTCAAATTTATTTGCTTTCTTTGGTGCTTAACACTAAGACTTCTCCATCGGAATACACCCATTTTCAGCCCACAGTTACAATTCTTTTGTGCTGAAAGCAGTTCTCTCAATTTGTATACACACGCTCACCACCCACACATTCTTAATGTCTCCTGCACATTCTCAGTTCTAATGAATCATGCTGCTTCTTGGCCCAGTGTACCTGATGATGCTGAAGAACAAGCACCATATTTAACAACCAGTCTGGTATCTGCACAAACGCTTTACATCATCCAATAATCTGGTAAAATTATTATTCTTCCATTCAGTAATATAGTGCAAAAATTAGACAGTATCATTTAAATCAATTTGAGTTCACTAGATTTTAATCTTGACAACAGAATGAATCCATTAACAACTACTGGGTCTTTGGAGTCTGCTGGAGCTGGAAAAAGTGCCATTTGTAACTAGAATATTAACCCAACTATTGACGGTGGGGTAAGGTGAATTGTCTCGATACTTTGCTGTTTATTCTTTGACATCTAAAAAAGACTGCTCATGACTGATCACTGCAATTGTTATTATTGACAAAGAGCAACCTAACAAGAAGATTGGCTTTCAGTCTTATGAAAAAAAAAGAAATTATGAAATGCATTGCCCAAATTATTATTAAAAAAGAAACAGAAATCCATGTAATAAATCAGAATTTGACTTATTCACTGTAAGGTAAAGGTTCTAATTATAGAGAATAGCACTCCCCTTTTCTCAAAAAAAACAAACTGCAGAACATGTTTTCCCAAAACACTGATAAACTTTAGAATCACACGGAATAGAAATAGAATATGACTTGTTCAATCTCTGAAAAGCAATGATGCAGACCAATATTAATCTAGCTGATTTTTGGTCGATGTAACATGAACATATTAATATAAAGAACAAAGGAATGAATGCATGCATTGGAACCTACTGGGCATACATAGTCTCATTTTCAACAAATTTCAAAACTGGTTCAAAAAGTCTTGTTTCTGTTCTGGAGAAGATTAGAACTATCATTAGGGTACAACAAATGTGATGTGAAAGGAATACTAAACAATGGGGTGAATCTTACCAGGAATTGGCCATGTGTCATTTTTGACAAGTTTCCTTAATGGTTCCTCTCTATAAAGGCAAATGAATTTTCTTATACTACCATCCCAAACCCACCTCACTAGTTATGCATCACACCCCTACAGTACACCACTTGTCCTATTCTACCATTCGTCATAGGTGGAAGTTCTCATCTATGAGTGTTGAAGCACCAAGACACCTCTCCTTGGCCACATCCTATCTTAAATCCCTTTCTCATAGATGTACGAATGTGCACTTGTTTGTACAATGAAAGGTCAGCTGTGCCACCGATCTGTCCTGACAAGCATTGGTATGTGCTTGCTGTGCGACTTCGTGCATGGTGAAGTGACAATGCTTGGTCAGATGAATGGATTGGCTTTAAGGACGGCACCAGCACCAGTGATCCTGGGACATGCCACCAGTGGTGAGAACTTCCACCTATGACGAATGGTAGAATAGGACAAGTGGTGTACTGTACGGGTGTGATGCATAACTAGTGAGGTGGGTTTGGGATGGTAGTCTATGTCCGTGCTACTCTTTCCCCCATGCCCAGTGTTCAGTGTGAGACCATCACATATGGGAAAGCCTTCAAGCCATTCATTTATTTGGCAACAATAAAATTGAATGAAGCTATCAAAAGAAAGGGCATGTCCATTGCAAGTGGGCGACAACTCCAAGCGTATGGATTCAGATTGACTAAAGACAGTATGGTGGCTCACTTAGCACTGCTGCCTCACACTGCCAAGCACCCAGGTTCAATTCCACCTTCACGCGAATGATCGCGTGCTCCGGTTTCCCCTCTCAGTCCAAAGATGCCCAGATTAGGTGGATTGGCCATGATAAATTTACCATAGTGTCCAGGGATGTGCAGGCTAGTTCATTCAGCCCAAAGAAATGCAGGGTTATAGGGATAGGATAGGGTCTGGATGGAATGCTCTTCAGTGGGTCAGTGCAGGCATGATGGGCAAATGGCCTCTTTCCGCACCGTAGGGATTCTATGGTTGAATGATGCTCTTGACTTCCTGTACCAGGAGCCCCCGAAACTGATGGCACCCACAGCACCCCCCGACTTGACTGACGAGTATTCCCCTTAGACTTTGAGACATAGTCATTTGGTTCATGCACATGCAGTATGTATGCTGCTTGACCACTGGCATGTGCCATATAGCAATGACTTGACTGATCACTGCTGACAGCCATGGCATGTTGTCTTGCTTTGGGGCTGTGGTAAACAGCACAGCAAGACACAAGGATTGTGAGCCATTCAGTGGGAAAAGTGTGAAAGCCAAGGGAAGGTGGGAACGCTTTGAGCATCAAAGTAGGCACAAAGTGAGTAAGTATTAAGAGAGTAGGTGAGCAATGCCTGAGCTGGGTGCATGACCCAACCTGCAAAGCATCCTTGTACCAGCATTCCATGAAAGGTTCCAAAATGCAGCAATGAAGTGCAGAACCATATTGTAAGTGAATCGGAGATGTGCAGTGAGGCTGGAACATGTCCGATGCCAATATGTGTCATTGCAGGGTGGCTGCAGGTATTCACTGCTCATGGAGTTTGCCCTGAGATTTTGGTGCCTGGTATCCAAGGTGGAGGTCTGGAGTCGCCAAGCAACCACACTGAATTTCATGTCAGGAGTTGCTGCTGTCTGGTTTCTATTTGGTGGGTAGGAGAATGGGAACCTGCATACTGATGAGGTGGGATTAGGTAACAGTGAGATGTTATTGCTTCCAAATAGGCCTCTTACTATTCACTAGCAAGAATTTCATTTTGGTGTTTAACACTTGGTTGGAAAATGGAACAGCCTCAAGAAACTTTTCACTGGCCATCCCACACAATTTTCCCAAGCTTTTCACTATTATCTACATTATTTAGGGGCTAGAAAGATTCTGTCCATAATCTTTACTGAGTGACTTGAGTTGAACAGTTTGAGATTCAGCCATGAGACATCTTTGGGCTTAATTTTAATTCACCCTGTCCAGTGGATACAATTTTAAAATAGAGTACTCAGGCATATCAAAACCCCATTCCCACCATCCACCGTTGTTGACTACACCAAGCTAACTGAGAATCCCTCTGGATGCCTCATGAGTTAATGGAGTTTGGGGTTATGATGCATTGAAGGGACTTCAACTATATTTTAACCAATGGCAATGATGGGACGCTGCCACAGCTCTCCTGTACAAAGATGCTGCACAAGGTAAGGTAAGGGCCGGGAGGAATAGCAAATGAGATAAATTCCCGGTAGTCTCCTTTTCAAAACACAAAAATTGAGGGATGAATGTTGGCCAGAACACTAAAAAACATCAATGCTCTTCTTTTGAAAAGTCATGGGAAAAGTACACAATGTAATTGTGTAACATCTCATGAAAAGCTGCATTTCTGATAGTGCCGAGAGGGTGTTGTACTATGCTGAAGTGTCAGCCTAAATTTTGTGTTCAAGTCCACGGAGTGAGAATTGAACTCTCAACCTTCTGACCCATCAAATTAGAGTGCTACCGTGGGCCTAGGTATCTAAAGGAATAGGTTTGATTGACAACTGAAGATAAGTGAAGCAGATTAGTGAGAAGATCACATCTATGATTCTTTGTAGTTGCATTGATGGACAGCTTTGTATCCAGGAGTTACCAACTTTTTGATTATATTTTCACTCAGATTATAAATTAGTCAGCAATAACAGCATATAACCTCCGGTCAGAGTAGTGATTAGATAGCCACTTAATAATTGAGGATTCCCTGCCGAAGATGCATTTTTGGTGCTTCAAGATTAATTGCCTGGATTTTGCAGTCAGCATTGAAGCAATGGATCACATCACTGAGCTTGAAAAAAACCTGCCACCAAAGATCTGACAAACTCTGATGTGGATTCTCCCCTTCCTGTCAACGCTTTAACTCTGGGCTGAGACTTGGAGATCTCTATGCAGTGATATCATTGGGCAGGGAAAATGGCCAATCATGTTGAAGCTTGCTCACTGACAGGTAATCAGGAAATTAAAATCACTTTGCATCATGTTTGAATTGAAAATTTCAAACAGAGAAATAAAGTTGAGTGGATTTAGATAGTAACTGAGTAAACTTTGAAGATTTAAGAATAATGCAAATTTTATATCGCGACAAAAAATATTGATATTCCACAAGTATAATAGCCTTTTCAAAGCCCAGTGATATTATTAACTTATGAGGCGTATATGCTGTTTAAAGTACTTACACTTCATTCAACAAAGTACGGTTCTTTTCAAGGGTGTTCACAGTGAGATGAATATCATAAAAGTGGAAGTGTATGTTTCTGGATTTTCTATTGTTTGGACTTTGGGATAATGTCTCAATAGCACACTCACTGAAGAAGAATAAACTAAATGACTGTAATTTGTGGATTTCTGCTTTATACATAACAGCATACAGGAATTGCACTCTGTTTGAGTGAAGTAATATGGTAAATGCTGACAGTTTCACTGTTACGATCAATTGGTTGGTATACCAGTTCATCAAGTCCACCCTGCCTCCAGTCTATTTTTGTGTGGGCTGGATGTGCTGACTGACATAGTTGGTTAAGAATTGTGTAAGACCAACCAAAGAAGGCCTCCAGGTTCCTGCAGTAGGAGGCCAATGCCTCAGGAAGACTTAGAAGTCTTTACTGTGGCTGTCCTGTCGAGGCCCCTTAACTAACCCTGGGTTTCCATAGTGTTGGCCTGACTGCAAAAGCCATTTCTCAATTTGTATTTTAAAAAGATGGAAAATGGACGCCCCCGTTTTGAGATGCCTTTTCCTCACTCACTTAGCAGACCTCTGATTGGGTGCCCAACTTTGGGAGCCCACTAGTGTTCTTAACTGAATGGCAAACCCACTGTCTGGTTCTTCATTGGCTGATGTGGAGAATGGACAGGGGTGTATGTACATTTACCTATTTGTTTAGGAACACAGTCCATACGGGAAAGTAACTGATGATGTTGAACCCGTGGGGCATAGCTTGGATAAAAGTATAGCATTGGGTACTTTTTATCATTTGCCATAAGCAGCACATCTTTCCTGTATTTTGCAAGACTCAAACCTATATTTGAATAATATGTGCAGTCGTATTTTTCTGACTCTTTGTGTTTTCTGATTTGAACATGTTTTATTTACTTCTGAGTCTTGCTAACTGTAGGAAGCAACACATTGGCTGTTATCTATGATCGTTGTACAGTGCAGTCTCTCTTGTCCTTGGGTAGCGTTATTCAGCAGTCTGATCAGTGTTGATGAAATCCTTACAGATTTGTTGCCGTGGTGACACACAAGAGGAGGCAGTGCTCTGATTTGTTTCAGCATCCTTTCCCCATCTCAGTCAGCGTGCCTTAGATGATGAAATGCTTTAAATGAACTACAGCATGCTGGAGTAGAGCAGCACCTTTTGTTTGTCACAAATCTGTGTGAGAGAGGAAGAATCAAATGGATTTTATTGTTGATGGGGTTTAAAAGCTGCACTGAACCTCAGTCTCTTTGACGGACAGCGTGTGTTGTGAATTGATCAGACTGATTCACTGGTTTGCTTGATTGCCCGATGCAATCATAATATTGGTATGTTGTGAAAGAGAAAGAAAATAAACTTCACTTCATCAGAAGTTAAAGTGTCCAAGTCTGAAGAATGAAGACCAGAAACAATTGAAGTGCTCCACTGAAACACCTCCCACATGGTATTATTAACTCTGTCATAACAGAAATCAATAAGGACTCTTCAGGAAATATCTTCAATTAACTCAAACTTGTAAATTAATATAAAACCACTCAAGGTATTTGGACACTACATTTTTAGTTCACCTTTGTATTGAAAGCAAAAGGTAAGAGTGCATTTTGTGTACTTTATTTTTCTTCTACCCTGATCCTTTTCTTCATGTACTGGAGAACGGAGATTCTGACTGATTTTGTAGTTGATGTTGATGTGTCATTTTTCAGGAAACCGATGCTGTATATTCATCATAAATTTTTGTTCGGTCTTCAAACCAAAATTTTAACAGCTGGAAAATAGACAGTGGCCGGTCAGTTGGTGTAGTTCCTTCAAGTTATATCCATGTTCCTGATTGAATCAAAAAAGTAATAAAACATTTTCCATTGATTAAGCTTTTACGTTATGTTGGTTATAAAGCAAATCAGAATCCCAGCAAATGAGGTGCTTTTAAGGTTACAGTGAGCACACATCGTTTTGATTGAGCTTTGATGCATTCCGATGGATTTATTGTGGGAGATAATGTTAGATAACGATCAGAACCAGCCAATTTGGATCTGAGGTGACTCGGATTGTTTTTTTTTATTGAAATTAAAAATGAATGTTGAAAGAGGAGAGCTTTGCACTTGGAAATCCAATCAGCCTTGTACAATTGGCATTACTGTGCTATGATCCATGAGGAAATACTTCATTTTCAAATAATAATTCCTTCGAATTCAGTCAAGAGTCTTTTTTATTAAGGTGAAGTCTTAACTCTTTCATCAATTGAGTTTCTCTTCAGTGGCAGTGGAATTTCATCCAAACAAGTCACACAATATATATATTTGCATAAAAATTGTCTACTAGTTTAGCTGAATGTGTGTTTAGCAGATGGAAATAAGTTGCTGTTTTAGTTTACTAATCTTCAGTTTTGGTAACGAGTAATATACGGTCAAAGGCATGGAAATACTCTTGTTAACTTAGGAGTATAGCTACTGGCCATTTTTGCCTGTGACCTTATAATTGAGTGCAACACTTGTCTTGAGGACACATTTTCCTTCACGTTGTGTGGTACTTGGTTCATTGAAAGACTTTATGCTCAAGTTCAGCCAGCTTGTGAATACATTTTATGACAAAATCATGAAAAATATAACTTGGCATAAACTGTGTAGATATTACTGTTTAAATCTGCAGTATTAGGTCCTCACTTGCCATAACTGTCTGCTGTACATGTTAATGCTAATATTTTAAGGTTGTATTATTGTCTGTCCTTCCTTGTGTCACATATTTTGGGTCATTATTGCAGGCATTCCCTCAGGGGGTGTGCCAAATCTCAGTGTTTTATCCTTCTGAGACGGCACTTCTTTTTGTCAGCATTGTGTTACAAACAGACTGTAAATAAGTTTGAATTTCATACACAACGACGTTTCATCACCACCATGCATCTTTTGTTTTTCTTTTCCTCCCGTGATTAATAATATACTAATATAGTATCATCTCACCGTAGCAATACAAAATAATACCTTTGTTTTGAAATGAAAGAATTAGTGGACTATATCTTTATGCATGTTAAACAATAAAGAGTACGATTGGAAACAGATTTTCTCTTCCAAAAGGGAGTAACTGAAAAGTCATGACTAGTTGACAGTAGCTGAAGTGAGGGTGATAAATGAAGTATGAGAATATATCTTCTGCCCATGTGGCCTAACAACAATGGACTAGAATCCATTTTGCACTGCACTCTCTAATGCCACATATTCCTTTGCTGCTGCAGATTGCTTAATCATTTACTTTCTAATCTGCGAAATGCTAAGTGACAGCTATGAAAACATTTTCCATACTTAGCACTTACACTCATGATGTGATGCCTCCAAAATATATCAAGGTTGGCATTTGGGACTCCAAAGCTTAATAGAATGAAAAATTGTGATTGTGGCTTGACCCATTTTTAAGCTTTTGCTGAAATTATAATGAGACCCATGATAGTGTTTGCAGGTTTCAGAGATATTGGGCTAGCATTTGCTGACAAAATAATAGTAAGTTTAATGTGCATGACATAAATTACTGGGTTATTTACACACTAATTATGTTGAGGAACAGGCGCTCTGTGAATTGTAATTTTCTTATATTGCTGGACAATATGCTCTGCTTCATTGCTAAATGATCAGAAATAGCAACTCACCATCAACCTTGCAGAATTTCAAGAAATGGCTACATTTGTATAGTAAATACACATGAATCTCACGACAGAAGTTTTGCAGTGATAATGAACGTTGTTTAAATGAATAAATTTATGCTGTCACAAAGATAGGCGAGATCATGGGCTGAAGGGGAAACAACTGAACTTGTGTCGTTTCCTTGCTAATGGTAATAATTTTTTATTCCTAATTGGAATAACACAAAGTTTCAAGCACAGGGCTGCTCTCTGGGTGCTGAGAGTGATGTTAGATTTTCATAATGCCGGCCTTACAAACATTTGTTGTAAATAGCGCTGAATGTCATTTTGGTGAGCCGGAGTTTGATGAACAAACACAAGGTATACAGATGTGACGTTGGCAGTGCAGGTGTCAATCTAGAACTCTGTTTCAATTAACATCATCTCTTAACCATGTGTGGCACTCAGTCAGGAGTACACTGCACTTTCTCTGCCCCCTCCCCATCCCACTCCATGGCTGGTAACTTTGAAGGAATAGTCAACAGCTTTTTCAGGTCACTGAATGATTGATTGCTGTTGGTTGTTGTACAAGTATTTGGTGCCTTCTAGAATTCTACACCATTGCTAATGCCCACAGAGAGTGAGGTGACCGGTACTGAGGGACTTGGTCCTGATGTCTGGCTTTGGTAGAAACCTGTTGCTGCCAAACATGGGTGCAGTTATTGAAGTTCTCCATGGATCATGATCGGTAAAACAGGCGAAGACCAAGCGGCTAGAACACAGAAATGGAGGAAGGGGAAATGACTGTCAGCAGAATTCCATGTCCAATTTGACTGTTTGGGGAGTAAATTCTAACTTGAATGTTGGTGAGAAACAATATGTGAGACATCAATTTTTGTTGAAGGGCACTGCCACTGACATTTGTCACTTGCTGCTGCCTCAGAACAGTGTAGGAACGAAGCTGACTTTGCCAATGAAAATTTGTTCCAACCTGGAACTGGTGATGTTCACAACATGTAGTTTGCCATTCTCAGTTGTATGAGAGAGGTTACTGACACTCTGTTTAACAGAGCTGCAGAACTCATTGTCCTCCTTGACCAACAGCAGAATGAAGCACACACCTTCATGGGGATGGAAGGCTTTTCCTATGATGCAAGGTCTCATTGATTGCATAAAGTTCTCTTTGCATGCGCTGCAAGTTGACTCATTCACAACAGAAAGATAATATTTTCCCTAAACATGCAGCAGGTGTGCAAGCATATGCACTCCCTGATGCAAAGTGATGCTCACTATTTTGGCAGCAGTCATGATGGTTTTGTTCTGCAGCCATCCGCTCTGCCATCTGTAATTGAGTCACCCTTACAAAACAAATGCTGACTCCTGGGCAACAAGGACCACACTTGGACAATGTGGTTGATACCCCAGGTGCACAACCCACACACTCACAAATGTGCAGCTTACAAATAATGCAAACCAGTCTGCCACAGGAACTGTAATAAAACAGACCACTGTCATGCTGAAATAACTGTGCTGCCCAGACAGTGCTGGAGGAGCTTTATAGGAAATAGCATAGAGGTATCAGGAATCATGGTGGTCTTCGATATCTCACACACAGTCTCATCACAAGAGAACATCAACAACATGGTAAGCAGCCAAGCAACATGTTGGGGAACAGGAAGAGTAGAGACAGAAGAAAGGAGGATGCAATCTCGACAGCCCCTGTCTGACCAGGGCGTCTGTGAACAAATTATCTGACTGCAGAACCAGTTTAATGCAATCCTAATTTCCCATTCACCAACACTACCACAACTTAACCTTTTCCCCATAACTCGCCATCACTGTTTTTCCTTGGCCACAACAAACAAACGCTGACAAATAAAAACAGTCCAAATTATAAATGAAATCACATTATATTCAAGACAAACACCATCAATCACCCCTGTGAATTCCCTTAGTGCCTGTCTTCTGTGTACCTGTGCCTCGCTTGATGCTTTATGCTATGCTGAAGTGTTGCTAGTGGAAAGCTGCTGCATTTCAGTCAGCCTGTAGGTGACCTTGAATGACAACCTCAGGTTGATCTGAGCCTTGACGGCTGTGCTTCGGATTGTACTACCTTGAGCTGGGAGTCAGCAGCAGGGTTGGCTGGTTGAAAGGTAACAGCAGGAGCACTGATGGTAATGTAGGGGAAGCTCGAAGATTGTTGTCATGGAGAAGAAAGAGCTTTGTGCTTCACAGAGACATTGCCTGAGCAATTCTAATCATCTGTTGGAGGACAAGGTGCTAGGCTTCTCTTACACTGTACAAAACCTTTTGAAATATTTGGTCAGTTAAATTTCAATTAGATTCAGAAGTCTTGTTTCCATTGAGAGTTACTTGTTTAAGTTTGTGTCTTTTGCACTGGAGGTTCAGAGGCCTCCTGGTATGAACCTGTCCAACGATCCATGATTCAGGCAATGCAGAAGGTCTTCGCAGAAGACCCAGCCCCTTCTGCATCAGTCAAGTTACCATGTTGTATGATTCAAATGCTCAGCAACACAGCCCGCCCCTTTGACAGCTCCTGTGGAAGGATAAGTTTGTAAGGCAAGTGAGGGGTACAGTAACATTTGGGTTAATAGTTAGGGTATTGGGGCGGGGTACTCTGCCAAGTCAGTGGGATGGGAGGGTGCCAGGTGGGTAGGAGGCCAAGTGAGCGAATGACTGCTTTGGGTAGATCAGAAGGTAGAGCGGTGGTGGGTGAGGGTAGTTATCGGTTCAAGGTGCACGGTGGTAGGGAGGGGAACATGTATCAGGTGTAGCACGGCAGGATGTGATGTCAGGTCGAGGGAGGCAGTCAGTTCGCTGGGTGTTTGTCAGGTCTGGCAGGGTAATTAATGGGAAATGTGGTGTCCGGGTTGGGGTCTAGCCAGGACTGAGAGGTGTCAGGTCTGGCAGATGGGGAGGTGGAGTCTGGAGTCAGACCTTTTGGCGGTTCAGTTCAGCTCAGGGTATTATTGGATCCGGTGGGGGTAAGGAGGAGAGTTGGGTCAGCCCAGTGTCCAGTGAGGGGTGAGGGCAATCCGGTTTGGAGGAAGGGGAAATGGATGTGTTGAGTCTGGCAGATGGGGGGGTTGGGGTGGAAGTTGGCTGCTATGTGACTGCACAGAATTGGTTGTCAGGTATCCATGTGATGTAAAGGGTTGGTGGAAAGGTAGTTGATTGGTGGGGGATGGGGAGGGGGTGAGAATGCAGGAATCAGTGATCAGAGCTGGGCATCAATGTACTGGACACCTAGGAGTTAGCGTAAGCTTTTAATCCTTTAAATTTCCTGGGTAACCACTGAGCTTAACTGAACCAGAGCCTACCAAAGATTCCTATTTTAAGGAGCTTTCTTGGAAGATTCTAGACACACTCCAGAATTGTTCATCAGAAACTTTAATTCTTTGGGCAATTCCACAGAGCCTGCTACAATAAAGATTCTGCACAGTCCTGACACACTACTCCAGTCTGCTCCATCGATTCTCTGACCGTTATTGTTGTCAGGCTGATATCTGTAGCTGTGATGGTGGAAGATTGAACTTGCATGGGAGAGATAGTAGGAACTGCAGATGCTGGAAAATCTGAGATAACAAGGTATAGATGAAGGGTCTAGGCCCGAAACGTCAGCTTTCCTGCTCCTGTGATGCTGCTTGGCCTGCTGTGTTCATCCAGCTCTACACCTTGTTATCTCTGAACTTGCATGGGAGCAGGTTGAATTTTCATTGCAGCAAACTGACTTTGCGTGAGGTTAGTCAGAGCTAACCGCCCTGACATCTTGCTTATCATGTCGTCAAAGCTGGAACATCAGCCATCAGACGCTGCATTTCGGATGGGACTGCAATTTTGCTACTGGAGTTGGCCGCCCACTTGGCACTGAAAAGGATGGGCTCAACAGAGATGATGTGCTGCCTACATCAATGATATCACGTGTTGGTTAATCCAACATTGTAACACTGCATATAATTGAGTTTCTATCCGCAGATTTTTTTCCCCCTCTGTGAATAACACTCTCAAATTATGTTGTTGGAAATGAGAAGAAGTGCTTGTTTAGTTATGATTCATCACAACATGTCTGGGTTTTGTATCTTCCATAAAAGCCAGGGAGGATATGTACAGATGAACAAGTGTAAACACTTTTGCCACAACTGCCAAAGTAGGATGACAACCTACTCATTTGCGAGTGGTTACAGAATATGGCCTTTGCTTTTCAAGTCAATTCCAATTATCATAATCTTTCCAACTTGTATAATCATGGTTACTTTGCCATTTGGCATTGTTCGTTGTGCAGAAAATCCATGAATACCTCTTTCAGTGGTGTGCCAATCTCGGGAGCTGCTTTCTGACACAGCAACTGTTGTCAGGGCAGTGGTTGGACGTGATGGAATAGAGATCCTTTCAGCTCATAACTTCACAAATCACAAGATTACAACAGTGAGTATTTTGTTTTTTGTTCATAATTTCCTCGAAGCCCATTTATCTGAAATATAATAAATTACCTTCTATGTTAGTCTGTCTTCTGTTTTTGCCCCTCTCATTCTCAAACTTTTAGCGTCAGTGTCTCCAGCTCATTCACGGCAAGCACTTAGTTTATGATAGGTATAATTGCAAAATAATCATTTCAAGTACGTAAGTTTGTTAACTTTTTTATTGAGGTACAATCATAGAAAATCATGTTACAAAATTCTTTCACCTGTCACATCTTTTGCTGCACATTGGCCAAAGTATTCCTCAATGATGGGGGAGCCCAGCAAGTCAGTGTAAAAGATAAGGCTGAAGCATTCGCGACAGTCTTCAGCTAAAAGTGCAGAGTGGATGATCCATTTCTCCTCAAGAGGCTCCCAGCATCACAAATATCAGAATTCTTCCTATTCAGTTTCCTCCATGTGATACCTAGAAACAGTTGGAGGCACTGGATATTGCAAAGACTATGGGCCCTAACAATATTCCAGCAATTGTAATGAAGACTTGTGCTCCGGAACTTGGTGTATACCTAGCCAAGTTCTTCCAATACAGCTGCAAAGCTAGCATCTACCTGACAAGCAGAAGATTGCTCAGCTATGTCCTGTATTTTTAAAAAAATGCAGGTCCAGTCCAACCAGGCCAATTACTGCCCCATCAGTCTACTCTCGATCATCAGATGCCATCAACAGTGCGATCAAACAGCACCTGCTTGGCAGTAACCTGCTCAGTGACGCCCAGTTTGGATTCTGCAAGGGCCTCAAACAGCTTTGGTTCAAATATGGACAAAAGAGGTGAATTCCACAGGTGAGAGTGATAGCCTTTGACACCAAGTCCACATTTGACTGGGTGTGGGGTCAAAGAGTGCTAGCAAAACTAGAATCAATGTGAATTGGGGAAAACTCTCTGCCAGTTGTGGTCATACTTGGCAAAAAGGAAGAGATGATTTTGGATGTTGGAGGTCAGTCATTTGAGCTCTGGGATATCCCTGCAGGAATTCCTCAGGCTGATGTCCTAAGCCCAACCATATTCAATGATCAATGACCTTTCCTCCATCATAAGGTTAGAAATGGGGATGTTTTTCAATGGTTGCATAATGGTCAGCACCGTTCATAATTCCTCAGACACTGAAGAAGCCCATGTTCAAATGCAGACTAATATCCAGGCTTGAGATGAAAAGTAACAAGTAACACTAGCACCACACAAATGCCAGACATTGATCATCTCCAATAAGAGAAAATCTAACCACTGCCCCTTGATATTCAATTACATTGCCATCATTGAATTCCCCGGTATTGATATGCTGGGGATTGCAAATGATCAGAAACTCAACTGGGCTAGCCATATGAAGATAATGTCTACAAAAGCAAATCAGAAGCTAGGAATATTGCAGCAAGTATCTCACCTGCTGACTCCCCTGTCCATTGTCTGCAAAGCACAAGTCAGGAATGTGATGGAATGCTTCTCACTTTCTTGGAGGAATGCAGCCCCACAAAACACAAGAAGCTTCACTCTCTCCAGGATAAAGCAACCTGCTTCATTGGCAACACATCCACATTCACTCCCTCCACCACAGACGCTCAGTAGTAGCAGTGTGTACCATCTACAAGATGCACTGCAGAAATTCACCAAAGATCCTTTGACAGCATCTTTCAAATCCATGAGATCTATCATCTAAAAGGACAAGGGAAGAAGATACATGGGAACACCACCAACTGCAAGTCCCCCTTCAAAATTTAATGCTAAATCATTACTATCGCTGAATAAGAATCCTGGATTTTCCTTCCTAATGGCATTGTTGCTGTACCAACAGCACATGTGCTACAGCAGATTAAGAAGACAACTCATCACCACCTATACAGTGAATGGTGGGACCCTTAGGAGCATTGATATCTAGAGAGATCTTGGAGTCCAAGTCCATAGCTTCCCGAAAGTGGCAACACAAGTGGATAAGGTGTAACAAAGGCGTACAGCATGCCTGCCTTCACCAGTTGGGGTATTGAGTATAAAAGTTGGCAAGTCATGCAGCTATGTAAACTTTAGTTAGGCGACACTTAAAGGATTGTGTGCAGTTCTGGTCGCCACATGATAGGTAATATGCGGAGGCATTGGAGAGGTTACACAAGAGGTTTATCAGGATGTTACTGGATTGCAATGCATTGGCTATAAGGTGAGATTGGATAAATTTGGGTTGCTTTCGCCAAACCATCAGAAACTGAGGGGCACTCTGATAGAAGTATATAAAATTATCAAAGGCATGGATGGAGTGGGTAGTTGGAGTCTCGTTTCCAGAGTGGAAATGTCAAATATTCGGGGACATGGGATTAAGGTGGGAGACAGAAAGTTTAAAGAGATGTGTGAGGCAAGTATTTGATACCAAGGGCAGTAGTTGCCAGCGATGGTGGTGGAAGCAGATATGATAGCAACATTTAATAGGTACTTAAACAAAAACATGAACAAGCAGGAAATAGAGGGATACGGAGGCAGATGGGACTAGTTTAGAATGGCATTGTGGTCAATACAGACATGGTGGGTCTAAGGACATGTTTGTGTGCTGTACTGTTCTATGTTTTATTTTCAAGGGCCAGGAGGAACAGATAATAAATGCTGTCCCAGCCAGTCACACCCACATCCCACAAATAATTTTGTTTTTGTCAAGTAACAAGTCTGTTGATAACATTACAGCAAGAACAGGTTGCCACCTCCAGGATTTGTTTGTGCAAATAGTAAGTGGAAATGAAGGAGATTATGTAACCTTCACAATTAACAATCTTAATAAACCCCTTTTTTGAGCCATGTAGTGCCAAAATGTTCTAATTTTTTTGTGATTACCTGTTGATTCAATTGGCTTACCAAAGTTATGAATCAGAACGAAATGACTACAAAGTTGTAGGAGCTGTTCTGTCAGTACAGAGAAACCACTGGTGGTGGTTTAACCTGAGGATCACCACACCTCAGCCGAGGGGTGAGGTTGAAAAGGGGAATCCTTAATGGTAATCTCAGCCAATGTAGAAATTTATCCCATGCTGTTGGCACCACCCTGTTTCACAAACATGGCATGCAGTAAACTGAGCTGGAACATAAGTTGTAGTTAGTGCAGGGATTCAAATATTCAATATTTATTGATGTATTGCAAGTAGTAGTGTTGCAAAGTTGCATAGAGTACTTGTGGAATGGAAGGAAGGACATTAAAATTTGTTGTTTGTAAAATATTGATGCCAATAAAATGATAGGGGGGAAGAAAGCAGTGTGTGGTTCCTTTAAAAGATGATGTGCTTTTTCTAGGCTTGGACAAAAAAAATGTCTGTGGGCAGCTTGTGGGTTTGCAGGTGCACAGAAAATCTGAATTGTAACATGTGTATCAAAGGCTGTTTAGTCAGCAGTTCAAGCCGCAGTTTTATTTTGTCATCAAGACAACATGTTTGAACTTAGCCGATTAATTTAAACCAGGCACTTAGATACTAAAAAACAATTAAATTTAAATCTGATGGTTTTGGCAATATGGGATGAATCCTGATAGAAGAAATTGATACGACATCAAGGGTATAAAAGACGGGGACAGTTGCAAAATCGGCAGAGAACCAAGTGCCATCTAATAAGTAATCAGCTCTCTCAGCTCTTAGAGGAAGCATCATCTAATTAATAAAGGTACTGTGGCAGTCTTAGCTAATATTCCAGACAGAAGAATCCACAGCAAGAAGACACTTCACAGAAGACCAACAGAGAAGGCACAGAACATTTCGAAAGACATAACCTGGCTGTATTTCAAGAGGCTAAGTTCTTTTTTATTTTGGTTTTCATAAGTGGGACTTATATTTATTGGAACAGCACACCATTAGAATTTTATTTTATTCGGGAATAGTTAGCAGTTACCTGAGGAGAATTGTTCAGTTTGTTAATAGTTCGGTTAAGTTGTTTACTGTTCGAGTTAGACAAATAAATTGCGAAAAACTGAAAGAACTGTGGATGCTGTAAATCAGGAACAAAACAGAAGTTTCTGGAAAAGCTCAGCAGGTTTGGCAGCATCCGTGAAGAATAAAATCAGACTTAAAGTTTCAGGTCTAGTTCTGAGGACCTGAAATGTTAACTCTGATTTTTTCTTCACAGATGCTGCCAGACCTGCTGAGCTTTTCCAGTAACATCTGTTTTTGTTCCTGAATAAATTGCTACTTGTCGTTAATAGAGTGTCAGGAGTTTATTTCATTTAACCACTCCTTTATAAGAGCTTGAGAGTGAGAGGCAGGTTATACCACTTTTCACACTTCAACAGATTACAGGGCGAGGCGGGAGTTTCGGTGTTAGTTATCAGAGATGGGGTCGACCCCCACTTTATAACAGTTGAATGGCATTTTGTGAAATTTCAGAGCTATCTAGATATCCTGGACAATGTGACTTCTGCTGACTGAAATGTTTGTGTCTGTATTTTATAACTTGTTCCATTAATAGTTACCAGGTGTCTATGAAAAAAATAGACCAGTTTGCAGTAGCTAAAAAGGTCGTAAGTTTATGGTTGCCTTGGAAATGGCTATTTTGTGTCAGACCGAATTGGTATGTAAATTCTGACCTTCATTCTTACAGTCATCACATTATATGAGCAGGCAGCAGCAGAAGCCTGTCCCAGTCTGTGGAAAAAGCAATCACATTTTGAAAATATATATTGATGAGAGTTAGAAGAGGAATGGCATTCCAATCTAATGATTGGAGGTATAAGTTCAGGTAGTGTTTCCTAGCCTTACCCTTTCTGAGTTAAATGCCCCTTCATTGAACCATCATAGTCCTGAAGTATCTCTACCAAAGTCTTGGGTAAAACGTAGTTAAAAGCATTCTGGATCTTTGGATATGCAATGTTTTAGATTAAGCTTTCAGGGCAAATGATGGAATTTCTGTCTGTTAAAAGAAAAAATTGAAAGCAGCTTAATAGATGCTGCAAACAAGCCAGAGTTGATATTCATTGACGCAGAAAGATACTTGAAACAGTACTGCGCAAGACAGAAGGCCTACTAACTGACTAGTTAGAAAATTACAGATGTAAAGTTAATTTCCCTACTTGCAGAGACTTGCTTCATAGAACGATTTGTTTCTTCTAAATTTGCTTTTATTAAGATGTTTTCTAAGTGCTCAGCTGGCTGGAATACTGTTTCAGAAGCACTAGCAGCCCTCTTAGATTTTTTTTTAAATCAACTTTTTCAGATGTGTTACATCTCTGGGAGTAGGTGAGATCTGAACTCTTCTGGACAAGAGGTAGAGATACTACAACTACATCATATGAGTTTGCTAAAATCTACTGATTTGAACTTTTAGATTTTTTAACCAACCTTTGCAGATAGGTGACATAACTCAGGTGAGGTGGGACTTTAACTCGGATCTTCTGACCCAGAGGTAAGGTCGCTACCTCTGTGCCATGAAACCTGACTAGAGGCCTTTCTATACCTCACCCAAGTGGCCATGTCAGCCTCGTCATTGAAATCCAGATTTACTGTTATAAGACCTGACTGGAAAAGCAGCACTGGCAGATTTAGATGGATATGCGATATTAGTGTTCAGTATTCTACAGACTGCTAAGTAATACAGAACTGTGTTGCAAGTTTCAACAGACGTGGGGAGTGCACTAGACAGGGAACTGGAGAAAGCATTTTGGTGAAATCTAATCAAAAGCATACAATTGAAGGGGAGTGTCAAAATAGGAGAATAACCATTGTGAAAGAAGATAGAAAAGGCTCAGAAATGAATGTGTCAACCCATTAGCAGCTATTACTTCAGTGAAGGATGGCACCAAGTTCAAGTGTGGGTCTGTAGGCAAATGAGCAACAGTGCAGCAGAGTACCTGTTTTTTTTTTAGCTTAACTCCTGAAGGTAGAGGTACATTTCACCAATAATTCCTGCTACCTATGCCAGCTTTCAACAATATGGAAGGTGCAGTTATCTCAGCAGCAAATGTGTGTTATGTTAGCATTCCAGCTGTCTGGTGAGAAGATCTGTCCCTGCAAATGCCACCAAGCTCTGCAAAACTAAGCTTGCAAATGTGCCTGATGGTAGGTAGGGCCAAACAGGTGCACTGGTTATTTATCATCCTGCTCGTCCTCATTAATGCAGTGCTACTGAAAACACGGTGCGTATCGTGATTGGACATTTCCAAGGTAGACTTCATTACATAGTGTTATAAAGCAGAGATTGACACCCGCTGCCAACCTCCCCAAGAACCAAACCCAAAACACCTAAAGGGGAACACCTTGCCCTATAATCTGTTCAAAGGAGCGTAAAAGGGGTGTAAACTGGCTTTGAGAAACTTCTAGTGGTTAAATCAAATAAATCCCAAACACTAGCTTTATAATCAACATGTAACAATTTATTTATCTAACTCTAACAGTGATTATATTAACTAAACTATTAACAAACCAAATAAATCCCTTCTAACTATAAACTATTCCTGAATAACGCAAGGTTCTAATGGTATGCTGTTCCAATAAATACACGTCCCACTCATATAACAAAATAATAGAATTTAGTCTCTCGAAATTACAGCCAGATTATGTCTTCCTGAACATTCTGTGTCTTCTCTGTCAATTTCTCTGTCAGGAGTGCTTTCTCTGTGAATCCTTGTGTGAGGAATCTTAGCCAGGAGTGCTGTGGTACTGTTGTGAATAGACGGTGTTTCTCTAAGAGCTGAGAGCTGTTATCTCTAGCAGACGGCAGTTAGCTCTGCTGATTTTCCAACTGCCCCCTTTTCGTACACCCCTGATGACATATCAATTTTTTACAATCAAATTGGTGCCAGGTTGTCAAAACCAGATTCAATTTTGAAAAGGTTTTTGGTATCTAAGTGCCTGGTTCAAATTCAAAAACCTGTTGTCGCAACAGAAACCTAGCCGGCTATCAGGGCAGACATAGGTTTGCTAGCAGAAATGCACAGGATGTTTGTTGTGCAGTTGGAGCAGCCTGTTATCCCAATGTAAGCCTCCCTCTTCTTTCAGGCACCTCACATTGTAGCAGTTCCCAACGTGAGACCCATTGATACTAGAAATGGTTTCGGGGCAAAAATAAATCTTCAGAGGTGTTCTTCCTCTAACTTTTGTTGAGCTTCTTTGGAACAGCACAGCAGGCCAAGAGCAGAAATATTAGCTTGGGAGCAAGGTGATTTATTGAAATGACAAGCAACCAGAAGGCCAGAGCCGTTCTTTTGAATTGATCGGATCTGTTCTGCAAAGCCGTCACCCAGTCTGTGTTTGGTCTCATCAGTGGAGAGGTGACCACATTGTGAGCAACAAATACTGTAAGCCCAATTGAAAGAAGTACAAGTAAACCATAACTTTACCTCGAAGATGTATTTGGTGCATTGGACATTGAGATAGGAGGAAATAAATAGGCAAGAAATATACCTCTGCAATTGCATGACAGCGCGGAAATACTAGGAGTGATAGAGGAGTTTATCACGGTGTCAAAGAGGGAATGGTGCCTGTGGGATGCTGATAGTGCACAGGAGGGGGAAGATGTGTTCAGTGGTAGATTCCTGCCTGGAAAGGGAGAGAATTATCCTTTGAATACGGAGAGTGGTGGGGTGGAAAGTGAGGATATGGTATGCTATTGTTGTTCTGGGATGGAGGGGTTGGCAAAAGGGCAGAAATGTGGCAAATGTGTTGGACACAGTTGAGGGTGCTATCAACCACGGCGGGGTAATTTTCGGTTGAGTAAAAGGGATGGCATTTTGAAGGAACCCCTATGGAAGGTGGTATAATTGGGACATGCAATGGAGAAACCAGGAGAATGGAATGGAGTCGTTAGAGGAAGCAAGGTCCTTCTGTCAAGGCAAAAAGCATAGGGTCAGGTCATAATCCCTTTCTCTTTCTTCCCAAGAATTACACTGTAAACTATCAGTAGGTTGTGTAGATTATCTGAATAATTATTCAAATGTAAGTTTTATGTTGTACAATATGTGAAAAAGATCTTTCTCCGAATGATAATTATCAGGATGCCTAGCCCCACATATGATTTTGCTTTCTCAGACCATTATAGAACTGTTATTTGCATAATGCTTTGAATATCCTCCCAAACTGCTGATTTGAAATCTTTTGCATTCAGTCTAAAATCTTTCAGGTGGGGAAGGAGGATTGACAGGTATTTGCTGCAACATTCCAGCTGTTGGACTGTCCCAGGATAATTATTTTCAGTTGGAATCATCATAAAGGAAGATACCTCCAGCAATTTGCCATCTGGTTTAAATTATTGAAAGGAAATCTGTAATGGTGAAAGGTCAGTACGTAGGTTATATCTCGAGGATTATAGTCACGTCCAGCCGATGTAATTTATATGATACAATACCATTGTGCCTTGCGGGGAAAGGGACACAGCATAGTATTTGAAATGCTACTTCCTTCTCTCAGAACGTCAGTCAGAAAATAACACTCTAAGGAAATTCTGCCTCAATGAATGTTGTACAGAAGGGATGAATTTTCCTGGAAATGAGCTGGTGTACTTGAGAAACATAAGCAAAAAGCCTGTTGTTATTTGTGATTTGCTTTCTGGAAAAAGATGGCAAGTACTGATTTGGTTTATATTAAGCAGCATTTGGAAGCATAGTGATGATGTGATTGGAAGAGTGACTTTGATCCATGATCCAGAAATGATGAGTTTAAATCTCACCTCAGTAGTTGGGAAATTTAACATCAATTGAGTCAACTTTTTAAAGTAAAACGTCTTAGTCATGATGTTCATCTAACTGTTGAATTTTCATAAACACCCAACCATTTCCCAAATGTCCTTTCTGGAGGTAAAGCTGTCAACTCTATCCAATCTGGTTATATGTGACTCCAGACACTCAACAATGGGTTGATTCTTAACTGCCATGTGTAGTGCTGTATAAACTACTCAAAAAAACTCTGGAAATGTGGAAGAAGCTCAGCAGGTCTGCCAGCATATGTGGAGAGAGAAACAGAGTTAACATTATGAGTCCAGTATGACTGTTCTTCAGAACATCAACTGCTCAGTTGTGTCAAACTATTGTGACAAAATAAATAAAGATAAAACTGGAATCACCATCCATCATCAAGCTAGGCACCAAATTTGGTAGTAAAAAGACTTGGTGTCACTTCATAAAGATTTGGGTTTTCTTCCAAGATTTGTAGAGTTTTTACCACCATAGTCAATCCATAGCCTGATTAAAATTACACACACCTTTCAACCAATGCCTCAGAGTTTTCCATCCCTAACTCTGAGTATGTCCTGCCCCACTGGCAGGACATGTCCACTTGAGGTAACAGCACAGAAATGTACTTTTGAGAGGGATTGGCATTCGGTGTCCTTAATGTTGATTTTGGATCCCATGAAGTTTCATTGCATTAGGTCAACCTTGGACAAGAAAACTTCTGGCTAATGTCTTCCTCCACCTCCTCCCCCCCCCCCCCCCCCCCATAATCCCTCACCTGCTGAGTTACTGCTCCTCAATGTTGAACACCATTAGAAAAAGCTCTGAGGGTATCAGAGGCACAAAATGGTTTTCTCCACCCAGAGTGAAATGTTTTTATACCAAAAGTGATTGGGTAGCATTACTACTGAAAGACCTGGCCAAGTCTGAAGGACCTTTCTGCTTAACTGGGCTTGTGGTCAGCTGGTTACAGAACCAATGTAAGGGATGCAAAAATATTTGACCTTGCTTTCATCATTCCGTGTGTTGTAGCTTCCGTGTGTGAAGAGCAAGGCCACGATCATCTCCAACAGTGAGCACCAGAATGTTTCCCCTGATGTACAGTTGTGTTACCATAGTCAATTCCCCACCATCAATATGCTGACAGTCACCATTGACAAGAAGCCTACCTGTCACAGCCAGATAAATATTGTGGCTACTAGTCTATATCAGAGTCTGTGGAAAATGATTCACCTCCTGATTCCCCGCAATGTTTCCATAGTTTATAAGGCAGCACATGAAGGGATACTCTCCATTTTGCTCGATGAATGCAACTCCAACAAAACTTGGGAAACTCAATCTCGTCCACAACAACACATGGTGTTCGATCAGCACCCACCCGCTAATTTAAGCATTTGTTCTCTCTACTACTGGCACACTATGACAACAGTATGCGCTGTCTACAACATGCATTACAGTAGCTGCCAAGGCTCCTTTCACAACACTGTTCACAACTGCAACCTCTACCATCTAGAAGGTTAAGGTCAAGGTCAGTAGTTACACAGGAACATCACCATATGAAAGTTTTCAAACACCACCCTGACCTGGGAGTGCATTCCAGTTCCTTCATTGGTACTGGGTGGAAATCACAAATTCCTGACACTCCATGACTGCATCAGTTTAAGAATATTTGTCAGTATCTTCTCAATTGCCATAAGGATTCGGCAATAAAGTATTATGACACACACTGACAGACAAATCAAGTCATCTTCCCTACCTCCGTGTTTGCAACACTGTAAAGTTAAAACCTCCAAATATCCTCAGAATAGACCCCAGTGATTCCTAACCAGACTTTTTGAAAAACCAGCCCCTGTCTTTGTGAATAATTGATTTCAGACCCTTTGGATTCTTAGCTTAAACAAAAGACTAAGCAATTTGACAACACATTAACTTTAGCAGAGCAAAATTAAATAACAAAGTAATCAAACTGATGTCTTTAATTTGAACCCAATCCCTTTGATTTTCAGTTCCAGTCACACAAATGACAGACAAACAAACACAGTTGAGGAATAAATAAAAGAAAATAACAAAACTGGCCAGATTACAGAAGCATTTTTCATAACGTATTATTCCACAGTCATGTATCAATGTCTCTTCTTTAATTTTCTCAAGATGTCAATTCAACTTTTTCCAGTTCACTCTGAAGATTTGGTAATACTTATAACTGTGTTTAGAGTCTCTCAACTTCCAATAGCTGGTAATGGGATGTTCGGCAGAAAGTTTTCCAATCGTCATGCTGTAGCATCAGCAACCAAACTCTACCTGACCCAAACTTAATCCAAAAGCCCAGTTCAAACTCTGACCTCTCCCTGTCAGACTGACCATCTCCCCACAAGGTTTCAGTTACCATTTAGCATCTGCCATCTGCTTCAGCGTAAGGTCTCTCCCAGACTTGCTGCAACCAGTTCTCAGATACTGACCTCATTAATGGCCAAACATCTGCTAACTGGTTTAGCATATTGCCATTCGAGCATCGAAGTGTCTAGGGAGCACTTCTTAACAAGAATTAACTTGCAGTTATCTTTCAGGCTTGGCCTTATAAGCAAACAACAGTTTGTTTGTTTTTTAAACACAGTCTGCTGCTCATAGTCCAAAGGTCACCTTTCATGTTTCATCTCAAACCAAAAATAATAAAAAGAATAAGATATTGAAAAATCAGTGAGGGTTCTAACAAAGTTTGGTTTGACCTTGCCATATCTCATTTAGTAACAAATGCAAAATGTCATATAAAAGAAAAAAGAATCATCTGTAAATCATCTTTCAGAAACTCAGGACAATGCAAAACACCTACAGTCAATGAATTACATATGAAGGGTGATCACTGTTGTAATGTAAGGATAAATGGCAGTGAATTTGTACAAACAAGACTGCACAAACACATGACGATAATGATCAAATAATCCAATTGTGATTCTGGTTGAAGGGTAAATATTGGCTGTGACACTGTGAAGAGTTGACATGCTCTTCTTTTGAATGATATCATGCAATCTTTTTTTTAATCCATGGAAAAAAGCAGACAGGTTTAACATCTCATCCAAAAGGTGCCAACTGTGACCCTGTAGCACTCGGTTAGCAACTTAGATTCTGTGTTTCAGTGATAGTAGGAACTGCAGATGCTGGAGAATCTGAGATAACAAGGTGTAGAGCTGGATGAACACAGCAGGCCAAGCAGCATCAGAGGAGCAGGAAGGCTGACGTTTCGGGCCTAGACCCTTCTTCAGAAAT
>NC_063342.1:53991718-54054849 GCF_021869965.1 Rhincodon typus | reverse complement strand
GAGCAGGAATGCTGACGTTTCGGCCCTAGACCCTTCTTCAGAAAAAAAATTTCTGAAGAAGGGTCTAGGCCCGAAACGTCAGCCTTCCTGCTCCTCTGATGCTGCTTGGCCTGCTGTGTTCATCCAGCTCTACACCTTGTTATCTCTTATTTCTGTGTTTCAGTCTCTGGAGTAGAATTTGTTCCCATGACTTGCTCACTCAAGTTAGAGTGATCTCACAGAAGCAGTGTCTGGCAGGTTACATTAATCAAATAATGTTTTGTAGTTCTTCAGCTATTTTGAAATGATTGGTCGGCGTGTGGTTCTGAATAGCATTGACAGCACAGGTTCAATTTTTGTCCCAACTGTGATATATGTGGTGCAATCTTCCTCACTCTGCACTGGAGAGTAAAGACAATTGTAAACCATTACTGACAAAAGCTGCCATAATGGTTCAGGTCAATGAACAGTGGGTCAAAGGACCTGCTTTAGAGCAGAGTACACATGGATCAATGAATGAATATGTGTATATGTAGGATCGAAGGTATATGAATTAGGAGCAGGCATAGGACACATAGTCCCTCAACCCTGTTCTGCCATTCAATAAGATGATCGTAGATGTAATTGTGGCCTGAATTCCACATTCCTGTCTATCTGCAGCAACCTTTGATTCCCCTGTTAATCAACTGCTCCCTCAGCCAGAGTTCCAATGACTTGCAAATTTCTGTAAGAAAAAAAACCTTATCTCCATCTTAAATGGCAGAATCTTATCTTTAAACTGTAATGCCTGTTCTAGTCTGTCCCACAAGAAGAAACATCCATTCAGTATCCATCCACCCATTCCTCTCAGAACTCCTACCTCTAAATAAGATCATCTCCTGTTTTTCAAAACAACCAGTCAGAACAGAGCCAGGCTATTCAATTGTTCCTCTTAAATATAACCCCATCACCCCTGGTATCACTAGGGTGAACCTTCTCTGAACTGCTTCTAACAGATTCATATCACGGAATCAGACAGCATTACTACACAGAAGGAGGCCATTTGGCCCATTGTGCCTGTGCCAGCGTATCCTTTCTTAAATAAGGATATCAAGCCTATCCCCGGTATACTATAAACAGATGTGAGAATTCTCCTTTTAAAATGAAGCTACCCTAATTAAAAGGGCAATTTGTTCTTCACATTTTTAAAGTAGGACAAGGATAGAAGACATGTGAATGTCTCATGTCTATTTTTTAAGAAGTCTTTCCATATGAATGTTACTTGTCAGACCAATGTACGCTATGCTTCTAATTTGTCCTTGAGTAATAGGAGGTCATCTTCACTGTGAACTGTTGCAATGAATATGGTGAAGATTGTTTCTGCAGTGCTGTTAGGAAGGAGGTTGAGAATTTCAAACAATTTGTATTGTATATGCATAAACATATGCAGGAATGAATACACAACATAATTATTTAACCTGCCTGTAAAGACGCTTCATCCTTCTGACCAGCTGCTTAATTTCTATAGCCCAGACCACAGATAAAGTCTGCAGTTTAATGTCAGCGATGGTGGAGGGATGCAAATTAGTTTCAAATATTTTGCTTAAATATACAGATTATTATGGATTTTTTCACAGTTGATATGGTCGTCCTCTTTAGTGCCCATTCAAATGCAGTGTTTTAAAAAATTCAAGACACTCCTCCCACGACTGAATGTGCTTTGTATTTGACTTTAAAGCTTTTTATTATCCTCTGGTGAAAGTGATATGCAGGTTAGGTGAATTGGCCGTGGGAAATGCAGGGTTACAAGGGTAGGGTACAGGGTGGGTATGGGTGGGATGCTCTTCAGAGAGTTGGTGTGGACATGATGGGCTGAATGGCCTGCTTCCTACACAGTAGGGATTCTATATTATGGAAAGTTAATCTTTGCAGCAAATAAATCTACTCTTGTACTGTAGCAAGGAATATTTTTTGATTTGATCAGAGTTTTCTACCTATACTTCCCTAAAACAGTTACTAATGCAATTAATTTTCTCCAGCTGCATTCTATATTTCAACAGGATCCCTATCTAATGTAACAATCCTTATTTCAGATGCTGAGAAAATATATCTCTCAGCTTGTCTGCGATATGCCTTTCAGATGTTTATAATTCCAACCCCATGGCAGGTGACCTGATTGTATAAAAATCACAGGCTTTGTCGTACTGGGCCACTTGCAGCATGGCATGCTGAGAGAAGCATGCTTAGTACTTAGTAGCTTAGTACTAGCCCAGGCATAGCATAGCCTGTGATTACAATGTATGTAACTGGGTGTCATGGTAAAAGCCTGTTGAAGCTTTCAATATTACATCCAATTCTTGTTCTGGAAGATGACAAAAGTCTCATCTCATTAGGTCTAAATCTGAAGTTGGAAAAAGTCCGTCACTGTAGCAGGTCATGAAGGCAGAATAAGTCAGAATGAACAGTGGTGGCTGTTTATAAAGAGCAGGCCTTCAGATCCCAGATGTCAATTATGGTGGCATTGTGGTGCTAAACTGTAACAACTGCTTGTAAAAGACTCCAAGATCTTGTTTGCAGACCCTTGGAAATCCCACTGAAGAGGAAGTAGAAGACAGCCCTGGGCTTCAACTCTTTCAGAGAATTAACAGCAACACAGTTATGCAAGAAACAGATCTGAAGATTAAAATCCATAAACCTTGTAACTCATTTAATTTTTTTTCAAATTGCAGTTTTGGCCTGCTTCCCCATTTAAAACTGACATGCGACAAGCAAAGAAAACCACTTACAGGGTGAAACAAAAATTAGCAGCCAAAGGATATGTTCGGTTTAAACAGGGTCCCTGTTACCCCACCTCCCATTCCATTCCTATTGCAAATTTGACTTTAGCTTTGTTCAAGGTTCGATTTCGTTCTGCTGCTTTGTGTCCCTACTTCGGTGCCAAAGCCTGTGACATCTTCACTCCATATTTGTTGTGAACTCTCTCTGGCCAAAAACTGCAACTTACAGGCCTTTATTATTGAAGACAGTCCCAAAGGCGTCAAGACTCAAAGGGGCTACAACACTGAAAAATCAAGTAATATGAAAGCAAAACAACAAGAGATAACAGTAAAATGAGTAAGAGAAGGGAACAAACAAACCATTTACTTCATTCTAATTTGAGAAAACACCATCAACAAGAAACGCAAGTCAAACATTCAATTATGGATTAGATGTGATTAACATCTTTGAATTGCTGGTATTTCAGCAAAATTTTCAGCTTTATTTTGCAGATTATGTAATAAGTCATCCTGAGGATGTCTCTGAAAATCTTACCTGCTATTGGCAAAGAGAGGCTACACAGAAGAATTAGATCTGGCCTTTCTGAGGATGATACAAATAAAAGATCCAGAAGGGAACTGGAGAGAACTTGAAGAACTTAAGGCATAAAACAGCTTTCAGAATGACAAACTGGAACTGGTATCATTCAACTAAAAACCCCCAAGTGTCCATTTACAAACGTAGTAAAATGGCGAGGCACGGGGGGGGGTTGACGTGATTTTTCCAAAGAAGAGCTTACAAAGAGGCTGATCGAATTAATAATCACCCCTGCAAAAACTAAAGCCTTCAGAAAATATCTTTTGGGCAGGAAAAAGTGCATACCACTAATGTCTTGCTGAACAATGGATGTCAATATGAAGCTGTAGTGGCAAGCTAAAATCAGTTACCTCCTTTAGGTGCAGACAACACTATTGCTATGGTCATCAAAATGGACTAAACCAGTAAGATCTGTCGTACATGGGCTGTTTACACTTAGACAAAAGTTATCCAGTATTCCTTCACACCTACAGAGCATGAGGCACCACAGGACATTGGACACGTGCAAGAAATTTGGTTTCAAGAGCCAAACCACACTCGAGAACAAGGCGAAGGTACAACAGGTCCCGCTGCTTGTAAGACAGCCTTAAAAATGCGCGCAAACAGAAATATTCTGACATGCAGTTAATAAAATGAAACACAAACTTCATAAGGTAACCAAGCTTTTCAGATCTTCTACTTCACACTGCGTGTTGATCAGAAGCTTTCATGACCTTCAACATCATAAGTCCCCAAAAGGCAGGTCAACATAACTGGAATCCCTAAGTCAATACAGAAGCTAGTGCCAAGGTATTACCGCTATGCATCCTAAAAGACATGTACCCCATCAGTGGTGTTCCAAAGTACAACCTACAAAAGGCTATCTCACAGCATTTCATGGATTATTAAATACTATGAAATGGCACAATCACAATACAGTGTCAATATGCAGATTGAATTCCTGAAATCATCAATCTGGGAGATAACAATGGTCCAGCAGTGGCAAGTCTATCAGTATGCTCAATCTCAGTAAAGTAACTATTCGTGAGATTCAAGCCACATCCACTATGGGAGAACAGACCAAGTGTGACACTCTGGAATCAACCAATGTGCTCCACTAGCTATGTAGGCAATTTTGACATGATTGCTGATTTTAATGGTAATGTGATATTGCATCTCAAGAATGAAGCAATTTCATTTATTAGTCCTCCAAGGAAGTGCAGTGTGCACATTTAGGAGACACTTTGGGCAGATCTAAATGTGATGGAGCTAAATTGTGATATTACTAGGCTGATCATCTTATAAAAACTTAGCACCATAAGACTATCCTTAGATCCAAGACACTTTATCCTCTCACTTAAAAAGGTGTTCACATAAAATCATGTCACTGGAAGAATTCAATCCTAAAACCAAGTTCTTTGTGAAACCCAACGTGAAACATGGCTATGGGTTCATCAGTAGAAGAAGAATCCGAAGAGCTCAGGCATTGGCAGCGCCATTTGGATGTACTGTTTTTGACATATGTGATTTGGGTTATTAGTAAAGCAAAACCTATTCCAACAGCACACTGACAGGATTGTTGAAAATATACCTGACTTTGTCTGCACAGCTGACTATATTGTAGTCATGGGTCAGAGAAAGGCAGAGCATGCCTGCAACCTTAACCTACTGATAGCAGTGCAAAGACATGGATTGACACTTATCCAAGTCTGAGTCAACTTGTTTTCAGATTCCTTTACTCCACCCATGGAGGCCATCCCAATCAATGCAAGAATGAAGAGTTTAGCAAGTGCTTACCCCACAGGATAGGGAGGATCTGCAACATTGCCTCGAATTTTTCAATTTCCTCTCGCCATTTGCTTTCAATTTTACAGTAAGAATATCTCCTGCTGAGAGATTCTCTCAAGAAGAACATCCCTTATGTCCAGCAAGATAATCACCAGTGCATCTTTAATTCTCTCAAGCAAGTTTTTTCGGCAAGATTGTGCCTACTGAAATGCCACAACCCCAGCGAAGACTGCATTTTGGAAGAAGACACATTGCGAAAAGACCTAGGCACCCAGCATTTGCAATATGACAAACATATTGCTGTTGGTTCAATAGCCCTGTTAGCTGTACAAGCCAATCAATCCAATATTCAGTGTAAGGTATGAGCTCTGATGCTTGGCACAATGTGGTTTCAGATCGACTCAGGAATTCTCCATTGAAACAGATCATGAGCAACTAGAAATAATCTGCTGTAAAGTACTAATGAGTGCACCACCATGTTTATAGCACTGAATTTCAATGTGTAAGGGCACACTAAGCAGACTATCCCACCTACACAGAGACCAAAACAAGTTCTTGTTGATCTACACGTTGAAGTTTTAGACTACAAAGTTGAATATGTTTTCAAACTGGTAAGTTACACTTTGTCTGTATGAACAGTGGCAATCAGCAAATGACAAAGATGAGAAACAAGAAAAGTTGCAAAGACAATTATCCAAGGGTGGCCTGATAGTATCAAGGAAGTTCCTGAGGACCTTCCTTGATTTTGGCAGGATGGAGATGAACCTGGGATATCGCAGCAAGTTATTTTCAAGTGTAAGCAAGTTGTAATGCATAAAGCACAATGCCAAGCTATCATGACCACAGTACACTAAGGATACATGGACATTGGATGCAGAAGACAGCCAACATGTCAATCAATGAAAGTAGACCAGATCAGAGTTAGCAGCAGTGGTCGTTTATCGAGAAACTTCTCAATCCCAGAAATCACATCATTAAAGACAACTGAAAGAGTAACACTTATCAACTTTGGGCATACAATTTACTTCACCATGTTCAGATATCCAGTCTGATGTAATTAAAAAGTCAAGTGAGACTAAGCTATCAGTTAGACTACTCAAGAGATAACAAGGTGTACAGCTGGATGAACACAGGAGGCCAAGCAGCATCAGAGGAGCAGGAAAGCTGACGTTTCGGGCCTCGACCCTTCTTCAGAAATGGGGGAGGGGAAGGGGGTTCTGAAATAAATAGGGAGAGAGGGGGAGGCGGATAGAAGATGGATAGAGGAGAAGATAGGTGGAGAGGAGACAGACAGGTCAAAGAAGCGGGGATGGAGACAGTAAAGGTGAGTGTAGGTGGGGAGGTAGGGAGGAGATAGGTCAGTCCAGGGAGGACGGACAGGTCAAGGGGGCGGGATGAGGGTAGTAGGTAGGAGATAGGGGTGGGGCTTGAGGTGGCAGGAGGGGATGGGTGGGAGCAAGAACAGGTTAGGGAGGCAGGGACAAGCTGGGCTGGTTTTGGGATACAGTAGGGGGAGGGGAGATTTTGAAGCTTGTGAAGTCCTCAGTAAAGGGCTCACCTTTGTCCCCCTCCACCCACACATCAATGAATACCACTCATGCTTGGACGTTGAACAGTTTTTCCGCCGCCTCTGCCTCCACGCTTACCACTTTAATCGTGAGCCTAACTCTCCCCCGACTGACCCCTTCTCCGCCTCCAACACACCCCCTCCTCCTCAACACCACCCCAAGGCCTCCTACCCTCCTTCGACCTCTTCATCTCCAACTGCCGACGTGACGTCAATCGCCTCAATCTCTCCACCCCTCTCACTCACTCCAACCTCTCCCCCACAGAACATGCAGCCCTCCGCTCCCTCCACTCCAACCCCAACCTCACCATAAAACCCCCGGACAAGGAAGGTGCAGTTGTAGTATGGGGCACTGACCCCTACATCGCCGAGGCCAAGCGCCAACTCTCCGACACTTCATCCTACTGCCCCCTTGATCATGACCCCACCCCTGACCACCAAACCATCATCTCCCAAACCATCCACAACCTCATCACCTCAGGTGACCTCCCACCCACAGCCTCCAAACTCATCCTTCCCCAACCCCATCGTTCCCCAACCCCGCACTGCCCGCTGCTATCTCCTTCCCAAAATCCACAAACCTGACTGCCCTGGTCGACCCATTGTCTCCGCCTGCTCCTGCCCCACCAAACTTATCTCCACCTATCTCGACTTCATTTTCTCCCCCTTGGTCCAGGAACTCCCTACCTACGTCCGTGACACCACCCATGCCCTCCACCTCCTCCAAAACTTCCAATTCCCAGGTCCCCAACACCTCATCTTTACCATGGATGTCCAGTCCTTATACACCTGCATTCCCCATGCAGATGGCCTAAAGGCCCTCTGCTTCTTCCTGTCCCGCAGGCCCGACCAGTCACCTTCCACTGACACCCTCATCCGCTTAGCCGAACTCATCCTTACCCTCAACAACTTCTCTTTCAATTCCTCCTACTTCCTACAAACAAAGGGGGTGGCCATGGGTACCCGCATGGGCCCAAGCTATTCCTGCCTCTTTGTAGGTTACATGGAACAATCCCTCTTTCGTAGCTACACTGGCCCTAAACCCCACCTCTTCCTCCGTTACATTGATGACTGTATCAGCGCCGCCTCGAGCTCCTCACAGTTCATCCACTTCACCAACACCTTCCACCCCAACCTTAAGTTCACCTGGACCATCTCTAATACCTCTCTCTCCTTCCTGGACCTCTCTGTTTCCATCTCTGGCAACCACCTGGAAACCGATATCCATTTCAAGCCCACCGACTCCCACAGCTACCTAGAATACACCTCCTCCCACCCATCTTCCTGCAAAAATGCCATCCCCTGTTCCCAATTCCTTCGTCTCCGCCGCATCTGCTCCCAGGATGAGGCATTCCACTCCCGAACATCTCAGATGTCCTCATTTTTCAAGGACCGCAACTTTCCCCCCTCAGTGGTCGAGAACGCCCTCGACCGTGTCTCACGCATTTCCCGCAACTGATCCCTCACACCCCCTCCTCGCAATAACAACCAAAACAGAATCCCCCTCATCCTCACGTACCACCCCACCAACCTCCGGATCCAACACATCATCCTCCGACACTTCTGCCATCTGCAATCCGACCCCACCACCAAAGATATTTTTCCCTCCCCACCCTTATCTGCTTTTCGGAGGGACCACTCTCTCCTTGTCCGCTCCACACTCCCCTCCAGCCCCACCACACCCGGCACTTTTCCCTGAAGCCGCAGGAAGGGCTACACCTCCCCCCTCACCCCCATCCCAGGCCCCAAGAAGACTTTCCACATCAAGCAGATGTTCACCTGCACATCTGCTAATGTGGTATACTGTATCCGCTGTTCCTGTTGTGGCCTCCTCTACATCGGGGAAACCAAGCGGAGGCTTGGGGACCGCTTTGTGGAACACCTACGCTCGGTTCGCACTAAACAAGTGCCCCTCCCAGTCACGAACCATTTCAACTCCCCCTCCCATTCCTCAGACAACATGTCCATTCTGGGCCTCCTGCAGTGCCACAACGATGCCACCCGAAGGTTGCAGGCACAGCACCTCACGTTCTGTTTGGGAACCCTGCAGCCCAATGGTATCAATGTGGACTTCACAAGCTTCAAAATCTCCCCTCCCCCTACCGCATCCCAAAACCAGCCCAGCTTGTCCCCGCCTCCCTAACCTGTTCTTCCTCCCACCTATCCCCTCCTCCCACCTCAAGCACCATCTCCTACCTACTAGCCTCATCACGCCCCCTCAACCTGTCCATCCTCCCTGGACTGACCTATCCCCTCCCTAACTCCCCACCTACACTCACCTTTACTGTCTCCATTCCCGCCTCTTTGACCTGTCTGTCTCCTCTCCACCTATCTTCTCCTCTATCCATCTTCTATCCACCTACCCCTCTCTCCCTATTTATTTCAGAACCCCCTTCCCCTCCCCCATTTCTGAAGAAGGGTCTCGGCCCGAAACATCTCTGATGCTGCTTGGCCTCCTGTGTTCATCCAGCTCTACACTTTGTTTTCTCAGATTCTCCAGCATCTGCAGTTCCTACTATCTCTGAAACAAAGGTAGACTACTCAACTGTTTGAGTTAAGAAATCATACTTGAAAGATCTTAAAATTTTAATAATTAAAAAGAACTGGCATATGGAAGGCACCTGCAGTGAAGAGAGCATGGATTTAAAAAAAAACCATTGAGCAATGTCAACAGGAGAAGTGATGAGAGGGAGGACACTGGAGAAAAAACTAATGATTAGAAATGAGAGATATTAAACTTGGTTCAGATTAGCAGTAATAGTATCTCTGGGGAGGTAACAATTGGAGTCCAAAGGCTAAGAAGATTTAATGTGAGTTATTTTGCAATGTTGTTTAATGATGGATTTATAATTTGGACAAGGCTTATTTGATTGTAAGAATTAGAACTTAAACGTTTTAATAGTAGTCACTCTTCTTGCAAATTTTTAAATCTGTCTTTGCTAATTTTGAAAGTTAGCATTACTTTTACACATAAGAAGAACTTTTTCATCTTGCTCATTCCTGCCTAACAAACTGAGAAGTGCATGACATTGGTATATCATGTTCCAATTTCTTAATGAAAGCATCAATCAACACAAATGAAAGTGCAGGCACTCAGGGGTAATAATCTCAGGACTGTTACCAATGGCTGGATGGGTTAGTAATGGACAGATCTGATGTGCCAATGTGTAGCACACAAGAGTGGGACAAGTTCTTAGGAAGCTTTGCAGATGTTGTTGAGAGGTTTATTAGAATTGTTGATCAGAATTAAAATACTGCGGTGATGGTCATCTGAAAATAAATGTAGGAAAGAGGAAAGTCTGCCTAAACAATTAAGTATAAACAGTGAATGGAGCAGACATGCAGTTCGGAAACAAGTTATGACCAAGAAGAATGAGGGCAATAATGAAAAAAGATGATGAAGCAAACAAAGCTATCATATGTGTGAATCAAAGTCCTAGAAGTAAAATCAAGAATATAGATAGACTCATTAGAATAGAAGGATATCATTCTGTAACCTTGACTGAAATCTAGGGATAGTTGCAGTGATATTAGGAGCTAAGTATTCTAGGCCAGAACATTTTAAAGGGTGAGTAAGGAAAACAAACCAAGGGAGGAATAATGACCTTTTTTTATTAAGGACATTAGCCATGTAAAGCAGAGTTTTCTTCAAGGTAAATTTGGGACAGACACTGTTCTGGTTGTTTTAAGATAGATCTGTTAACACATTGGAGGAATATTTATGGATCCCCAACAACAGGAAAAAATATTAGGGAGGAAATTTGTGGACATTGTTGAAAATTGATAAGACTGTTGTGTAAATGAGCTATCCTAGTATATGCTAGGAAAAGGTAGAAGTTTCTAATTTGTTTAGGAGAATAGTTGTTTGAATACATTCATTGCTAGCTCCTAAAGAATCCAATGCTAAATGTAAGCAAGGTTTTAAATGAGATGAATGTATGAGAATGCTAGGAAATCGATAAAATAATAAATTCCCTTAAAGCATTCTATCTTATGCTCATTTTCCTTTGAAATGGAGCATTTAAATAAGTTCCCTTTCATTGATGTGTTAGTTCAGAGGTTTGTCTACCTCAGGCTACTGCAAGCCTACCTTCATCATACAGTATATATATTTGAATTTTAATAGTCCCATATGCTATAGGTTTGACTTTACTGGCAATCTCATAAATATTTTCTCATTTTACAAGCCTGAGGCTGAAATAGGGCACATCAAAGCCATTTTACAAGATAATGGCTACCCTGATCAGATCTTTTCTTGCTGTATATTGTTTAAACTCATAACCAGGCCTCAGGTCTCCATTTACAGCCCTGAAAAAGTACCCAGTCTACCTCAAATAACTATGGCAGGGTAAAGTATCGTAAACATTTGAGCAACAGCTGAAGTTTGCTGTTTCCTCTTGGTAATATGCAGTAGCAATACGAGTTATATTCACCATGAACAGGATGCTTTCACTAAGTCAAAAAGCAATTCAGCCCATCTCACAAATGAGTAATGTGATATCTGAGTTTCTGTTGCTATGGACCAGACCAAATGCCCCCACCCCACAAAATATATCAAGAAGATAGCCTTGACCCTAACTTTACAAAGGCAAGTGCCAAGCATTGCATTCTGGATGCAATTTGATTGGTTAAACTACTTGATGTTAAGCAAAACACATTTTATTTTTCCACTACAGTTAACGTACAGATGAAATAAGAACAAAAGAAAAGAATTGGCTGAACTGTAACTCTGTCAAAATGCCTAACAAAATGATTGAAGTAAAAATTGAAAGAACTGAGGATGCTGTAAATCAGGAACAAAAACAGAAGTTGCTGGAAAAGCTCAGCAGGTCTGGCAGCATCTGTGAAAAAAAAATCAGAGTTAACATTTCGGAACTGTTCTGGGAAAGGGTCACTGGACCCGAAATGTTAACTCTGGAGTTTCTTCTTCACAGATGCCTCCAGACCTGCTGAATTTTTGAAAATAACTGATGTATTAACTACAACTAGTTAACTGTTCCAACATAGTAATAACCCATAAACACATCCTTGGCAATGGCACATTCAGTAAAATAGATTGTCTCA
Organism: Rhincodon typus; assembly: GCF_021869965.1. Classification (NCBI taxonomy): domain Eukaryota; kingdom Metazoa; phylum Chordata; class Chondrichthyes; order Orectolobiformes; family Rhincodontidae; genus Rhincodon; species Rhincodon typus. The sequence goes on along the minus strand of NC_063342.1, from coordinate 54,043,139 downwards.
CATGCAATTCTAGCAGCCCAAGAGGAAAAACATCAAGAGAAAACTGTGTGTGTGTGTGTGTGTAAGTGTAAGTGAGAGAGAGAGAGAGAGAGTAGCAGGGATATATTGCAGCTTCCAAACCCAGCTTTGAGACCCCAACATCTGCTCCTGAAAAACTAAAACTAAAAATCCTGGCTTTGGTGGAGCTTGACCCCACCTATTTAATCTGCCTCTATTGTTCCAACTTTTTTAAAAATAACCCAAGGCCACACAAGCTATTGGAATCAAATCGACTACTCAACACCTTTGTCTTAAAACACACTTAAATACACCACTTAAAGCCATCGTAATGTTACACTGTGCTGCTATGATTTCTGTAGATCGGTATCCTACTCTGCAATTTCCCAAACACTTCTGCAGTTTCTCTTTTTCAAATGTTTATTCCACATTTTAACTGGTCTGATGTTTACATCAGCATTGACTTATGGCGAGACAACCAATGATGGAATAGTCCTCAGTACAAAAACCTTTCATATGGTTTCTTCCAAAGAGAATCCCAGTCTCTGTTGTCTTGTCCCCAATTTGCATGCCAGTGGAGACAGTCTTTGATTTTACAGCCATAAGATTTGCACCCCTTTATTGTGTAATCCTCTTGTGGTAATGCCCCCATTCGCTACATTACACCCTCCCATTCTTCAGTCTCTCCATCCTTCCTGCTGCCATTGCCTGTGATTCAGTTGCCCAAGTCCTCATACCTTGCACACTTCTGTATGTCTCTTGACCCTATCATGTACTCTTTTCTTCCCTGTCAGTCTTTCGCCTACACTGTGAACGTAATTCACATCACTCCCCCACTTCCCCACTACCATCAACACCACCAGTTGGCCCCATTTCTAAAACATCTGAAATGATGTACAGTGCGTGGCAAAAGGTGATGAGATCCTGGCAGTTGCTTGTCTGCACAGCAACTGACGATGCAACATCAGAAGAGAAGAGATATACTAACAGGCTGGGAAAGAGGAAAGCTGAGACAGTAGGGAATATAGGAGAAATTTAATGTATCAGAATCAATCTGGCTGTTAGCAGCAACACCAGGGTGGTCTGCTCCATTCTAGGAAAGGGTGAGCAATCTGGAGAGTTAATACTTTGACACAACAGCAAAAATTGGACCAGATCCTCCTTCGAGAGAGAAAGTTAGAATGTAGATTGTCACTCCATCAACCTTTTATCTCACATCGCCCAGATGGGCCTCACTCCCCACACAGAATCTCTGCTGAAAAGCAGTTCCACTACTTAAAATTGCCTGGCTTATTTTGCACCTTTTTAAAATTGAATATCCTCCAGTTCTCCAGTGCAGCTCCCTTAGCTGATAGAAAGCCTTAACTATATGTTGAATCTCATCGCTTCTTTGCTTATCAACTTTAGATCCCTGCGTCTGTCCAATATGTAAACTTATGTAAAGCACCTTGAGCTGTTTTCTCTCCTACAATAAGCACAGACTAAGGATCCTGACTTTTTAATTGACAAACCTCCCAAATAGCGTGACTGCAGCACTGTGAAAATAACACTACATTTTTGGGTGAGAGTTGAGATGATGCCAAGCTCATGTATCTTTTTTGCATTTCAGTGAAGAAGTTAAACGAGTACTTATTTAAGGAGGGAATTTTTGTGCCTGTTAGTTGCTAGCATTTTAAAAATAGGTATCAAAGTACACAGGGCACAGCAATCTAACATCCAATATGGAACTCAGTGGAGTACTGTGCATTCATTGATTTTTAGATATTGTGGAACTACCGCATATCATTATCATCCAGTATTCACTGAGCTCAAACTGTTGACAGCATGGCTAATTGTGAGTAAAATAACCACATGCATAAATGCAGTTTGAAATGTATTAACCTGTCATCTTTGCACCTTCGGGATTTACAATAAAGCATGTCAATATGCTGAACTTTTTCTTTCTATTTCTGAATTGGCAATGACTTTTTTTTTGCTGAATGGACTGTCAGAAAAAAGTGCTTTGATAGCTGGTAGCATCTCCCAATTGGTGAGTTCTTCAGGGGTTGCCACTCATTTGTTTTCTTGTACACAGCCTCAGGCACTGCTTGAAATTTGAAAAATGCAATTCACCAAGACTACTGTATTAGTCGGATTGTGCACAATCAGAATGGACAATTTAATTAGCCTCATTTCAGTGCAGTTTAAGACAATTGCTCCCTGAGTAATAGAACAAACTCTTGCTGCATAGAAAAAAACAGAAATATAATTGTTCATGCCTAATCTTCTGGAACAATTGAGAGCCAATATCTAACTGTGAATGAAGATTGAAAGAATGGATGGAAAATGTTGGAAATGCTTAGTAGGTTCACTGCCAGGAGCGAAACAGTTAATGTTTCTGTTTGTTGACTTATTGTCAGAACTGGATAAAGTTACAGATGCAACAGGTTTTAAGCAAATACAAAGGTGGGGATTGGGAGGAGAGAGGAAGGACAAACGTGAAAGTTTGTGATACGAGAGAGGCATGGAAAATTACGGCCCAGATTTTCTCTCCATCATATACAAAAATAGCAGAACTGTCCAGAGAAATGCAAGTCCCACACCAAGCGTGGTGCTTTCCACTTTTACAGTAGTGGTAATCAGGACCGGTCACGTTTTGTGCATACACACTCTATGGAGGAAGCTGCCTTTAAATCATCAGGTGCCTGCAATCCTTTTTGGCAGCCAAGGAGTGTAAAACATTAAAAGTGCAGATTAGATAAGGTGAGGAGAAATTACCTAAGAGCTGGTCTGAACTTTGTCTTTCTATGGTTAGCCAGGGTACCATTTTGTAAATCTACCTTGGGGTAAGGTATCTTTATGCATTTTGTCCTCGTATACATAGGAAGAGTAAAATGCCCTTTATAGCGATCAGGTGCTCTTTGGGAGAGGTAAGATTGTCTTTAAACTGCTAAAAGTAGGCATAATACAACATGCTTAAATTCATTATAGTCAAACTCACTGGAACTGTCAACTCATCTGTCAAGAGGAAGGGGTCTTGTGGACTAATTGGTATGTATCTTTGAGCCAGAAAGTCTGGGTTCAAGGACAACTCACAACGGAAGTGTGTCACAACATGTCAGAATAGCTTGGTTTTAGAAAAGAACATTTTTCCTGTTAAGAGAATCTGTCAAACAGAGCTGTCAAAAGTGTCAAACCATTTTTACAACCTTCCCTTTAAATCTTCGAAAAAAACGTCAGGAGTGTTTAACAAAAGTTAATTGCTATTTAATGCTCTCCATTAACATGCAGCTGAGGGTGTCCACTATTGGATTACTGCTGAATTCACAAACATCCGTTATCACTGTCGTATAGAAAGCATTAGGACCATAGAGGATGGGTAGAGCGCCATAGGTTGTCATGGAGGGAATGAGGGGCCATGGGGCTGAGTGAAAGGGTGTAGATTGGCATAGAGGGCATCAGGAGGAAGGCATTGGCATGAGGAATGCTCAAGAGAATGGGTCTGAGGGGTGAACACTGGAGGATTTTTTTGTTGTTTTCTGTTTTCATTAAGCATTGATACAATGCCTGTGCACTAAGCCAGGCCTTCCATTCAACCCACTTCCGTGCCCGGCACCCTCTACATTCTCAGCTTCTCTCCCAGGGAACGCAGAAATCCCACAATGAATACCCAACCTGCTGGGACACTCTTTGCACAGGTGGTCTTGGTTTGCTTCAGGTAGGGCAAGTAAGGAGTGAGACCAAGAAAATATGGGAAATGGAATGGGCATTTGTCAACATGTTGGAAAGTAACAATAAAGGAAAATCTAAAGTCTGGAAGTTATCTCATTAAAAGAGTTGTAACCTTGTAACACCACATCCTGACTCCAGCATGCCTGCATGAAATAAAACTCCTTGAAACCTGCATCAATGCAATGTTCCCCTCATTGCCTGAAAGATTGGCCAAGACTTTGTTTGTTAACCTCATCATTGTGTCTTTTAAAAGGAACTTTAAAGCTCTAAAATAAAAATGAAGTACTGTGTCTGCTGGAGATATGAAGGAAAAAAAAGAAGTTCCAGAAAAGCTCAGCAGGTCTGGGAGCGTGTGCGGAGAGAAAATCAGAGTTAACATTCTGAAGAAGTCATTTTGGATTTGAAACGTTACCCCTGTTTCACTCTCCACAGTTGCTGTCATACCTGGTGGGTTTTTCCAGCACTTTCTGTTGTTACTTTTGAAGCTTATCAACTTGGAAAGGAACTCTGCAACACTTACTCTCGACTAGCTGAATCCACCTGAGCCTGGGCTTCAAAGGATAATAGCTTTTTGTTCTCTGGCAATCACATGAATTAATATCTGTACTCTGATTTCAGTATTCATAGCTGTAAGACATTTCTGTTAGTTTTGTGTGCGCACATATATGTGGGGGCAGTTGTGAATACAAACTTGTGTTTGAATATGAATAAACTTTTCTCCGTATTTAAACCTAGGAGAGAGTTCACTCTCTTTCCTTCACAAACAGAGGCTTATGGAACAAACCACAGCTTATTCCAAATTAAACCGTTTCTTACAGAATGATAGAGTTCAGTTGACCTTGTTCCATAGCAATATTTTGAGGCTTAAAAAAATGACCATGTTCTTCATCCTTTGTTTTTTATTGCTGATCCCTCATTGCCCCTGGGAAAGTAATGATGAGCTGCCTATTTGAACTATAAAAGTCTGTAGGTATAGGCAGGTCTACAGTGCTGTTAGGAAGGAAGTGCCAAGATTTTCACTCAGCAAAGATGAAGGAACAGTGATGTAGTTCCAAGTCAGTGTGTTTATGGCTTGGAGGGGAGCTTGTGGTCGGTGGTGTTTCCATGCATCTGCTGTCCTTATCCCTCAAGGTGGTAAAGGTCATGGGCCTGGAAGGTGCATCAAGAGTTGCTGCAGTGCACCTGGTAGATTGTACACATTGATGTCAATGTTGAAAGAAGTGAGGGGAGATGACAGTCAAGTGGTTGCTTTGCCTTTGGTAGTGTTGATCATCTTTAATGTTGTACAAACTGCATTCATCCAGGCAAGTGTAGAGTGTACTACATCATATGCCTGACTTAGATAGTGGACAGGCTTTGGGAAGTAAGGAGGTGAATTACTTGCTCCTGAATTCCCAGACTAGATCCTTCTGTTGTAACTATAGTCTTTATATGGCTAGTCCAGTTCACATCCAGGTGAATGATGAGCTCCAGGATGTCATTATTAGGGAATTCAGTGATGAATGACAAGGGGAGATTGTTAGATTCTCTCTTGTTTGAGATAATCATTGCCTGGCATTTATGAGATGTGAATGTTAGTTGCCACTCATCAGCCCAAATCCTGATGTTGTCCACATCTTGCTGCATATAACTATACATTTATTGCCATTTGTTATGTTAGGAGAGCTAACAGAGTTTGATGAAGAGAGGAATAACAGTATTGCTGATACTTTGGTACATGAGGATATATGTGATGTAATGGATTAGTTATAATTTGTGCAGACAGGACATCAACAAAGAGAGTTATGCTTTAGGGTAATTAAGCCTGCCTTAGGATTTCAGCAGTTGTTGATTGTGAGGGTAAAGCAGAAGTGGGCAATATTTCAGGGAAGAAAGTGCAAGTAGATCACTGTTTCATAATAAAAGCTCACCCATTTGAGACACGGATGAGACAACTTCTTATTCTTACAGAGGGTTCTATGCATTTGGAACACTTTGTTACAAGGCAGTGGAATCATTGAATATATATCAGGCAAAGGTGGACAGATTCTTACTAACAAAGGGATTGAAAGGTTACCAAGGATAGGCAGGATTTTGGAGAAATCTGACTGTCCATGATCTCATTGTAAGTGTTGATGAACTTATGTATTATTTTTGAAGAATCAAGTATGTTCAAATTTGGTTTTGGTAGAGAACTAATGAACATAAACAAGCCAGCTCCTTCAACAGCTCAGGGGGTCTACACGCTGTTACTAAGCTCAATGGACTGTGAACTATCTAGCATGACCCCTGAGTCGATGCTGTATGAGTTGATCTTAGCGATGTCATAATTGGCATGCTCAAACTAACCTCACAACTTCTAATTAGCTAGCTAGAAATCCTAAAAGATTCCAGTTCTTGACCACTATCCCACTGAAAAGTGTGCACATATGGAGTTGAGTGATGCAGAGCTTGTTTCTTATTCTAGTTCATGCAAGACAATCACAAGAAAAAAATGGAGTGCTTTCAAATGGCTGGAACAATTATCTGGTTTTATTAGATTCACACATAAATGTATTAAACATGCAATTTAAAAAATCAATCTTCACTATCGGTGATTACTTCAAATTGTTCAAAATATAAATATTTACTAAATCAGCTGGTTCAGAGATGTTGTTACACACCTCTGGGACAGATGGGACTTGAACCCAGGCCTTCTGGTTTGAGACTCACCAGCCAGAGAGGCATCGTATCTATGTCCATCCTGTCACGCTCTTTAAGAATTTTGGAAGTGTCAATTAAGTCAGCCCCATTCTTCAAAACTGTCGTGAATACAGACCGATTCTCCTCAATCTCTTCTCATAAAACAGCCCTGTCATCCCAAGAAGTAATTGGTTGCATTCCTTCTACGGCAAGTATATCCTTTGATAAGGGGAGAATATCTGTACACAGTATTCCAGGTGAAAAGTCACCAAAGCTCTGTAAAGCAGAGCTTGTATGCAGAAAAATCTCTTTATTCCTGTACTCAAATCCCCTTGTGATGAAGATCAACAGACCAATTGCCATGTTAATTACATGCTGAACCAACATGCAAATAATTAGCGTCTCATGAACGAGGACACACAGGTCTCTTTGAAAACCGGTATTTCTGAACCTCTCACCATTTAATAAATATTCTACCTTTCTGTTCACCTTGTACCAAAATGAATTGCTTAACACTTATTCATATTATATTCCGTACCCCATTTTTGAAAAAAACTATCCAAGTCTTCCTGACATCTTGTTGATGGCCACGATCTCCTTGGTGTCCTCAGCAAATACAAAAACATGACTATTAGTCCTCACATTCAAATCATTTGTATAGATTGTGAACACCTTTGGACCCCTAGCACTTATCCTTGTGGAACGTGTCCTTTCTGTCTGTTAATTGATCCTCAATCTAGTATTGTAGTTATATTTATTAATCTCCTTTGTGAATCTTATTAAAAATCTTCTGAAAATCCAAATGCACAGACTTATTGGTTCTCCTTTATTAATGCTGCAAGTAATATCCTCAAAAAGCAGTACTCAAATGTCATTTCCTTTCATAAACCCGTGTTGACTTTGTGCAGTTTTACCATTCTTTCCAAAATGTCCAGTTATCATATTCTTTATAATTGATTCGAACATTTTCCCTACTACTGACATTAACCTAATTGATTTGTGGATATCTATTGTCCCTTTTCTCGTCCCCCAACTTCTCTTCTTCCTTGTACATCTATATTGTTAATTTGTATATATACTGGGAGAAAGAAGCCGTTGAATTTTTTTCATCTCATCACCCACACAAGGGCTGTGCATTAATGTCTTGATTATTAAATATGCTCCAGACTCCGATAACAATAGCAATTAGTTAATGGCTTGCAGAGCTTGCTGTTGCCGGTAATTCTGCACATCACATCATTCACTCTCCAAGGTCACAAGATTTTTCAGAATATTGGGCAATAAAAGTTGCGACAGTCCTCTGCCAGTGCAGCCCTTTCCTTTGGTCATTTTTGTTACTTTTTTTTATTAATTTTAAGACACTAAGCATGCAAAAGATAGTTTTGTCCATTTGCTTAGTTATTTCATTGCCTCTAAGCACCAAAGGAATATGAAGGGAAATGCTGGAAGCGCTTAGGAGGTAGATCAGTATTTGTAGGGAAAAGAATTGAATTTTAATATTTCAGGTTGATGAACTTGCCTTAGAATTGGAATACCCTGTTTTTCTCTCTCCACAGATATTGCTGTTGAGTGTTTTCATTAATTTGCTTTTATTCTTCCTGCTTTCCGACTGTATCTAATTTAGTTTTTGGAAGAGTGTACATTCGTTAAAAATTGTGAACCATTTTGTTTCATTGATGCTCTGCCCAATGTGATAGAACTAGGTGCAAATAAATCATGACTATTGCAACAATTAATGCTGGTGATCAAGGATTCAGACATAACTGCATTACGCTTAACCACAGATGAAGGAGAAAAGAGAATCATACAAACTTGCCCGAACAGGTATATGTCTGGTTAGCGAGGATTATTTTCCACCTGGCATATTCCTTCTTGCTTCGTATTAGATTTGTGTCCCACTGATGCTTATTTAATGACTATTTTGCACATTTTTCATGAAATTTTTCAGTTCTACAAAATAAGTTCTGACCCCAGCTACTGGAGTATGCTTTACAGGTTACTTCTCATTTGAAGTTTCTTTCACGGATAATTATGTTACTAAGTTTTGTTGGTCACTGCAAAAATTCACTTTCAAAATAGGCCATTTTGCAACTAAGCAAGGTTGAACTTGTCAAAATGACTATTTTTGTTAACCTGTACACTAGCATTGAAAGCTTTCAAATATGTCTGTCCTTTGCTAATTATAGAAATTGAAACTGTGTTCAATGCATTGTCTATGATTAGAACGTCTGCAACATCCAGGAGGATTGTGCTTATACTACAGTACACTTGAATCTACATATGGAATTGATCAGCTGTCGCAAGTTTTAACTTTGTAAGCTTCTTCATGGTTTCCCATTGTTTGTACACACGTGTATCTTAGAATTCAACGGGCTAGTTTCTCAGTACTTGTCCTATGTTAATCTTAGACAGTAGTAAAAATCATCAGTTTTCTAAGGACAGTTAACTTGAATTTTTGCAAGCACTTTGGATGGTGCTATGTCAATCATGTTTTCTATGAGCTTGCCAGTGTGGAACATCTGTTCATCGCTACTTGCTACATCATGTACATTAGACTCAGGTTTATTGATCACTTCATGTGTATGCCTCTGGTGGGATACCAGATGGTCTTTATTGTAGCTTGAAAGTACCGCTTGTGTTGATGCATGGCTCTCTGTAGCTGTAACAGCCTTTGCTCACGTGCAGTCCCTTTGCCATGGTCTTTTGTGCCACATGCCTTCCAATTTATTGGAAGCTGAGCTTTTTGTTGGTGCGTGCATAAGATCACACCTTCAACATAACTTGCTGTGTTCAATGATTCTGTCAACTCTCAAGTTCGTATTTGGGATTGTGATGATAAGTTCATGCTTGTGTTCATCCTTTAATTGCACGTTAACACTAAAAGTTTGCTTTGTCTAGCAGATTTTTCTCAAAAGTTCCATGAGAGTGGATTTGATCAGCAGTTTAACAATTCCGTTCATAATGTCGCCTATGGCTTCCAAATACTTCTGCCTAAATGACATGAAATTGTCGCCTTGAATACAGGAGTTTAATCTGACTCTGGCTTGGTTTTCTAATGTGGGATCTATCTTTTGTGGATCTTTTTGCTCTTCAGCTTTTCGTCCTGACATACTTACTGTCTAGACCTGTGTTTCCAATTTCTAAGTGGATCTAAATGGTTTCTGGATCAGATGCACAGGTTCACCACCCTCTGGAGCCCTTTCTTGGACCCTCTAGCTTAGAGAAACATCATTCCTGCATCCAGTCTGCCCATCCCTGTTACAATTTTACACGTTTGAACAAGATCCCCCTCATTAGTCAAAAAGAATGATTTAAGACTGTTAATATTAACCTGCTTGCTGACTATTCAAGATGATATGTCTCAACAGCGTAAAGCTTTCCACTGCTGCTCAGATATTATTTTAATGATGATGTAATGGTTAATTTCTCAATAAGGAGTGATTAACTCTGGGTTTAATCATGTGAAACATGAAACCCCTTTATAAGTTATGAAGCAGACGTTACACTGAAGCAACTAACTTGAGTGGATACGGCTTGCAACCAGGAAGCAAACTGACTGTCAGGAAGCATTGTAATCCTCTATACACACAGCACGCAGACTCTTTAAAGGCAAACACTCTTAAAAGCGAGGTACCAAACAATACTGTGGTCATTATCACATGTTGGATGTATGCTTTGGATTTTGCTATGCAAAGATTGACTGCTGTATTTTCCATGTTATATTTTAAAATTAATTGATTGGCTGTAAAGTATTGTAAGACTTCCTGAGGTTGCAAAAGGCATGATGTAAAGATGAGTCTGTTTGTCTTTCACAAAGAGAATCCAACATACACAAATATCAATTTCATATGATGTCCATGTATGCACCCTACTTCAGCAGTGGTCACAGTGACCCTTGGAGAAGTTGTGGCACTTAGCTCTAGCAGGATTTGAGTAATATGCTGATCTGTATGATTCATTGTGAACAGGTGATACCTTTTTGAAAGATTTCACAAAACTAAGCAGCTTGTATTATTGCACACTGGAACGAAATTTTCAAATTATGTTCTGCGTTTGAAAGTTCGATTTTCTTTTCCAAACATAGTGAAAGGGAAAAAAAAAGCAAGTTATGTGATGAGATCACACTACATAATTCATACCTTGTGGTTCTCCATGTGTTGGAGTAAAGGATAATCCATTCAATAAAAATGTGTTAGGCAACACAGTTTGAGTGCTAATGAAATGCATGAAGAAAATTGCATGCAGGAAAATATGAAAGATAGCTACAGATGCCGAACAACTTGCTTTGTTTACTTTATTTCATGTAACTATTTAAATGCTTTAACTCTTATCCAGCTATGATGCATTTTAGTTCAAAGTGTATGTCAAGAGTTATATGTCTGAGCTTGTCTTAGAACCTGCAAAGAATATTTTTAAAATTAAAATATCTGCATTAAAATCTATGTTGAGAATGTCACCATTTCAGGCTTTGCATTTTATGCATTCTCAAATTTTTAACTGTGGTAGCCAATAGTAAACTGAGCGTCTGATAACAAGATTTGATTACAAAGTGTTCCACTGTAATTTAAATACAACAGATTATTTCATAACGGGAAAGACTTGGATTACATTTTTTTTAGTTTTTGATTTGCAATTAGTTAAAAGTTAGCTGTAACAGCTGCTATATTTGGCCAGCAGTGTCGGTGAATTTCTTGGAGACTAAAAAAAATCCTTTTATTGTTTTCCAAATAGCTTTTAGCTCTGAAAGGATTTTCAGGAACCAGTTTGTTATTGGTTTTGTCAGTGGTTTGCTTGATTTGAGCCTGTGCTCAATGTCGCTGTGTGCAGCTGCCTGAATCGACTATAGGCAGGGAAACAGGAGGCCATCTCTGAGTGTTCCAGATAGAAACCTAATATCAGTAGTTGGGCCCTCAGCATGAAATGGAGCTCATTCACTCTGAAAGTGTGTTCAGATGGTCCATGTAAAATTAGGACTAGCATTTTGGCAGGATTCAGAAGCAACCTATGATTTTTTTTTCTGCAAGTCTGGGTCTTAGATTTGTACATACACGGAAAACAGACGTAAGGAAATGTCGCCAATGACAATGTTCCATTGTAATTTTAAGCTTATGCCCCAACAAACTTCTCAACAAAAAAAGCTGTGTGAGATTTTGTGGAATTCTGGATGCTGCTCCATGCTGCTGTCTGGCAAGAAGTAAAGATTGTGCTGAACATCAAACCTGGTTAAATAAGTTCTCAGCTGTGCTTTTGGGTCTTTGAAGCCTCTGTTTAATTGTAACCTGGAGCTTAATTCAAGGGCATTCTGACCTTTTAAATTTTAATGATTGCAAGGAGAGCTGTTCACATAAGTAGATATCTGCTGCATGCTCCCTGCTAATTGGACTATGTCCACTTAAGTCAAGTCATGAAAAGAAGATATATGAATGGAGCAGATAGACTGGGCATAGCATTATAAATGCACCATAAAAGATTCACAATTCTGATACACAGTACAAACACTAATACATTGTTTTTCTTTCCATTTAAAAATACACCTCATCAACTAAAGGAAATTAATAACTTGCAGAACCAGGGTTGAAAAAATAATTTTCTTCTAGGTGGCAGTAATGAGCTATTTTGTCAATTAGCATTATATTAGTCTTGGTATCTGATGGATGTTTTGGGTATTCCAATACAAAACAGTCTCCTATTGTAAATCAATGCAGCTCTTGTGTCCCTGCCAGAAGGTTTCAAGAAGAAGGATGGAGGAAGAGCATTTGAAAATATATCCACATTGATCAATTCCTCTAGCTGATCACCAATCAGGCTTGTGGTCATTGAGCCATTAACTCCTGCCCTCCCAACAGGTAGAAAATTTGAGTTGAATGAATTTAATGAATTTTTAGGATATATATAAATTACTTACTATTTTGTTTGGAAGTGTAGTGATAATGAAAGTAAACACTCATTTGATAAAGGAAATGCATGCATTTCGTATGTATTTCAGCAGGTTTGTTCATTAGTCACAAGAGTTTAGTCATGTAAGTCCTGTTCCCATGGTAGTTTGGCTTGTAGGTTGATTTTTCTTCTTACTTTGGTTTCTTTTCCTATTTTCCACGTTGTACTGTGACTGTTAGTCGGTACACAGGTAGCTACACCCTCGTCCTTCAGTTGCTGTCACTGCTGTCTCACAGCACCAGGGGCCTCAGTTCGATTCCAGACTTGGATAATTGTCTGTGTGAAATTTGCGCATTCTCCCTGTGTGTGCGTGGGTTTCCTCCGGGTGGTCCTGTTTCCATCCACAGTTCAAAGATGCACAGGTTAGGTACATTGGTCATGTTAAAATGCTCACAGTACCCAGGGATGTGCAGGCCAAGTGGATTAGCCATGGGAAATGCATGGTTACAGGAATGGGGAAGTGGGTCTGAGATCGGGTGTTGCTCTTCGGAGGGTCATTGTAGACTCAATAGGCGGAATGGCCTACTCCCCCAGTGTAGGGATTCTATGATTGTCAATGTGACTTAAGTTGCTGATTACTCTTATATGGTTTATAAGTGTTCTGATTTTTCTCACACCCTCATAATTTGTAGCTATCAGAATTATTATATTGCGAGATATGGGTAGCATGTGGGAGGTCATCCTAAAAAGACTAAAATCCGATAATTACTTTTGGTCACTGAGAAAGGGTTCTCGGGATGCATTAAGTATAATTATAGTACTCAGTACAATGCATGAACTGCCAGGTTAGAAGCAGTACATCTTAGATATGGATAATCAAATTATTCCAAATAATTGAACTGACGTGGGAAGAGCACTTTGAGAAATAACAAATGTAAGTAATATCCAGGGAAAGGTGAGGGTGAAGACTGAGGTACTGAGCTGGAATAAAGTTAGCTTCAGTAAAATGAATGGCAACCCAGTAATGATTAATTGGATAGATCATTAACAGTGAAATGTTGACAGCGGGGTACCATTAGAGATGTTCAAGTACATAGTAGCTAAGATCCAAGCTAAATACATTCTTTATCGGAGGAGATGAATGCAACAAAGACTGAGCCAATATAGAGACTAGAGTAAAAATAAAGTTTTAAGAAGTATATAATTTTAGGTATCTTACTAGTGAAGAATATTTTTGGGGGAAAACAAAAACTGTAACAGAAGTGAAGCTGTGAATGCTGAGAGGGATTATGAACTATTTCAACAAGGGAAAAAGCAAGGATATTCATGAGTGGGTGGGGCCACTTGGATCAGAGAGATAGGATTTTTCTTTCAGTTCCTGCAAAAGAGGTTGAACATGGCATTTAGGAAATCTTGAGGAGGATGGGAACAATCCACTTGTGAAGATAAATATGCAAAAGGAAACATGTGGACTACCTCATGGAACTAAAACTGGAAAGGTCACGGGCTCGTATTCTGCATTACAGGCTGCTGACAAATATTGTGATGACATAACAGAGACATTACCCACAGAGAAATATGCATTCATCAGGGATAATCAATGCAGATTTGGAAATGGCCTATGTATGATTAAATAATGTCATCCTACATTACAACAGAAGCATCCTTAAGTGGATCCGATACATGCTATGAAGGTGCCTGGACACTGGAACATATCAACTCCAGCTGTCCGTGGACATGGAATGTGTATGGTCAGTGCCTGCAGAGTGTGTGCCCTGAGATGTTGGTGCCCAACATGAAAGTCTTTCCATGGAAGTCGCAAGCTGAACCAGTCAGGAGCTCATTCTGGTTTTCATGCAGAGTTCTTTGTGACATTGGGATTGTTTGGCAAGATTGGTAAAGTGGGAGGTTGAATTGTAATGAGGTGTGTTGAGCTGTTAACAAGGTGTTTCACGTGCAATATTCACTGTCAGTTGGCAAGCACCACTGCCTAGCAAGATTCTCACCACAACATTTGTAAAAGCAGAAGAGGTGGTACAGGTTTCTCCTGACATTGAAATTGACTTTGATGTACTTGTTGTCCGATTGTGTCATAGATCTTGCCATCACCCACATTGTTCAGATCCTATTGTGTGCTTCCTCCTTGGTTTAGATGGATAGAAAGTCTGTGGTTGGATTCTATTCAGCCCAATTGTAACTAGATTCTTACCTTCAATAATAATCAATAATTTGTTACGAGAATGTGAAATGATAAATGCATGAATTTAATAATTCTGCATGTTGAATGTTGATAAATACGTGTGGAAAACATGCTACCTCGCATTTCTACTTTTCTTGCCGCAAAGCTGCAATATTTGAATCATTTTAAAGCTTTTTAATTGAAACCACTATCAACATCCCTGAGTCCCTAAGATATTGTGAATTTGCAATGTCTTACTTCATGATTATATGTTATTTCATGCATTGCTCCCTTAATTTCTCTGGCCTTTCTGAATGTGTTAATATGAATATAATTTCTTAGGCACAATGAAATAGCTAGTAATTGTTCAAAAATAGCAAAGATATATAAAAGGCAGATGAATATGAAAATAGCTGGCTCCAGCAGTTCACGTTTAGCAGCTCCCCAGCTAGTGCTTGGAATGAAAATTGCATAATGATGCTGAATCAACACTACATCAGGTTCAGTTGGCCAATTTTGGCTTATCAATCCAGAAAGAACCTCCTGTCCTCTGCCTGTTGCAGAAGACTGATTCGTATCTGTTTCCAGAAGTTAAAGTCCATTATGCTTATCTTATGTAGTATTATTTTGTGACCCTTCTGAGAGTCTTCCTCAGGGTTTCACACTCACCACTGTGTCTTTGTGATAAGAACAGAACTACAGATGCAGTTTTTATCTTGACTTTTTTCCAACTTGTGCTCAATGTTTCAGCTCAATAGTTCAGTATTGTATTTGCTTTATTGATCTTCAAGATAATCCATCCCATTATTTTACCTATACTGATGTGACATTGATAAATTTGCAGTGGCCCAGATCTATTCTGTTGACTTGTGAAAATGTGTGCAGCATTAGGGCATTTCCAATTTAACTAGACCTTCACAAGATTCATCAACTCTCACACAGCATCATAAATCAATATATTTTGTCTCTCTTACCCAAGAATAAATGGAATCTATCCCTGGCTGGTTTAGATGGTTTTAGTATCACTTTTAAGTTGCTTATCTATTTTATGTTGGAGTTATTTATTCTACTGGATGATGTCTGATTATGCAGAGTATGCGCTGAACACCTTCTCTAATGAGTGTTTTTGATAACTAATTAGGCCCTCAATCAGTGTTGAAGGAATTAGTGGGATGGACTCCCCTGAATTTTTTTTCTCATTGCTGTATTAATAAGTGAATAAACCGATATGTTTTAACTGGAATAATGCATTTGCTGAAATAGCAGTGCAGAATTGCAGTCGAACACATAAAATATTCATGTTCTACAATTTAATTCTAGAATCATACTGTATTAGATGTTTTCTGTTCACCGTTCACCTTCACTTTCAGCCTTGTTTGCAATGTTTTATGATTCTTCCCTAATTTTTACAAAGTTTGTTATTGTATCAGCATTGTGAAAGAAGGGAAATGGAACTAATTGGATAGCTCTTTCAAAGACTCAGCACAGGCAGAATGGGTTGAATAGTTTCCTTGTTTATTGTACAATTTCTATGAGAAAAAGATTCTTTTTGCTATTATGATTGATCATCAATGCTATGCTCATTTCTCAGTCTCTTTAACTGCACTTTAACACATTTCCAGATGTTTCTATTGACACTATTTTTCCACTGGCATTTCTCCCTTTGGGAATTGTATATCTTATATTTATTTCTGTTTTGAAAAATCATTTGGCATCATGAATCCTGAAGTTCGATAATTGCCCTTTAAAATATACCACTGCATATTTACATCATCATTGATGATAGACATATTTTGTCTGGTTTTGCTTCATACACTCAGTAATATTCCATTTTTAAAACCATTAAATATATTCATGGATTCAACAGGAGAAATGTTTTCTCTGTGTATTAATTCTGTTTCCTTCTCTTTCTTGGTATCATATGCTCTGTGTCTATCTTTTTTTTCGTGTCTTGTTACCTTCATGGAGCTGTAGAATGACACAGCTGTGAGGCCCATATTGGCCCATCATGCATACCTTGCCTGTTTGGTTGAGTGATCCAATTTGTTCTCCTCCACTGTTCTTCGCTATAGCCCTGCATTTTCTTTTTCTTTTTACATATTTATTGACTTTTATTTTGAAGGGTTTGGTGAATCTGCTTCCACCACTCTTTCAGGCAATGCATTCCAGATCAATGGGTAAATGTGAGGTATTGCATTTTAGGTAATGAGAACAAGGGCAGGACTTATATAGTTAATGGTCGTGCCCTGGGTAGTGTTGTCAAACAGAGAGACCTAGACGTTCAGGTACATAGTTCTTTGAAAATTGCATCACAGCTAGACAGGGTGGTTAAGGAGGCATTTAGCATGCTTGCCTTCGTTGCTCAGACCATTGAGTATTGGAGTTCGGACGTCATGTTGAGGTTGTATAGGATGTTGTTTTACATGTATTGAGAAGATTGGATGCATCTTTCAAGGGCCACTCATTAACTTCTACACCACTCACTTAATGGCAGTCTTTAATGACTCGAACTAGACTCTTTCTAGGAAAAGGAATTAAGTTACCATTTCTGTTGTTTTGCAGTACAGCTTTTTCCTGAAATGCCCTGATCAGTGTCTTGGCCACTGTGGATCACAAACTGTACAGTTGAAGGCTACAATCACTTAGTCTACAGTTAGTACTAATTCTATTTGTTTACTTATAATTTTCATTAAAATATTTTATTGCTCTGAGAATAGCAGACTCTTTGAGTGTACATCTTAAATGACTCCTGGGAACATAATCAAGATTGAATGGTAATTTTTGCTAATAAGATTTTACAGATTGCAGCTAACAGCTAGTCTTGCATTTTTAATTACTGCAGCCAATATTCAAGAAATGTTGTAAAAGTATAAATACGTTTTGCATGTTTTTTTTAAGTCTGCAGGTATTCATTTTTGACTTCTATGGGAGACCACAGCAGACTTGGTAATGTTTTGAGGATGTTTTGTGTTTTTCACGTGGATTGAGCCTTAAATGCGATAAGGCTCATGTGGGGAGACGGCATTGTAAGTTTCAGTTCTTAACAATGTGCATTTTCTGTCCACTCTAAATTTCTGGATTAACAAAAAATAACAAATATAAGAATCGTGCAGTCCTAATTAATTTCTGACCAAAAGTATATGTTTCATAGTTAAGTAAATTTTGTTTCAGTTCAGGTTGATCTAAAGTTAATCTCAAGTGCGATCTTATAAATGTGACCTTTCAGCACCTATTACATAAAACCATTTGGCATTAGTACTAGCACATTGGCACACATATAAAATTGACTGCATTATAAGATGTTCAAATAATACGCAGTTGCAATGAAATAATTGCTTGTTTTTTGTCCTGAAACCAAAAAGTTTGTTAACATTTTACAAGACCTGAAATGAGAATTACACCAGAATTAGATTAAACTGTAGGGAACTCATTTTCTTTCATGAAGAGCCATTTTAACTGGTGTTATATTTGTACACCAATTGAATTGCCGTACTTTACAACTAATGGCTAGCCAAAGGGGAGGAGGAGTGTGCAAAAACACAATCATACCAGCAGAGCTTTCTAAAAGCTGTCAATCTAGTCTCCTTAGTTTAATTCCAGACAACATCTATATTTTGATTAAGAAATAACCCCACCAAAAAAATTACTTGGATTACAATAATTTTACTTCCATTTTCTTCGGGAAATTTTGGTTTTAACCTTGTTTTTATTCTGAGAAAATTTTTTTTTTAACTTGTCCATGATTTCACTTGTACTTATTGTAACAGAAGTATCACTTCCAATGCATTCTCCTTCATTGACCTAATGTTCAAATTTTGTATTTGTCAAGACTCCTCTTCATTTATTCATTGCCCTGGCAGCATGGTGATCAATGGTACTCATTTCTACCTCTCCATCCTGGCATTGGCCCTAAGACTCCTTCCACCAATTGACTGAGCTGAAGAAACCAAAACCTTCACATCGGCAAATGTTGATAGCATAATTTGAAGATACCCACTTTGGCTCCAGGAAGCACATACACCACCAGCCTTGTTTGTGTCAACCTTCCCAGCTTCCAACTAAGGCTGAAGTCCAAAAACAAAGCTTGCCTTTCTCTTCCCCATTTACATTGTTGTTACTTTGAAACTCCAGCTATGAATCTCTTTCTTCCAATATTTTCCCATCCACTTCAGAACAGTTAGTCCAAAATACTCTAACCCACAATCTCTCTCTCACTAATACTTGAATTTCCATCACAGTTCAAAGTCCACTGGCTCATTTAAAATTGTTCACTTGTCTCCCCATCATTTTTCAGCAATTTTCTCGGTCTAATGTTCCTAAGTGCCTCTTTTGTTCCTTCAGTGCTGTTAGCTTCACTACACTATTACTGTCCATTTCTCCTGCATTCAAGCCATTCTTTTTATAATGAGCTTATCTGCCTTGGCAACTTCTTTTCCTGCTGCCTTCATAAATATCTTGAAGATATTTCTCTTTAGTTACACTTTGGATAATATCAATCACTGTTTTTATCGTTTTTTTCTTATGCAGCTCAAGTGTCTAACCTTTGTCATCACTTACAAGTACCTATCTCCACAAGTTTTTTTTTCTTTATTTCATTCACGGGATGAGGGTGTCACTGGCTAGGCAGCATTTATTGCCCATCCCTAATTGCCCAGAGGGCAGTTAAGAGTCAACCACACTGCTGTCAGTCTGGAGCCACATGTAGGCCAGACCAGGTAGGGTTGGCAGTTTTCTTCCCTAAAGGACATTTGTGAACTAGATGGGTTTTTCCAACAATCAACAATGGATTCATGGTCAAAATTTGACTCTTAATTCCAGATATGTATTGAATTCAAATTCTACCATCTGCCATGGTGAGATTCGAACCCAGGTCCCCAGAACATTATCTGGGTCTCTGGATTAACAGTCCAGCGATAATACCACTAGGCCTTCACCTTATGCAGCACACAAACAAGGTGTTGTCAAATCACAAAGAAATATTATGCTTCAAAATATACAGCAAAAAAGTGTGATAATGAAGTATAATAATATGAATATTGCCATGCCCCTACTTATCTCTGTTATCTCACAAGAAACCCGATCCACTGAAATTGTTTCCCTAAGTGGCCTCTTGTGCATACCTCCCTTTTCTGCTGGCCAGGGTCAGCTGCCTATGTCTCACTCAGAGTTTGCTTACTAAAACCCTGTCCCCCTCATGAATTTCTCAATTACTACCATGACTTGGGATCTGTTTTACAAATCACTTGTCAAACATCCAATATTTTGTGTTCAACTTACTGTTATGAAAGTAGTAATTATTAATAACATTATTTGCACAATGCTAACAATCTGTCTTCAAAATGATGGAATTTATCACATCGGTCATGTGTTTACTGGCTAAAACTAGCAATGATTTTGCCTCAACAAGAATCAAAACAAAGGATAAAATTCATGATAAAGGTTGATCATGCATTCCATAAAAATGTCCCAAGTTGTCTATTTATTTAGCATAAACACTGATTCTTATTTAAACTGTTCTGAAGAGTTAAGAAACCTAAATTCTTCATATTATTCTTATCTTTCTCCTGTAAAAAATGTTATGGAAGAATAATTCATGATTTCCTTTCACCAGCAATTTTCAAACATATTTCCAACTGCCTCCTACTTTTAATTCCAAGCATATAATATCAATACACAGAAGTTGCTGGAAAAGCTCTGCAGGTCTGACACCATCTGTGAAGAAAAAATCAGAGTTGGCATTTCGGGTCCAGTGATCCTTCCTCAGAACCGGACCCGAAACGTTAACTCTGACTTTTTCTTCACAGATGCTGCCAGACCTGCTGGGCTTTTGCAGCAACTTCTGTTTTTGTTCCTGATTTACAGCATCCACAGTTCTTTTGGTTTTTATATCATATCAATACTTCCAGTTAGTTCTCCATAACAAGCCAAAGAATATATCTTGCAACCTTTGGGTATAAATGATTTTTAGGAGAAATGAAACAATACTCATAGATACAATTCCTAATTTACATAATGCTTGATGAGGTGAAGACTTTTCATCGTTTGCATTAGCAAGGCATATTTTAACAATGGACCGAGCCAGTTCCTTAGATAAAAGGGAAAAACTATCAATTAATCAGTTGTAACATGAAAGACATCAGTTGAATATTAAGTCAAGGAAGCGGTAATGGGAATGATAAGTCTTTTAATATTAGCAAAGTTGACAGTAAGTGTTGCAGAACATTTGAAAGAGTGATTTGGAGCAGTTATTTTAGTTGATTATTATTGATAATTGTTTAGTAATGGATGATTACCCATGAAATGATTATTGACCAGATAACAAACAAAAACAATTTTGGAGTATAATGTAACACTGTTTCAATTAGTGTTACAATTCAAGCATTTCTACATCATTGTAATTGACCCGCAAAATAATAAACTTTTGACTAAACTGGATTATTGTTCCTTTGTTCCATGTAATGGGCATTGAAAGACAAATGGAAGTGCATTATAGAAGAAAAGTAGACCTTTAGAAAGACAGAGAATTTCCCATGCTCAGGTTTCAGTTGGGTGAAATGGAGCTATTTTAAGTGACAATAATATTTGTATGTACAGGTATCTCAAAAACTACTAAAGAATCATTTGATTAAGTAGATTTTAGAATTTGTCATTATTTCTAATGTATGAGCATAATATTGTAAGATAGATGAGTTGGTTGTAATTTGACAATCAATGTAAACTATGAAGGGAATGCTACTAACAGCACCATTAGGATCAGGCTCAACTTTCTTTGTTCACCCACACTACAAGATTTAACAAACACTTAAGGTAATGCTGACCTCTATTCGAGCTCTGATTCACAAGTTGAAAGTAATCATCACTGCTCTGACAGGGAGTTGGATACAAGACATTCAATGAAGTAGTTTCAAAGGGAATGCTAGCTTCGGTAGACTGGTACTAATGCTGTAAATGTATTTTTTAAAATGCTTTGTGTCGGTGGTCAAACTCTTTTGAAACTTTTAGACGGAATGTAGCAAACATTCCACATTTACAATTACATTGTGGCTGTATCCGCTTATTAATTCTGTAAATGCAAGAAAACACATTCCAGGTTTAACTTGGAGAGCAAATGCACCATTTAAGAGATACCCAATCTTGAAAGGCTATAGTAATGCTGTTCCTGTCGTATGCTGCAGTATCAGACACTAGTGGCTTGAGGTTTGGTACAGCACTGCCACCAATCTTCCTTTCTTCTTTTTTAAATAGCCAAAGTAAACAAGATGAGAGTCCATGACTCTTGTGTCGCATTGTAGCCATAATCAAAAGAAAACTGATCAAAGTTATGTTAACATATAGTTTTGGGGGTCAATGAGGCATGTTATTTCTAGATATTTTCAAGCAATTTATTCAGACATGTTATACCATACCAATGGAGTAGATGCAATCGGAACCTAGGCCTCCCTGCTCAGAGGCAAGGAGACTACCTCATTTATGCTCTACTGTTTTTAAACAATCATAATTTCTAAGCCAAGCTCAAAGTCTGCCTAATTTGCAGTCGGGGGGATAAACCGCAATTGAATCTTAACGAGAAGATGTACTTGCCTTGGACATCAAAAAGTATTTGATTGCATGATAGCAAGAGGTACAAGTCATGTTGACAACTTCGGTGCAATTAGGAAGTCTGTTAGGAGCCCAGGGTGAGAGTGCATAGTGGCGGCAATGGTTACCACATAGAAGATACACTGCAACATCTTACCAAGGCTCCTCAGCAGTATCTTCCAAACCCAAGAACTCCATCACATAGAAGGACAAGGGCAGGAAATGCATGCAAACACCATCATCGTGTCTTGAAATTATGGCACTGTTCCTTTACTGCTGGTGAATATCTTGGAATTCCCTACTTAATAGAACTGCGGATGTATCTTAAACACATGAATTCCAACAGTTCGAGAACGCAGCTTGCTACTATTTTCTCAAATGCAGTTAGGATGGGCAACAAATGTTGGCCTAACCAGAAACACCTATATCCTGTGAAAGAATAAATAAGTGGCAAAAGGTGTTTCATATGGAAAAATGTGAACTTGGTCATTTTAGCAGAATGAATAAAAAAGTAACATATTATTTAAGTGGAGAGAGATTGCACGACACTAAGGTACAGATCATTGAGTATGCTCTTGTGAATCACCAAAGGATAATGTGCAGGTACAGCAAGCGAATATGAAGTTAAGTGCAATGTTTTTTGCAAGGGAGTGCAATATAAAGATAGGGACATTTTCCTGCAGTAATGTTTTCTACTTAGGCAGTCTCGTGAGAATATAAGCAACTTTCTCCCACTCTGGAGTTGTCGATCCTGAGGTGACTGAATAGTCCACTGTTGGTTCTGCACAGCCTGTCGCATGTGTGATTATTGTGGCAGCTGAGTGGGATGCTCAGATTTCCACATGGTGCTTTATTTATTTGCACATGGTCTTCACCTGGGCCTAGCTGTAATGCTTGAAATGGTTGACAACTTCGCTGATGCTCCTTCTGTAGTTTGATTGGTCTAAGGGGGGAGGTTACTGTGAGTCAGTGGAGATGTTGCATTTTCTTAAACAGACTTTGAGGATGCCCTTGAAACTTTTTCTCCACGCTCCTTAGTAATCACTTATGTGACAAATCTCAGAGTAGAAAATTTGTTCTGGAACGCATACAGATGTTGTAACACACCCAGAACAACTAACTGGCAAAAACCAGTGCTTGTGTTTTGGACTGAGACATGAAATTTGTGATGTCTATCTAACCATTGAATTTGCAGAATATTGTGGAGACTCCACTCACCTTAAGACATAGGAACAGAATCGGCCATTTGGCCCATCGAGTCCGCTATGCCATTCGATCATGGCTGATATGTTACCCAACCTCATTCTCCTGCCTTCTGCTCATAAGTCTTGATCTCCTTACTGGTGACATTTCTCTTGAGATTTGAAATGTCTGCTGTACGTTGTCCACATCTTCGATGCATACAGATGGACAAATGGAACTGCAGCTCAGTTGACCATGAGCTTGGTACCAGGATTGAAGTATTTGTCACCCAACACTTCCTTAGAGAGCCAAAGGCTGCCCTGGCACACTGAAAACAGTGTAGAATTTCATTTCTGAAGAAGGGTCTAGGCCTGAAATGTCAGCCTTCCTGCTCCTCTGATGCTGCTTGGCCTACTGTGTTCATCCAGCTCTACACCTTGTTATCTTAGAATTTCATTGGCATCTGTCCTCACTGAGAGGAGGCTCCCAAGGTTTTCAAATTGTTTCATATTATCCAGAAGCTTGCTATGAATTATGATAGTCAGAGGACAGTGTTGCACAGCAGAAGTGGGCCAAGAGAGGGCCTCCACCTTCCAGATGTTTAGCTTAAGCCTGTTCTCTCATATCTTCATGAATGTGTTGATGATGGTTCGGAATGTGCTCTCTGAGTGTGCATGCACAGTCATTGTCCCAGTACTGCAGCTGCATGATAGAGTTCAAGGTGGTCCTGCATCTTGACTGGGAGGCAATGCGTACTGAACATTTTCCCACTGGTCCTATGGAGATGCTCCCCTCAACAGACAACTTATTAGGTGAGGAGCATTACTGCAAAGAAGGTGGCTAATCTGAGGGAGATGAGGTCATGTATTTGTTCCAAGAATGTTTCTCTGTGGTATTTCACTATTTCCATGGGAATTCTCTCTGTGCTGCTTGTTTTTTTGCTGGTTCTCAGCTGTTCGATAGCCTTCTGAACTTTTTGTTGGGCGATTGTTATGCTGAGGTGTTGACAGGTAACATGCGCTATTCATTCCCCATCACATTCCCACAGCTGTATTGAGTGTTTGTAAGAATGTATCTAGGGTCATAGGAACAATTTTGGTCTGCTTATTTAAGAATGGAATGGAAATACATTAGCAGTCCTGTTTTATTTTTGTATCCCTTAGATTTTATTTTTTCCTTTCTTGTCAAAAATAAAATTTTGAGTAATTTGGGAAATAGAGAAGTAGAGATGGTATTTTGGAGTTACTTTGCAGTGCAGATTCGGCAAGTGCAGGCGACTGCTACTGTAGGATATAATTATAGCAGATTACTTCCATTTCCATTTGTAATATATATTGGTATGGATCAGGGCAGAAACCCTCAAAATATGTTAAGAATGCAGCCTAAACCTGTTTCCTTATTTTTAAAGGCAAATGTGAAGTGCTGTGTTCCAGATACGATTCGACTGGTCAAACTACTCAACGTTAAGCAAAACACAATTTATTCAAATATTATTGTTAAAATATAACAAAAGAGTAAAGAAAAGAGTAAAATAACAACTCTATTGAGAAACTTAACAGAATAATGGATACAGTAACTATTATTAATTAACTGTTCCAATATAGTAACATCCCATAAACACACCCGTTGGCTAAAAGCACAGTGAGAAGCAGATTGTCTCACATGCAATTTAGCAGCAGAGACAAAGAATATTAAGTAAAAACTCAGAGAGCGGCAGCAAGGAGAGATTTACTGTAGTTTCCAAACACTGTTGAGACTCCAACAGCTGAATATCAAAGCTAAAATTACTAAAATCTAGACATCCTGGTTTGTGAGAGCTGGCCACACTCATCCAGGCTGCTTCTATTGTTCCAACCTTTTTAAACAAAACAAGGCCTTCCAAGCTGTTTACTTTATGTGCCTTCACTAGCCAGCTTGGTACCTCTGCATTAAAACCTCCCTTAATAGAAACCAGGACAAAACACGCCTCTTAAAGCCACAGCATCATCACAAGATCTAGAAACATGTAATGCATGAACAGATGTACAACTTAAATAGATGATGGACTTGGACGCATGAATTGAGAAGACGATGTTCTGTTCTGATTAAATTAAAGAAGCCTGTGCTTTTCTATAATTTCCAGAGACTTGTCAACCATCTATACTTTTCAGCTAAAAGCTATATAAAATACATTAAAGTTTACAGTGTCTTAACTGTGAAATGAAATGCTGAGATTAGGTTCTGTGAAATAACAATTTGACACTACTTTTCACCAATTGTTATCTGTGCAAGGAAAATGTTATCATTTACTCTGTCTGTTGAATCACATATAAACCTTTTAAACTTCACTTTTTTGTGAAGGGAAATCTTCTTCACCATCAGCACAAAGCCAACTTTTTCCTGAGTTAATATTAAGTATGTAACTGACAGCGAGCACTGTTATGTTTTGCATGTTATGTGGTCCATGATCGACAGCTCTTAACTTATCTCTATGACAAACCTTTTAGTACCTGACCTCATGTTTTCTCCTTTGTCATTTTTTTAAAAAAGCCTTTACGGTCTTATGAAATATTTTAGAGCTATTTCCACATGGGGTACTATATAAATTAAAATTATTGTTATACATTTCAGATTGAGAACTGTACTTTGCTCTAAATGCAGATTCTTGTTTCAAGGCATACATGTACCACTAATGGTCCTGCTCTTAGTCTCAGCAATTTTGAACTGATGTTTAGATCTAAAATCTAGTCAATGCTAGAAAGAAGACGGCAGCTTAAGAAGACAAACACCTGGCTTTTCTGCTGTGCCAGCTGATTGCTGTTTGAAATGTGAGTGTATTATTCAGAATAAATGTCTGAATCTTCAGCTCAGGGGCATATCCAGCCTCCTGTCTTACAGATCCAGATACTTTTATGTTGTTTGTGAATGTTAACGTTGGTATAAACATGTTGCGAGAATAGTATTAGTGTGGGCACTACTTATAGCTTTAAGAAGAAAGGTTTTTGTAAAAGTGAATCAGGGAATCCATTTTAAATACTGAACAAGAATTACATCAAATGTTTTATAAATCCATTATGTTTATTTTCATTTGACTTTGAAAACGTTGTTTAGGTTTCAATATTATACTGTTCAGATTATCATGTAAACTTTTGAGCTAGATTAGTGTCATTTATTCTGACAATGAATGATTTCTCTCTAATGCAGATATGGTTTAATCAAATACAAGGTGGCAAGGTATCAATTTCCTTTATGTTAGTTTTTTTTGTAAATGTTTCTTTGTAGGATATTGCTTTCATTCATTTCATGAAACTGAGAATTATACTCAAATCCCACTTATTTTACATTTTAAACATTTAAATCAAAACGATGTGACATCAAACTTTTTCCTTCATCCTGATAATATTTTAATTAAAGTCAACGTAAAGGAGAGTTTTTTTTAATGTCTGGATTTGTTTTATAATTTCAGTATTAAGTACAAGCAAAATAATTTAAATGTGATATTACATTTGCACAAATGGTTATTGATTGTGGAATAGTAAGGTCTTGAGCTTCTTTAATGACAGATAACACCTCATGTGGTTCTCAATTAGGAACCTACATCCCTTTTGTATCTCCTTTCTGCTGAGGGCCCATCTAAGAAGGAATGTAGTGGCATTGTGGGAGTTGGTTCCAACACGTTCTGAAGAAGAATCTCTGGACTCAAAGTGTTAATGCTGCTTTCTCTCCAGAGATGCTGCCAGACCTACTGAGTTTCACTAGCAATTTCTGTTTTTGTTTCAGATTTCCAGCATCCACAGTTCTTTGTTTTATCAAAGTAATAAATAAGTGCTATTCTACCATGAGAAATTCTTTTGCTATACCTTAAACTGAGCTAATAACCTCTTGAAGGATGAAAATCCTAACTTGGTTAGGGACAGCAAAGGCAATATGCTCAAAACTGAGATATGGTGCAGATATCCATGGTTTCAGAAAATAGTTAAGGAATATTCTGTTTCAGCTGCTACATTAGTAAATGCAATTATTTGAGAATTTTTTGCATTCCTTAACTGAGTTGCCTTAAGATTTCCAGAAATGGAATTTCTGCAGCGCCTTACTGCTTACAAAAAGTATAAATTATTTTTTTGCTCACTCTCCTCTTTGAATGGTTATATGCTCCATGATTACACAATAGGCACATACCATACAGAGTGGTTTGCAGTAAATTACTAGTGACCAGCTGATTAAAAATAATTCATGTTTTCTTTGTAACTGATCCCGTTGTCTGAAGGTAAAATCTCATCTGTTTTAATCTGAAAGCTATAACTTTTTAGTTATTGCCCCTGTAAAGTTACACGTATTGAAGATGATAATTGTCTATGAATGCAAGTCCCACTCCATAAAATATAATCCTGCACCATGCTACCAATCATCTTGTTGAGAGGAATACACTCATTTCAAATTTTATAGGCTGAAACATGTAAACTTATGAAATAAATGTGAAGCTCTAATATTCAGCAAAAATCATCAGTACAATGTTTAAACATAATGGCAATGATCTGTAATGGCCCTTTATAAGAAATATAAATCTTTTAAACATGAAATCCTGCTTGCTGCAAGAAAATTTGTGCCACTTCCAGTATCGACATAATGTCATACTGATTAGTTTCTCTCAAGCAAAGAATAAACAATCAATCAACAACAACAGACTACTGAACTGAAGCAAATTACTTATTTTGAGGTATTAGTTACAAAGTCAAGATTTGCAGGCAAACTTGATATTCCATTCATATTAGAAACAAAGACTAATAAACATATAACATATATAGAAAGCCAGAGAAGAAATCAGTCAACACAATTGTGGATTAATATTGCTTAAGGTTAAAATATGTTGATAATGAACAATCAGTACATGCAGATTACATAAGCCATTTGATAATTACAAAGACATCATCAAGTTAGTGGTAAAATATAGACCATCAATTTTTAAATTCGGTCATCTGGTTTTAATAACTGATGCTGGCATGGATCAAAATGAACTTCTTTAACAGGAAAAAAAAAACATGGATATAAAATGGCTGTAGTAATCACTTGACAACAAATTAAGGCACATTCAGGAAATCAATGTGGAATGTCAACTAAATCACCTGAGCTGAAGCAATCATTTTGTTTAAAGACATTGAAACCAGTCAGGCAGCAAGAAATTTGCATTTTTGTGATAAGTACCACATATTGAACATGAGAGTTTGCCTGCCACATTCAGTTTGAAAAAACAATGAAGGCAGACCTGAGAATGCACAAATGAATCATATTTCAGTGACTGGTTCGCAAAGCAGCAGACAGGAAGACGGATTGGTAGCAGTGAGCACTGGAAAATTCTTTCTCCCTATGTTCTCCTCTCTGTAACTCAAAAACCAGCATGGGTGATAAGATAAAGTGGAAAAATATCTGTTCACCAAAAATTCAGAGATTCTACAAATTTCACACTTAGTAAGGATAGAAGACATCAATCAAACAGCCATAGTACTAAGTTCAATTGTAACATTGAAGAACTTTAAAAACTTCATATTATTTGTCATCCGATTGTACTCGTCAGTCTTTTTAATTTTATATGTGTATTTTTTTTTATTCTTGGGGTTATTAAATAATTGAATTCCTCTTTTGTTTATTCAAGAAAATCTTGCAATTGACTCCATAATTTTGAACAGTACTACATCTTGAAGTATTACATAGCTGTGCGATAAAAAGAATTAAAAATCTTTATTGCTTACAAAGAACTGAGCTGATACACACCTCTGCAATTGGTTCTAACAATGTAACCATCAACAAAATGAAACAAGAAACAAATATCTTTTAAGATCAAAAGATACTGAGTATTTCTTCAGTTACAAGTGAAACAAATTAGATCGAAATTCTTCATTGCATATTGTTTGTTTATTTGGCTCTCTGCTTTAGACAACAGTGGTACATGGCTTAATGCATTCTTAATTTGCAATATAACATAATTTTGGTTGTCGTTTTGCATTTGTTGTTAATACTTTCTGGATTTGTGTATCTCATACTTTTGCTTTATTTCTGTTTTAATAGTTCAGAAAATAGTTCTATAAAGTCAGACATTTAAAACAGTGATGAGGAGGATATTTTTTCTCTGATGGTAGTGAATCTGTGGATTTTTTTTTACCACAGAGGGCTGTAGGAGTTGGGTCATTAAGTATATTCAGGGCTGAAATAGACAGATTTTTAATCAGTAA
Source organism: Rhincodon typus (assembly GCF_021869965.1). Lineage (NCBI taxonomy): Eukaryota > Metazoa > Chordata > Chondrichthyes > Orectolobiformes > Rhincodontidae > Rhincodon > Rhincodon typus. The sequence continues at coordinate 54,013,748 of NC_063342.1, read as the reverse complement.
TGGAATCAAGAGTAACGGCAAAAAGGCAGGAATGTGGAGTTGAGGATCGTCAGATCAGCCATGAATTCATTGACTGGCCAAGCAGACTTGATGGGCTGAAAGGCCTACTTCTGTTTCTACATTTTATGATTTTATAAAAACCTAGAAACCACTTGCAAGTCATTGAATTGATGATGTTCTTTCAATGTTGCAATAATTATCCAACTTTGCAGCAGTGATCCGAAAAGCCTTTCTGAATGTTCCATGCCTACATCTGCACTCTGCATGTGGTTCTTTCTGTCTCTGAGCTTTCTATTTGTAAGCTTAATTGGACATCATTAGCATATCATATTAGCATATTAAGCTGATTCCAGATTGACAAGCAAGATTGATAATGGGGAAGTTTAGACCAAGTCGACAATGAAGGGGCAGATGCTGGAAATACTTAAGATTCTACAGTGACCTGTGAGACTAGTTTAGCTACAACTCACTGAGTGTGTTAAACTGATGAGAATGCTGATAACATTTTGTGCAAGACATGGTGGAAAAGGAGACTGCAGTAATCTTGTATGCAAAGTTAATAAATTGTTATTTGATTTTCCATGCTATGCTAAATCCTATGATCCTGAAGCATTGGCTACAGGATTTGTAGAAACACAACATTTACTAGGTGTGAAATATACTGTACATCTGTGTGAGACACGAGGGTCTGACAAGACTGCCTGCCAAAATAATTGCCCCCCATGATTTATCTTTATTGATGATCACCCAGTAATTCGCTTGGATCCATTGAACATCGATCAGTATAGATTTACTCATTTTATTACTTGCTGCAGTTCATCCTGAGTTAATGCCACCAACAGTTGGCAGAAATCCCGGCTCTCTCTGGTATTGATATTTCTTAATAAAGCTCAAAATCTCACTGTGTCAAGTGAATCTGTACCTGTAGTTTTGTTTCATAAAATGCAGTAGAAATCTGTTTGCTAGTAAACTTAAACTAAGTGTAAAAATCCACTGTTTGTGGAAAGGTGACTACTTATTGAAAATTGTTGCACGAGTCTTAATGACTGGCAAAATTTGTCACTTATATTGGCCATGTACCGCGCATTGAAATACTTGTCCTCTAAATTCAGAGCCTTTTTGATTGGATGATAAGTGGAAGGAATTAAATCTGTGCTTGATGCTTGAAATAAAATTGCACAACGGCATTAATTTGTCATTCCAGCCTCTCCTGGAACTGCAAAAATAAAAATTGAAGATTTCTGGTTCCTTATGATTCCTTTTGAGGATTATAAGTTACACTATTCAATGTTAACTGCAATAAAATGAAACTCCACATATTGATATAGAACATAGAATAGTACAGCACTTGAAGGTGCTCCAACAATGGTGCAATTCTAAACTAATCCCATCTGTCCCTGTATTCTCTCTCTGTTCATGTGTCTGTCTAAATGCCTCTTAAACATTGCTATCATTTGGGTTTCCACTACCTCACCTGGCAGCATGTTCCAAGCACCTACCAACTGTGCAAAAAATTTCCCTTGCACATCTCTTTCATAGAGTCCCAACATTGTGGAAACAGGCCATTTGACCCAACAAGTCCACATTGATCTTCCAAAGAGCATCCCACCCAGACTCACCCCTCTACCCTATCCCTGTAATCCTAATGTAATGGCTAAGCTATCTGATTTACATATCTCTGGATCTACGGGCAATTTAATATGGCCAATCCACCGAGACTGCACATCTTTGGACTGTGGGAGGAAACCAGAACACCTGGAAGAAACCTACACAGACACGGGAAGAATGTGCAAACTCCACACAGACAGTCGCCCGAGGCTGAAATTGAACCAAGGACCCTTGCGCTGTGAGGCAGCAGTGTTAACTACTGAGCCACCATGCTGCCCCCTTTTAAACTTACCACCTCTCACCTTAGGCCTATGCTTTCTCGCTTTTGATATTTCCACCATGGAGAAAAGACTTCAACTACCTACCCTATCTATGCTTCATAATTTTATATACGTCTGTCTTCTGAATTTCACAGACCAGGTTCTACAACTAACAGAGACACTCTAATTTGTAATATTTGAGGAACAATTGCCTCATCTATGTGGACAACCTCAAAGATCAAAAGCTATCCAAAGGGGTGTCCACTTCAATTCTGCCATAGGACAGGAGTAGTAGTAATAGTAGTAGTAGTAGCAATAAAATTCAAAGGATTTATTTTGCTTGTCCAGGGTAAAAACAGACAAGCATTTGTCAAACCTTTTCCATTTCCCACTTCCTATTGTGTCATTGACTACACCTTTTCACACCATCTGGTTAAAGAGCACCACTTTCTTTTCCTGATATTTCATAAAAAAAATCAAGCTGCACTTATAATGTTTAACATTGGATTAAATAGTTGTTACTCGAATAGCCCTCAACCCCAAAAGATGGAGGACGGGAGAAAATTGGGGCTCTAAGAGCTGCTCCTTTTTTGAGGTACTTTCAGTGTTGAAGCTGACTTCCATGAATTCTTGGAGCAGTAATTACTGTTTTATAAGCTGTTGCTCTGTTTTGGAACTTTGGGGGGCAAAAAAAAGACCAAAACCACAGCACAATAAAACAGGAGAAAGAGAGAGATAGCAGGTACCATGTGGGAGGTGAAAAAAGTGAACCTGCACAGCTGTGTGACCAGTTGTGAACTTTGACAACTGACTGCCTTGGCTAAGATAACAAGGTGTAGAGCTGGATGAACACAGCAGGCAAGGCAGCATCAGAGGAGCAGGAAAGCTGACATTTCGGGCCTGGACCCTTCTCTGACTGCCTTGGCTGTTTAGTTTCACGTATCTCTGGATGTCTAAGTTTGTTCTTTTTTTCCTATATTCATTTGTGGGATGTGGACATCCCTGGCTGGCCAGCATTTCTTGCCCATCCCTAGTTGCCCTTGAGAAGGTGGTGGTGAGCTGCTTTCATGAACTGCTGCAGTCCTTCTGCTGGAGGGAATTCCAGGATTTTGACCCGGCGACAGTGAAGGAATGACGATATATTTCCAAGTCAGGATGGTGGGTGACTTGCAGGGAAACTTGGAGGTGGTGGTGTTCCCATATGTCTGATATCCTTGTCCTTCCAGGTGGAAGTGATTGTGGGTTTGGAAGGTGCTGTCTGAGGATCTTTGGTAAATTTCCAAGGTGGAATGAGCTGCCAAGTGGAGGCTGGTACAATCACAACATTTGAAAGGCATCTGGATGGGTACATGAATGGGAAGGGTTTAGAGGGATGTGGGCCAAATGCTGACAAATAGGACTAGATTAATTTCGGATATCTGCTCAGCATGGATAAGTTTGATGGAAGAGTCTGTTTCCATGTTGTATAGCTCTATGACTCTATATCATGATGAAGATAGTATGGTGTAATACAATGGAGCACCAAAGTGGCACTGTCATTTCTAGGAACACAGGTTCTTAGAAGTTCCTGATTCTCCTCCTTTCTTTGTGAGAAAATGTTGAACAAATGCCACATACCTTTCCAATACAGTTTGAAGGGAATCTCTAGTCTGTGGGGAAGGAGAACCAACAAAGCCATTTCTAGGTATTTTCTAACAGCTGGGATCAGAACACTATATTTTTGAAGGACTGTAAGCAAATTCTTCCATTTGCTCTCCTTCCCTGTGGATGGTCCATGACATGTGACAGACTGTTTCTTGAATGTGTCGACATTCCTTGAAGGGAAATCATTTGGACATCAGAATTAAGGAGGAAATGTGACAGACAAAATGAGAGTGAGGAAGGAGATGGAAGGTTTCAAAAACTGTGACATGAAAAATCTGTCAAAGGGAGTTGGTATTTCACCAAAAAAAATTATGTCAAATATTTATTCTGTGCATGTGAAAAAAATTACACCGCCAAAATAAATTGTGTATTGGTAATGAAAAGTATTGGGGTTACAGAAGTCAAGATTTGCATTTCATTTTCTGAATTTATTCAATGAGTGTAATGCAAAAAACATAATCTCAGTACAGGGCAGCTCAGAAATTACTTTCTGCTGATCACGTATTCAAAACAGTTAGTTTTTTTACTATTCCTCACACATACAAAGCATCCTTTTACGTCTGTAATGAATGGAAGTGTGGAATGAAGGTGGTCTTTGGTCCACCTCTTTTGTTCCAAAACTCGCTATGCTTTGGACTAGCTTGGGAAAGTTTCTGTTTCATGTGAAATTGTTTTTTTGTTTGAATTCAGTCCATTCAGGAACCTATTTAGAATCTTGGAGAGAGAATATCCTGGATATCATTACTGAAGAGCTTGTATCAAACTTGCAGACATCTTTAACGATGCCCTCAATAGGCACTGATTCAAAAGATTATAGGACTTTCAAGGAATGCAGTTGGTGCCATTCATTGTCCTGCTTACAACAGGAAAATAATTTTGTGTTGGAGACCACTAGTAGAAGTATGCCATTCATTGAATGAACTTGCTGTGAACTCCACTGAGTTCATTTGATTTTCCAGCACAAATTCTGCATTGTTGGTTCCTGCTATGTGATGAATTACATGAAACTATGTTAAATGTCAGTTTGAGTCAGATGCCTCTTAATCTAAAGGCAGTAAGTTTAAATCACATTTCCGATTTGGAGCTGAGCTGATTCTCCAACGTAACACCAAAGAAGTGCTGCCAAGCTAATGTTACTGCCCTTTGAATGGGATGGTAATTGAAAGCACTACTACTTGTCCTTTTCAGTGAGTCAGATAGATGATCCTATGGCACTATTCATAGAAGGGCCGAATAGTTTTTCTGGTTATGTGGTCAACACTTGCTCCTTAATCAAAATGATCAGAAAAAAGATCTTTATTTGTCGTATTCCTGTTTTTGAAATCTTGCCATGTATAAAGTCATGTGTTGTCTTTTCATTCAGTACAATTGTGATTGCACTTCAAACTTGAAGCATTTTAGGACGTCTGAGTTATGAAAGGCTCTGTATATACAGATCACTCCTCAATCTCAATCTAACCAAATAATTACCCAGCTTCTTTTGTACATATTATTTGCAACTATATTAACTGCTTTAGCAGGGAATCTATTCAACAGGATCTGAGCGAGGTGCAGTTCTATTGCCAGGCCTTGTTATTTCAATACTTGTTCCAACTTAAGTTATCTCCTTCTAGTTAGGTAATACATTCTTCCCCAAAGCTGGAAATTTTTTTGATCACATCTCATGTCATGTTCATTGTGATTGAAGCAAGATAAATTCAGTTTCTGATTGTCTGTCTGTTCAGAATTTACAGAACAAAAGTGAATTCCCAAAAAAGATGTGATTGTCCAAATACTGTGAACAGTTAAGTGCCCTGTCACCTAAATAATCATCTAGTAATCTCAAATAAACCAATATTAGTAAGTTGGTTTAGAACAGTTTCTTGTTCATTTTGCTGGATATTTGGATGAGTGATTCATTCTTAAACCATCCCCTTTCTCAACTTGGGCAATGTCATATCATTTCAGATTGATATAAAGCATTTGTTGTAAAATGATTATATGCTATAATATTAAAGAAAAAACATCTCTAATTTATTTAACTCAATGGTCTGACAACTTCTGGCTGTGTTAATTTCTGTTAGTATTCTTATTATTTACATATGAACAGGGAAACATATGAATTAGGACCAGAATATGACACATGACCTCTCGAGACAGCACTGCCAATCAATTAGATCATGGCTGATCCGATTGTGACCTCAAATCCACGTTGCTGCCTACGTGATAAAGTTAAACTCCATTGTTAGTTAAAAATCGATCTACCTTTGTCTCAAAAGATGTGCAGGTTAGGTGGATTGACCATGCCAAAATTGTCCCATGGTGTCCAGGAATGTGCAGACTGGGTGAATCAGCCATGGTAAAAGGGGATAGGGTTGGGATTGGGTCTTCAGAAGGTTGTTGCAGTCTCGATGGGCCAAATGGCCTCTTGCTGCACTGATAGGATTCTATGAAAAGTACTCAATGACTCCGCATCCACCTCACCGTCAAGGAGTGATGGTTCTAAAGACTCATGACCTTCCGAGAGAAATTATTTTTGATCTTCTCCAAACTAAAGGGAAACGTCTTATTTCTAAACTGTGTCTCATAGTTCTGTCAATCCCACCAAGGGAAGCATCCTTTTAACATCTATTCTGTCAAGTCCTCTCAGTATCTTTTATGTTACAATAAAATCATCTCCCGTTCTTCCAAACTTTAAAAGATATTGCCTGGTCTGTCCGAATTTTCCTCATTTGATAATACTCCCAGCTGAGGTGTAAATCCAGTAAAGCTTCCCCGAACTGCTTCTAAAGCATTTACGTCTATCCTTAAATAAGTAGACACAAACTGTCTCCAATATTTCATAATGGCTTCACCAATGTTTGATTTAAAGTTTCTTCCTTTTACATCCTTACTTTTATATTCCATGCCTTTTGCAATAAGCAACAACATTCCTAAGCACTTGTTGCCTGTGCTTGCTGATCTTTTGTGATTCTTGTACGATGGCATCCAAATTCCTCAATCTGTACCTCAGAGTTCTGCAATCTCTCTCCATTTTAAATAATTTGCTGCTTTCCTATTCTTCCTGCCAAAGTGAACAAGTTCACATGTTCCCATATTTATACACCTTCTGCCAAATATTTGTCCATTCATTTAGTTTTCCACAGGACGTGATGTCACTGGCTAGGCTACTCTTTGATATCCATGCTAACTGAGTAATAGGTAGTGATGAGCTGTCCTCCCGAACTTCTGCCATCCATGTTTAAGTACAGTACTGTTAAGAATGTTCTCAGATTGTGATACAGTGATAATGGAGGAATGGTGGTATAGTTTCAAGTCAGGATGGTATTGGCTTGGAAGGGAACTTACATGTGGTAGTGTTTGCATCCATCTCCTGCCCTTTTCATGGGTCATGGGTTTGGAAAATGCTGTTGAACGAGTCTGTGGATTGCTGCTGTGTATCTTGTAGATAATATGCACTGCTTCAATCATATGTCATTGGTGGAGGGAATGATTTTCAAGGTGGTGTATGGGATGCCAGTCAAGCATACTGCTTGTCCTGGATGGTGTTGAACTCTTGAGTGTTGATGGAGTTGCACACACCTAGGCCAGTGGAAGGTGTTCCTTCACACTGTTCACTAAAACCTCGCAGATAATGAACAGATTTTTGGTGAGTTAGGAGGTGAGTTACTTGCCACAGAATTCCCAATTTCTGACCTGCTCTCGTAATGAGAGTATTTGTATGATTAGTCCAGTTCAGTTTCCAGTCAATGTCAACCTTCCAGGATGTTGATAGTGATTGAGATTCACCAATGATAAAGCCACGATATGTCAAGGAAAGATGGTTAGATTCTTTCATTGGAAATTGTTTTATGTTGCAATTGCATGGTGAAAATGTTAATTGTCACTGAAAAGTCCAAGCCTGAATGCTGTCCAGGTCTTGCTATATATGAACACAGTAACAAAAACAAAGCTGCTGGAAAAGCTCAGCAGGTCTGGCAGCATCTGTGAAGGAAAAAAAGAGTCAACGTTTCGGGTCCAGTGACCCTTCCTCAGAACATTGCATTGGTATCTGAGGAGTCACTATTGCTACTGCAAATTGTGCAATTATCAGCAAAAATCCCTGCTTCTGATATTATCGTGTTACAAAGACCCTTGGTGAAGCAGTTAAAGCTGGTTGGGCCTCAGACATTAACCTTGGCAAACTCCTGCAGTGATATCCTGGGATTAAGAATATTAACTGCCACAAAAGCATTCATCTTCCTTTGTGCTAGTTACAACACCAGCCAGTGCAGAGTCTTCCCCATGGTTCCTTTGGCTTTAGTTTTCCTCGGGTTCCTTGATACCACAGGAAGTTAAATGTTGTCTTGATATGTGCAGTCACTCTCATCTCACCTCTAACGTTCAGCCCTCTTGTTCAAGGCTGTAATGAGGTTTAACTGAGTGGCCCAGCAAAACCCAAGCTAACTTTCAGCAAGCAGGTTATCGCTGTGTAAGTGCAGCTTAATAACACTGTTGCAATCCCTTCCTTTGCTGTTGATCAGGAGTAAACTAGTATGCATTGACCAGTTGAATTTGGCCTTTTTTTTTGTGAATAGGGCACATCTGGGCAATTTCTCACATTGTTGGCTATATGCCACTTTGGTGCCTGTACTCGAACAATGGGCGTATAGTTAGTTCTGTAGCACATGATTTTTTAGTCCTCATGACTGGGTGTTATCAGGGCCCACAGCTTTTGCAGTATCCATCTTTTATTGTGTTGCCAATTTGCAAATATTCTATTCGGCTTACATTAGGAAAAGTTACCGTCATGAAATTGAATTGTGTCCTCACTCAGTTAAATCACTTAAACATTTTCAGGGATTATTTGTGCTCATACAATAACAATTTCCCTGATCCCTTCAGAGTTTGAGCTGAGTTATGGGAGGATGAGCCTTTCATTTTTTTTTCCAGATTAGATCATGGATATTTGCACAAAGGTACAGCCCATAACTTTGCACAGTCACCGTTTTCTCTCAGTGGATCGGTATGCCAATGTACTCGGGTGCATGTCAGGTTTGGAACAAGGTTTTTAAAGCCATATGATTACCATGAGCTTTTAATCTAAAGGAATAACATCTCAATAAAGCAGTCAATCTGGCAATGTTACATAACAGGATTGTGATCATTATTTTCCACAACTAATGTTTCATTCCACATAAAAAATGGGGTGAAGTTAATGTTTCTCAAACATCCAGCTAGGGTGTGGGTAGTATGCTAGATGGATGTTTTTCTCCTAATTGTTCTTGAGGAGGAGTTTCGCTGACCAAAGCGCACAGGAGAAAATTGGGCTGAGTAGATCATATAAGCTTTAAATGTCAATTACATTTACAGTCCTTTTTAGCTGTAAGAGGAATATTTTTTGTATTATTCACAATCATAAAGAACATATAAAGTCCAATTGCTTTCTCTATACCCAATTAAATTGGTTTGTCAACCAGTGAGCACCCCTTCTTTCCTACATTATAAATTGTTGTGATCATTTGAAATTTGGCATTTCTGAGTTTGTCCTGATTATTGGAAGACAAAAAATCTTTGACAACATCTCACTTTTCAGCAACTTTCAAGAAGATGATTTCATTCACATCCCTCCTTTTGTGGCCACAATTGTTGCAATGTAGAAAACAGCAATATGACTTATTAACTTTTGTGGTGGTGGTTGAGCCATAAGTATTACCCAAGATTCCAGGGATACTTTCCCCATTCCTCTTCAAAATAGCTCATCTATCTGAAAGCACAATTGGAGCTTAATTTTATCATTTCATCCATATGGTGGTACTTCAGCCAGTGCAGTACTGCCTTAACACCACCTATTTTTTTTTTTTTTGTTCAAATCCTGGACACTGGCACAAACTCCAAGACTGAACCATACCTGATGCATTCAACAGGCAGGTACGTCAGATAGGCTGCTTTCTCATCCTCCCTGCATATGTTTCAACTACATGGCATACCCAGGAGATACTTACAACCTTTGAGAGTAAAATCTGCCTCTTTATGGTCAAGTCTTGAGTTGAAAGGGCATTTCTCAAAACTGAATGTTATATCTGTTACTGCAGTGAATGGCAATAATGACAGTGAGATTATTTAATAACAGACAGTTTTTAAACTTTGTCATGGAAAATGGGAATGAAAGAGGTGATCAAGAGAAGTGTAACCTCCTTTATAAGTATGGTTTGACAAGAAGAAAACTTTAAATCAACGAGGATGTGTTTTTGACCACGTTTTATGATGCTTTTCTCTGATTATGAGTCTGTCCTGTCCACTTCTGGTGTTTTCATCCCATGGATATTTTCCCTACAAAAGAAAAATCAGAATGTAACCTGCACCAGTCCTTTTTCCACGTTCTTTAAGAACTGGTTGACACAAACCTTAACTGAATTTGCTTCTCTTGCTGGTAATTTCCATCCATTTTTTTAATGTCAGGAAAAGCAGCGCTGCGCTTAAGTGTTCATTATTTGGGAAATGATGGTTGTCACGTTGTAGCAAATATCTTAATCTGGGTTTAAATTTTTATTTACTGCTTGTGCATATATTGAGAATGTATATACAGCAGCAAATCAAGTCTGGCACAGCATAAGCTTTCAATTAACATTCAAAGGATTGAAGCAGGCTGCTCTTTTGTGTTCCCAAAATTGAGCCTTTGTGAACACTTCCTACCCATATTTGCTTCAGTCATCTTCTGTAAAATATACCCAACTGGTCCAGTAATATTTGATTTATTCAGGTTCTAGGTTTTTATTGTGAAGTTCTATTCCAGTATATGTGCAAGGTATAATCTCTTCCTTTTCCAAAATGGGTTACTTATTGGGTACGTGCATTTCAGTGGCCAAGCACTATTTCTCACTGGAACTAAGATGAATCAAAGCTTTCAACTGCAATGAAGTCATGGCACTCTATAAGCAGGGCTTATTCAGAAATGTGGCCTGGAATGGATCAGATATTGGGAGAAAGAGGATTACTTTGTGTAGCGTGCAACTGCTACAACACTGGGTTAGGTTTCAGGTTGATGAAGAGCGAAACCAGGAGTATGCACAATGATAATAAAATAAACTTCTAACATCTATAGCTGTGTTGCTGCCATTTCTCATTCTACTGATATTGTTCGGCATTCCTGTTCTTAACAGATACTAAATACAATGTGCTAATTAATATTTTTCCTTGTGCCTTTTCCACATGTTTTATCTTCTCTGTCCCTGATAGTATCCGTCCTGCCTCTCAATACCCACATCAAACTGCTGGTGGAAAATTTATGAATTCCCTTTCATGGCCACTGTTATTCTATTCTCATCTTCCCTCTTTGCCAGTCCCGTTCTCCCCTTCATTTCCATTGTTCAGGATATTGTATTGATCTGCATCCCACCTGAAGAAGTCACCTAACATCATTCAAGCACTTTCATTTTCATTCAACATAATTCTCTGTCTCCCCTACTATCCAAGAAGTCTTACCTTACACCTTTGTTGGAATGGACTTATCCTGCACCTGAAAAACTTCCTTCATAAAGATCACCCACTGTTCAGACTCATTTTTCCTGTCAACGTTTGGATCCATTTTATTTGGTTTAGATTCCTCCTCGTCCTGTTGAAATTAACCTCCTTCATCTCATTGAAATTAGATCTCTTCCAATTTACGTCTATGTTCGATTGTTCCCTGCTCTTTTCCATTGCAATCATGAGTTTAGATCAGTAATGTTCACTCTTCCCCTCAAGTTGCCTGGTGAGATTTTAATTCAGTGTTATGTTTTGCATCTTGACAACTGCTGGCACAGTTTAGCAATGATAGTCACAAGTGTGTTCTCAGGCATTATAACTATACTTGAATGGCCATTATATGTTACATGTCAGTAGTTATATTTGTAAATTTGGAAGGGTGATCACTCGATCTTTGTTTAGACATCTGTGTATTGTTGCTTTTAGGTTTGCATGTTACAAATATTATTGTTTAACCAACACAGCACACTTAAGTTTTAAACTGTAATGAATATCAGAGATCGTACATAATTGTTATTCTTTTCAGGAAAGTGCAGAATAATTTTATGTATGTAATGTCATGACCCTGATAAGAACAGTGCACTGGAAATCATGCCTCGCCATCCACAATTCATCACAAGTGTGTAAATGATCAATTCAATCACAAAAGTGGTTAACTTGCAAGACTTTGAATTCTGGGATAAACTTTCGGCAGGTTTCATCACCAAATGGGAAAATAAAAACTTATTTATTATAGGAAACTTATCCCTTAACAAGTGAACATTGGATTATTAATTACTGATTTGCAAACAAACTATACCCTTTAATCTGAACAACTACACTTTTTTTCATAAATAGGAAAGACAAAACAGACAAGATAAGCAGTTTGTGGGTAGAAAAATTAGGCAAAAAGGAACAGTGTGTGTGGAATGAGGTGATTTATCCAGAAGTTCCTTTTTGATTTATGGTGACAATGTCAAATTAACTACTGTTGAAATGCTTAACTCAGTAGCCAGTCATTTGGACCTACGACTTTTGCTTCATGAGAAGTTCTTTGTTTCAGAGTCTTTTAATGCTGATTTTCTTCTACTAAGAGCGAGAGAAAGAAAACTGACTTATTTACAGACTTCTTCAGGCCTGAGTGCCAACTGCTCCCTTCTCAATCTGTGACAAAACGGTTGCTTAAAACAATGCAAAAGCTATTGCTAAGCAGACTTATTTTTCAATCCCAAAACCCCTGGTGACCTCTTGTCTCACAAAAGCATCGAATATAGTTTCTCCAAAACTTATGTGCTCTTGTGTAATGACTGAATGATAGGACACAGTGCTGCAGGGTGTAATTTAAGACTGGTTCATTCTCTACAAAACAGCAGTTCCATTTTCCAAAACTGATATTTCAAATAAAATATATGTAGTCTTACAGTATCCTTCTCCATCACCTTTCTCCCAAAACTGCATAGTAATGATGGTAATTTTTATGTTAGTATTAAAGAACGCTGATGATCCCCAATTTTTACACTGCCTTTTTTCCAGGGTGCATTTTGTATTTTTGTAAAGTGACGGTAATTATGCAGAACATCAGGAGAGGAGCAATTTTAGCTCTGTACAAAAACTACGTACAGTGAACCTATTGTTCAAATATCTTTAAGAAGTGCTTTCTGCCTGTTAAAGGTCCATTTTGAAATCTATTTCTGACGTGCAATGAATATTACTGCTGTTGGTCTTGAGGGTGAAGGTTATTTCATTGTGTATAGAACGTTGCTGTTTGAACTTATCCGTGATGATTTATAAGGAGATTCTTCGTGCTGCTGTTTTACAGGCATTACAGAATGGAATTGGAAGCCGGCAAGATGTTGTCACATCTCTGAATGTGACTGGGGAGGAGATTGTTGGAGAGTCATCAGCATCCGATGGTGCCATCCTTAAGGAAAAGCTCAGCAACCTGAACAGACGTTGGCAGGAGATTTGTAGACAGGTGGATGACAGAAAGAGAAGGTAATCTTAAAACTTTCTTCCCATATTTTGTTGTTGGTTTGTTCTTGATGTGCAGTGCCTAATATTTTTTCTATCCAGGTTGCAATATTAATTTCAAGTGTAGCGGATGAGGCTTAGTCTCTGCAATATATCTGGAATTCCGATAGTTTATTCACTGAGAATTTCACAAGTGCTCCTGATTGCTATAAGTTTGGTGGATAGTCGCATTTCAGCTAATTTTCCACTTAACTTATCACAGTCTAACATGGTGATTGTCTATTTGATGATTTGCCAGTGGGTTTCTATATTCCAGCTAAAGCATTTCACCAGCCACTGTTATAAGAAAATAATGGTTCGTTCTTGTTTCATTCAAATTTTATTGTTGTTGATTTGTTGAATTTTAATTAGGTTTTTCTTTAAGTTAAATGGTTTTTGAAGAAAAAGAAACCTTTCCATATTGATTCACCCGGTAAACAAGGTGATATATGTAAAAATGCAGGGTGCTTATTAATATAGTCATCCTTAGATAGATGGTTAGAATAGTTGGTTAGACGACTTAGATGCGACTGAAGTGTTCATTCCTGTAGTGATCCAGCTTGGCTCCTAGATAACTTTTGTGTTGACTTTGGTTGACAGAGTGTTCATAGAAGCGCTGAAGACCATTAGGAATTAAAACGCCCCATACCTGCCACTCTCACCTGATCTTTGGGCTCGGTGCAAACTAATTGTTCATAAGACTATTCAGGCTATCTTAGAGTATGGAATTGGCAATGTTTATTGATGGCTTTCAATATTAAGAAATATAATTAACATAAGCTGATGAAGTTGACAATCTTTGTATATGATATGACAAACATCCTTAACTAGATTGGGAAAATCAAACTATCAACTTTATTGGACTTACAGGAATGGTAATGTCAACCTTGTTAAGTGAAAGTAATATTTGACTTGAATATCTTTGAGAACATTATTACCAGGCCAAATGTGGGGGAGATATTGGCATTGGAGTATTATCACTATACTAGTAATGTGGAGACCCAGGTAATTTTTAGAGACATGTTCAAATTTACCAAGGCACATGATGAAAAATGAATTCAGTTTAGAAGTCTAATGATGTCCATTAAACCATTGTTGATTATTAGAAAAAAAATCTGGTTTATTAATGTCTTTTAAGGAATGAAACTGCCATCCTTACGTGGTCTGGCCTATATGTGACTCCAGACCCACAGCAATGTGCTAGACTCTTAACTGCCCTCTTAAATGGCCTAGCAAGCCACTCAGTTGTGACATCAGATAGATCACCTGACATCAACTTAGGCATCAAAACGACAATGGGAAAAACAGCCCTGCTACTTCTGCAAAGTCCTCTTTAAGAACAGATGGAAGTTGGTGCCAAAATTAGAACAGCTGTCTCTCAAACTAGTCAAGCAACTGCCTGATATAGTGATAGACACTGCTCGTGACATTTCAGGTAGTGAAACAGCCCATGTCCAAATGCAGCAAGACCTACACAATATCCAGGTTTGGGCTGACAAGAGGCAAGTAACATTTGGCAGGCAATGACTATCTCCAGCAAGAGAGAATCTAATCACCACCCCTTGACATTTAATGGCAATGTTATCACTGAATTCCTCACTGTCAATATCTTGGGCATTCCCATTGACCAGAAACTGAACTGGACTAGCCACATAAATATAAGTTGCTACAAAAGCAGTTTAGTGTCTAGCAATACTGCAGTAAGTAACTCACCTCCTGACTCTCCGAAGCCTGTCATCCAACTGCAAGGCAAAAGTCAGGAGTGTGATGGAATACTTGCCACTTGCCTGGATTGGTTCAGCTCCAACAATACTGAAGAAGCTTGACACCATCCTGGACACACTGCAGCAGCTTGATTCGCACCGCACCCACAAATATCTACTCTCTCCACCACTGATGCACGTAAGCAGGAGTGTGTTACATTGACAAGATGCAGTGCAGAACTTCTCCAAGGCTTCTTAATGAGCACTTTCCAAAACCACAACCATGTCCATCTAGCAGGGCAAGAGCAGCAGATACTTGGAAACACTACCATCTGCAAGTTCCCCTCCAAGTCACTCACCGTCATGGCTTGGAAATATATTGCCGTTCCTTTACGGTCACTGTGTCAAAATCCTGACACTCCTTTGCTAACGGCATTGTAGGTCTACCTACAGCAGATGGAATGAGCAGTTTAAGAAGGCAGCTTACCACTTTCTCAAAGGCAAATAGGGTTGGGTAATAAATGCTGGTCTAAGCAGTGACACCCACATCCCACAAATGAATTTAAAAAATACAACCTGAAGTTGACATAATTTTCAAACAGCATTTAATAAAATGCTGCATTATAAGCTTTTCAGGAAAGTTAAAAATTGTAGAATGAAAGGACCGTTGACAGCAGTGATAGGGTAGTGGTGAAGCATTTTTTTTTTCAGCTAGAAGAAGTTATGTAATGAAACACCCCAGGGATCAGTAATAGGATCACTGCTTTTCTTTATCTGCATTGATGATCAATAGTTGTGCGCAAAAAACAAGACTCCAAAACTTGCAGATCATGTAAAATTTTTAATTCTTGTTAACTGTGGGGTGTACAGCAATAGACTTTGAGAGGTCATGGACATGCTTGTGAAATAACTGGACAAGTGACCAATGGGATTTAAATCTGAAGTGATATCTTTTGGCTGGAGAACTAAGAGGAGGCAAATAAAGGGTAAAATTCTATTTGAACTGCAGGACCTGAAGGATTTCGACACATGCGTGTTGAAATTGAATGAAATGGCAAGGCACATTATAAAGACCTCTGGGACTCTGAACCTTATTAGAAGCATAGAGTACAAAAACAAAGGGGGTATACAATACAAAATTGTTAAGGTACAGAAGGAGGCTGTCATGTCTGCACTGCTGTCTGAGCATTTTCCCCACAACAGTGCTCAATTTTTCTATTTAAATAATCATCCAATGCCCTCTTGAATGCCTCAATAACCTGCCTCCACCAAATTTCCAGGCAGTGCATTACATTGTGTCCAATTGAGCACCACGCTGTAGACAGGATATGAAAAAGCTATCGAGTGCAGAAAAAAAAGGAATGTTTCCAGGATCGAGGCCCTTGAGTTATGTGGGTAGATCGGAGAAACTGGGATTGTTATCTTCAGCCAAAAGATTAAGAAAAGACTTAATGGATGTGCTCAAACTTTTGAAAGGCCTATAAAAAGAGTAGATAGAGAGAAACAGTTCCCAAAGGAGGAAATACTGCAAACTAGAGGATTTCAGGTCAACGGCAAAAGAACCAAAGACACCATGAGGAAAATCTATTTTTTGCACTGCAAATGGTCAGCAGTTGGAATGAACTATCTGAAACTGTACTTGAGGCAGATTAAGTCATGGATTTGAAGTAGGTATTGAACAATTATTCAAAGAAAAATCTTTAAAATTGCAGACTGCAAGGCAAATGCTGTTGAAGTAGAACTAGCTGTGTTGCTCTTGCGAAGTAGCCAGGGATATGATTGGTAGAATGGTCCTACACTGTGCTTGTGACCATTTTAAAATTCTATGCTTTGGACCATTTTGAGCAGACAAATCATGTGCACACCAGTCATTAATTAATAATGCTTATATCTTCATTATTGCTTAATTTAGCAACATTCGTTTTCATACATAATTTTTTTTTACTTTGTTAGGCTATAGACAAATGTGAGAGGTGAATTAAAGTATTTTATTCTTTGCCTCCTCCTCTGTAAGCAAAATGTTTCATTTTTTTCGTTATTTATTTTCCATTGTGAAATTGGCCATTTTGTGTTCCTCAACAAGTCCTGTTTTTGTGATTTTTAAGTGACCCACAGCAAATTCTCTTAGGGGTTAAAACAAAAGGTCTTGCATAATGTTAAATTATTGCAACTTACATGTACAAGAGTGCATCTACACACAAACACACATGCATGTAAGGAAGAAAAGAGGTGATAATTCAGAGTAATTTAAAAATCAGAGTTATGGGCATTAATCCATATGACATAGCTCGAGTCCAGAAAGTGAGTGTCAAGTGAAGATCCTTGGAGTTGGTTGAACTTGCAGAATTCCTTTCTATTTTGAATGCGGAATAAGAAGAGGTTGCATGTTCAGTTTTCAAGGGGACACAAGATTTCCTCTTGAAACAGGTTTCAATGGTGATTTAGACTAGAGTCAGGCTTAGCTAAGCCTGAAGTCTGGCTGTGGTGTTGCCAGTTAGATTCTTAGCAGACTGATATAATGATAATAACAAATTCCATCTTACCAATATAGTTCAGAAATTACAACTAGCCGTTGTTCAAAGACAGTGAGTTTTGGTCATGTGATGGGGTTTCTGTATGAATCAGTTTCAACTTAATGAGGCTGGTTATATTTAAAAATTGTTTCCCATCTTGCAGGCCATTACCATTGTTCATTTTTGTATGATAAATAGTGAGCAATTAGAAACACCTCAGACACCATGAGCTTCAGTAGCTTCATTTAAACAGAACAGGCTGGGGAATACTTCTCATCTATTTGTCTTTTAAGTTTGTGCAAGGGTGTGTTGTTCCAGGAGAATGATGTCTAAGTTCTGTCCTGGTAACTGCTGACTGAAATCTTCCAGAAACTGTGGTCAGTTTGCATCATGTGATTGATGGCGGCCACGTTTTAATCCAATAAAGTTAATTTAAAACTTAAACAAGGCAGTATAACTTTTGAGATAACAAGGTGTAGAGATAGATGAACACAGCAGGCCGAGCAGCATCAGAGAAGCAGGAAAGCTGACGTTTCGGGTCTGGACCCTTCTTCAGAAAGGTCCCAAAACGTCAGCTTTCCTGCTCCTCTGATGCTGCTTGGCCTGCTATGTTCATCCAGCTCTACACTTTGTTATCTCAGATTCTCCAGCATCGGCAGTTCCCCCTATCTCAGTATACCTTTTGAAACAATTTATTATTGCTCTTTGTGTCTTTTGGACCTGAAAATAGCATTTAATTTGGCAGAAAAGCAGAAAGGGCAGTATTTTGTTTTTTTTTTAGGGGGATGCAACTTCTGTATTCTCCATGTATAGTATGAAATTCTTGGTTTCAAAATGCTGTTGAATATTTTGATCAACAATGCATTTTACTTTGTTTTTTTTTTGGGGTTGTTTGATCTTCCGTCTCTTCTCTCGCCTGCTGTGTTCCTTTTTTTAATGGAAACATTAATAAATGAAATGGTTGTGCTTGCTTAAGTCAGACATGTGAGGCATATAAACCTGTAAAATTAAGCAATCTTGTGAATAGTCTTCCATGCTTACAGCTGTGTCACTTTTCACTTGCACTGTTTCTCCCAATGTCTCTTTTAATATACTACTTGCCATTTCTGTGAAATATAAAATAGGTAAAGTTTTTTTTTAAACTTTGTGGGCACCATTAACTCATTTGCTATTAGTTAGGATCCCAAAATTTTAGTCACAATGAAAGTAAGGAAGTCAAAGAAGGCAAGAAAGGCTTTGGTGCTTTTGTTCTGTTTATGCTATTTTAACTTCCATTTTACTCTTAGAGAGACAATAAAGTAGTTATTGAATCTCTGTTACATTTGTAAACACAGCCTTGAGATATATCAGGTGACGAGGAATGTACAGTAGAATTTGAGAACTATTCAGTGATGCATTGAGTGAGTCAATGTGTTCTACAAGCTAACAACCCATGAGGATTTATAGGTCAAAGCAAAGAGGTCCAGATTCAGAATACAGCGATTCTTGAATGCACAAAGCAATTTTGTTAATGGGGATTGGTCCAGATGTGTGAGACACATCAACAAATCATCTTGATCCCAACAAGACAAAAGGAATGCCATTCAAGATAAATATCATCAAGACTGAAGGTAGCAGAAGGTTACAAATTTGAAACCTGAAACCAGAAAAGTGGTGCAATATTTGGGCAGTACATTGTGACGTACTGAAGAATTTGTCATTGCAATACAATTTGGGTATATTTTTAGAGTTTATATTCTGAAACAGATTGATGTATGAATTGATAAATGAATCAAGTTACTAAATGGAAAATCATGTTTATCTTGATTATCTTTATGATTATGATTATCTTTAGCAGAAAGACGACATCAAAAAATACTTGAGAATTTTGTTCTACGCAATTGACTAGTGCAGCTTCTATCTATTGTCAGAAGGTTTCTGTGAAGTATAAAGTGAAGAGATGTATTCATGAGGGCACTGTTGATAACAGTTTAGTGACTATGTATTGCTGTTATGGCTGTAATATGACACAGGCAAATCTGGTTAGTAATGCTGAATGCATTAGGAGTCAAATGGTAGGCCATATTGCATCAACTAGCTGAGCAAAGGCCAAAGCAGGAAAGAGGATGTCTTCATGTGTTGATGGAAAACAGCAAGATCATAAGATGGAATATGCAATCTTACATGAAAAGGAGTGAGGGAAATATGTATGGCAGAATCTTAAATGGATCTGAATGTCTGTGGCAAGATTGGTTGCAGAATCAGATGAGAAATTCAGCAAGGCCAACTTTGATGTTAGGAGTGTCTTGCTTCATCTTTTATGCTTTTGACAAACAGCACAGCATGTTTCTCACAAAGCAGTAGCAAGCTGTCATTTGGGTGGATCATTGCTTATTAAATACCTTGTTAATGGAGGAGTGGGGGAGAAACATCTTGCTGTACAGCACATTGAGACATCAATCTAACATCTGTAGCATGAACCAGCTGCCTGTGCAGCAAGCACACTCCCTGTGTATTTCAAGCAAATGGCCACATGGGATGTTGCTGTCATTTAGGGCATCCCGTTACCATCAGTCAGAGTCACACAGCCCAGGGGCTCTGCCATGGTCAGTCATCCGCTTGGCACCCTCACCACCACATGATCTGTCTGACTGGAGTCTGGGGAGTGGGTAATCGTCAGTCCTGAATGGCTAGCAGCGGCAGTCAGGAGAGTCACAAGTTGTCAGTTTGGGAGCTGCTCCTCAAAATAGGTCAGAATTCTGGGGAAATCACAGTCCAAGGTGCTCCGTTAATTATTAAGAAGAGTGCAAGAAGGATCTGAAGGAGAATGGGAGCCAAGATTAGACTGGGGGGTTGCAGGAGGCTTTTGTATACATGGGGACGAGGATAGTGATGGCAGAAAACTACAGGGGAATGGGGAGTACCTAAAATAGTAGTGTGGTATGTTACGAGAGGCATGGGAGACCGTGGCCTCAGCATTTTGCACCTACACATGGAGAGTGAACATGCTTATGCATCAAGTCTTTGTCAAAGGCAATTGGAACATGCCATTGGTACCATCCAAACTATCATTGTTAGTTAAAAGCCAGAAGCTGTATCTGACCTTAGTTATCTTCTTAGCATTATTCAATCTTATTCATCATTTTCTGCCAGCATGGCTTGGAATAGTGTGAGCTCCCATGACGAGTTGTTGATGAAGGATGTGAAATGAGATTTGTCGAAGGCACAAGATGATCACTATGATGCATGGAGGAGAAGTTTGATGAATGCTGCACTCTTTGTTCAATGCAAAACAAATTGGGACTTGAGGATGGCATGGAGTTGGGGCAGTGATCATTCATGTCATGGATAATGGTGAAAAAACTGTTGCTGTGTACACTGATTGAGAGTGAAGGTAATTATGCACAGAAAGAAAAGAAAGTGCTTAGTTGCTATCGTTTTCAGTGTCAAAAAGTATTCTAATCAGTTGTTGTTGGGTAGAAACTTTATAATTGTTACAGATCATAAACACCAAGTTGCTGTTCAGAGTTGAAAGTCTGCAATACTGACAATGGCAGACATATAATTTTACATTTTTGTGCAGTAAACATGATAGCAATAGCATTCACCTTTAACTAAAGGGTTTAAAGAATATGAGCCAAAGGCAGCTATGTGGACGTAGGCCATAGATCAGCCATGATCTTATTGTATGGTGGAATAGGCTCGAGGGGCTGAATGGCCTATTCCTGTTGCTATGTTACGATGAATTAGGAGACTCAGCACAATAGACATGGTGTGAGAAAGGTACAGCCCACTGCTCCTAATATATGTGACCAATAGTCTGTAAAACAATGTAAGACTATCAGTCTGCAAGATGACAAAGAGATCACGTTTGGAGTCTTGGACCAAGTCATACAACAGCTAGAAAAGCTGTAACTGAAGGTGAAAATTAAAATATTGCTTCGTGAAGAGTGCTTAAAGAGAGTGTGTTCTTGAAGGCAGGTACAGTGGTTCACAATATAGCTTCATAACATTAAAGAAAATTGTTGGTAAATGGATACAATCACTTATAATGAACCAGAAGATGAACCAAGGAGGTAGAACATAGAACATAGAACATTACAGTGCAGTACAGGCCCTTTGACCCTCGATGTTGCGCCAACCTGTGAAACCAATCTGAAGCCCATCTAACCTACACTATTCCAATATCATCCATATGTTTATCCAATGACCATTTAAATGCCCTTAAAGTTGGCGAGTCTACTACTTTTGCAGGCAGGGCATTCCACGCCCTTACTACTCTCTGAGTAAAGAACCTACCTCTGACATCTGTCCTATATCTATCACCCTTCAATTTAAAGCTATGTCCCCTCGTGCGAGCCATCACCATCCGAGGAAAAAGTCTCCCACTGTCCACCCTATCTAATCCTCTGATCATCTTGTATGTCTCTATTAAGTCACCTCTTAACCTTCTTCTCTCTAACGAAAACAGCCTCAAGTCCCTCAGCCTTTCCTCAGAAGACCTTCCTTCCATACCAGGCAACATCCTGGTACATCTCCTCTACACCCTTTCCAATGCTTCCACATCCTTCTTATAATGCGGTGACCAGAACTGTACGTAATACTCCAAGTGCGGCCGCAACAGAGTTTTGTACAGCTGCAACATGACCTCATGGCTCCAAAACTCAATCCTTCTACCAATAAAACCTAACACACCGTACGCCTTCTTAACAACCCTATCAACCTGGGTGGCAACTTACAGTGATCTATGCACATGGACACCGAGATCTCTCTGCTCATCCACACTACCAAGAATCTTACCATTAGCCCAGTACTCTGTAATCCTGTTACTCCTTCCAAAGTGAATCAC
>NC_063342.1:53942058-53981718 GCF_021869965.1 Rhincodon typus | reverse complement strand
TAATGCGGAAAAGTGTGAGGTGATTCACTTTGGAAGGAGTAACAGGAATACAGAGTACTGGGCTAATGGTAAGATTCTTGGTAGTGTGGATGAGCAGAGGGATCTTGGTGTCCATGTGCATAGATCACTGAAAGTTGCCACCCAGGTTGATAGGGTTGTTAAGAAGGCGTACGTTGTGTTAGGTTTTATTGGTAGAGGGATTGAGCTTCGGAGCCATGAGGTCATGTTGCAGCTGTACAAAACTCTGGTGCGGCCGCACTTGGAGTATTGTGTACAGTTCTGGTCACCGCATTATAGGAAGGATGTGGAAGCATTGGAAAGGGTGCAGAGGAGATTTACCAGGATGTTGCCTGGTATGGAAGGAAGGTCTTCTGAGGAAAGGCTGAGGGACTTGAGGCTGTTTTCGTTAGAGAGAAGAAGGTTAAGAGGTGTCTTAATAGAGACATAGAAGATGATCAGAGGATTAGATAGGGTGGACAGTGGGAGCCTTTTTCCTCAGATGTTGATGGCTATCACGAGGGGACATAGCTTTTAATTGAGGGGTGATAGATATAGGACTGATGTCAGAGGTAGGTTCTTTACTCAGAGAGTAGTAAGGGCGTGGAATGCCCTGCCTGCAAAAGTAGTAGACTCGCCAACTTTAAGGGCATTTGAATGGTTATTGGATAAACATATGGATGATAATGGAATAGTTTAGGTTAGATGGGCTTCAGATTAGTTTCACAGGTCGGCGCAACATCGAAGGCCGAAGGGCCTGTACTGCGCTGTTATGTTCTATGTTCTATGTTCTATGCTAGTGGAAGCTCTTGCTTTGCGTTCTCTTCTGTGGAGCTATTCCAATTAGCACAAGAGTTTTCAAGGCAGAGCAAACAAAGATTGGAAAATATATTCTTTAAAAGTGGTCCCTTTGTACTTGTATGTACAGGCAGTCCCTGGGTTGCGAATGGGTTCTGTCTGGAGTCTGTTTGCCGGTCGATGTGTGTGCAAGTCAGAACACAATGCAGGAATCTACTGCAGCTGTTTGTAAGTACAGGAAATGTTCATATGTAACTCCCCTGAATGGGATTGCATTCATAAATACAAGCATTTGTGAATTGAGGACCCTGTACTTAAATACAAGGAGCATTCTAAGTAATGCAGGTGAACTGAGGACAGAATGTAATGCAAAGTAGTATAATTTTCTTGCAATTACAAGAAAATAGTCTAGATGGGGGTGGGGGCAGAATGGCAACGTCATGTTCCTGGTTATATAGTGTTCAAATGAGATAATAAAGGAGATTTTAAAAAATATGGAATGTTGATATTGTTGTATAAAGAGGGATGAAGGATAGCAGTTAGCATTTTCCCCATTGCTGTGAGAATCAGAAGTCAGGTTTAATCCAAGATTGTGAACCCTTCCCGTCAACGTGCTGTGAAGTGAGCTCTTCATAAATTTGAAGTCTACTGTCCAATAATTTTACATCTTGATCTTTCAAAATAAAATAATTTCTCAGTTCAGAACTACTGGCTTTCATTAATTAACAGAGCAGCCCCACCACCTTTTCCTAGCTTTCTCTCAAACCAACATGTCAACATCTAAAGATAGTTCATTATTCTATAAAATGCAAGTGGGTGACTGAAGCAAGTGTTGAGCCTATTAAGTATCAAAATGGTAAACTATATTTGGCAACAGAAAATGTGAGTAAAGCATGTTAATGAATATGTTGTGGCTGTCTTCTCAAAAGATGGGTCTGATGAATACATCAGAGTTAAGGAGCAGTATGAAATATTGGATCGGATACATGTCGCAAAGTATTAAAATATTTGTCATCTTTGTATGAATAAATTTCCAGATCAAGGCAAAATATGTATCCGTGTGTGGTCAACAGTGAAGAGGAAAACTTAAACCTGCAAAAATATATAGATGGTCTGATTAGTTTGTCTGGTTAGTGGAATCTAGAGAAATGAAAGGTTAAAAACCGAAAGAACTGCAGATGCTGTAAATCAGGAACAAAAACAAAGTTGCTGGAAAAGCTCAGCAGGTCTGGCAGCATCTGTGAAGGAAAAAAACAGAGTAAACGTTTCAGGTCCGGTGACCCTTCCTCAGAATGAAAGGTTATTCAGTTTGACAAGTGTGGCAGGTCCAGGGAATATATAATAAATGGGAGGATACCCCTATGTTGGGGAGGAACAGAGGATTGTTAGAGTATGTGTTCATCAATCCGTAAAGTTATTAGGAAGGTTGATAGGATTGGTAAGAAGACATGTAGCCTGATATCATTTATTAGGCATTGGCCATCTAAGACATTAAATATAGGAACAGGGAGATTATGCTTAAATTGGAAACAACACCAAAAGTCCATTGTTCAAGCAAGTTCTGGTCCCTATATCAAAGGAAAAGTAGGAATGCACAGAGATTGTACAGAGGAGTTTTACAATTATGTTAGGAAACAAAACAGAAGTCGCTGGAAAGGCTCAGCAGGCCTGGCAGCACCTGTGAAGGGAAAAACCGAGTTAACGTTTCGGGTCTGGTGACCCTTCCTCAGAACTGTTACAATTATGTTGCCAAGTTTGAAAAGAATTTGATGATGAGGAAAAGATTGGATAGGCTGAGGTTTTTTTTCTTGGAACAGATGAGTCTGATGGCTGATTTATTTGAGGTGTACAAAATGATGAGTAGCCTATATGAAATAAATGGGGGAAGTCTCTCCTTATCAAACAGATTGAAGAATTGGAGGGAAAATAAGGTAATGTGATTTTTTTCCTGATGGAGTCTGGAATTCTTTACCTTTAAGTGCAAAGGAGGCAGAAACTCTCACTGCATTGAAAAGTCCTTGGATGTTTACTTGAAGAATTATGACCTGCAAGGCTGGGGGCCAAGTACAGAGAGGTGTGTTAGGATGGGCAGTTCTTTGGGCCAAATGGTCTTCTGTGCAGAAATTTTCTTTGATTTCTGTGCTGTCAACTCATTCAATTTATGGAGATGTGAAATTCGAAACAAATGTGTAAACAGGTGTACGCACAGCTCTGTCTTGGCTATGAGAAAGTGATCCCACCCAGGCTGAATCAGGTGTTGCCAATTGTGAATATATTCCTATGAAACTGCGGGGATGTTATTATAATGTAACTGTAACCAAAAATAACCTCAAATGTCAGTCCCACAGCATTGGTTCTAATGCTTTCAGTACTTTATACAACTGCATTGCAGTGACTGAATTGGAAAGGCATAAAGAGGGAGTGAGAGGTTTGTTTTAAATGAGCTTTGTTCCTTACAGAATTAACTAAAAATTAGATTTAAGACATTCTGAATTGCATTATGGCAAGCTGTAAGCTTTGTTACGACATTGTATGCTGCGTTTCATGGTTAGATTATAATGCAACAGGCATGCAAAAAACAAAATAAAGAGAGATTGAGCTCTTTGAAATTGTATTGATTGATCAAAAAGTTTCCTTGAGAATTTTTTTCCCTTGAGAATTTTTTTTTGGGATTCATGAATCATCTGTTTCAAGAATTCTTCACTGGTGTTATTTCACAGACAACAGGCCTCCTCTGTCTTATCGATTTGGAAGACTATAGGTTTGCTTAATACTGCATAACAATCCAAAAACATAAATGATAAAATCATGTGCAGTCAAAATTATTCTAATAGTATAAACTTCAGAGTAGTGGAATGCTGCTTCATCCAAAACATGCCAGTTATAAACAGCTTTATGTAAAGCCTGTACATTCTGTACAGAACTATATAATGCTGTCAGATCGCATTACTCTCAAAGAGGATCTGGAAAATATCATGAAATTAATTGCATAAAAGATTAGATTGTTTCTATGTCAAATTCTATTGACTTTCTTCAGGGCATTGAGTTCACAAACTGACACACATGTCAGTAGCAATATTAATTTGCAATGAATTTGGAGGGGTTCCTCAGGAAGAAAAACATGTATCAAGAAGTGATTGCTAATCTGTTTGCTTGTTGGTTAAATGTTTAGATGTGCAGGCCCTAAATTTTCAACAGAAATAATGGTGATGCAAACAGTGTCAATCTAATTTCTAGCAGCTACACATACTCAGTTAAATGCAGAAACCAGAAAGTTGTTGTCCAAGCTAACTTACTTTGCAGAAGCTTTGGTACATTGATACCATGCTGAGAAACTCAGAATTCACATGCAAGAGCATGAAGTGGGCACTAATTGCATCAGAAAAGGATAGAGCTATTCATCCAACTGTAAGTGGGCATTTAACAGTGTGATATATCTTAATTACTGCCAAGCAACCTCTCTATCACTGACAATTAACATTTACAAGTCCTAAATCCGATTCCTTTAGATTTTAATTATTGTTGGAGAAGTTTTTAACTCTCTTTTCGCTCTCTCTCACTCGTACTCTTTATCTTCCTTTTACATTTCCTCTGTATCATTTCATGTTGATTGATGATTGTGTGGGTGGAAAGATGCTGCCAATATGCCTGTTTCCTCGACTGAGTCTAAGACCTGTATAGAGTCATACAGCACGGAAACTGACCCTTCAGTCCAACTGCCTATGCCAACCAGGTATCCTAAACTGAACCTGCCCCATTTGCCAGCATTTGGCCCATATCTCTGTAAACCTTTCCTATTCATGTAACTGCCAAATATCTTTCAAATGTTGTACTCGCCTCTACCACTTCCTCTGGCAGTTTGTTCCATGTACGCAGCACCCTCTGCGTGAAAATGTTGCCTCTCAGGTCCCTTTTAAATCTTTCTCCTCTCACGCCAAACCTATGCCCTCTAGCTATGGACTACCCTACCCTGGGGAAAAGACCTTGGCTGTTCATCTTACCTAATGATTTATAAACCTCAATAAGGTCACCCCTCGGCTCCCAAAAACAACAAAAGTCTCAACAAAAAGAAAGGCTCTTTTGCTGAGCTACATTAGCTTGTTAGACACTGTTATGAAGACTTTTCGGATGGTATATCTGTGCTCTTCAAGATCCAGGGCTATTTTTGAATTTCCCCACCCAAGACTGTATTACATTATCAGACTGTATGGAGCTTAAAGTATTTATGTGTTCAGAAGCATTACATTATAGGACAGAATTTACATTTCTAATTTGCACTTTCTGGTTCAGACTCTTTGGTGATATACTAGGTGAAACTCAGGCAGGCAATTTGAGTTTTTAAAACTGTCATTACCCGTGCATATTTATTGTGATTCAGCTACATGCAAACTTTGTGTTGATAGCTCATTATAATGATAGAATTCTGCCCATTGTTTCATTCAGTGCTGCTCATTAGTTGCATGGCTGAGCAGTGGCTCAGATTCATATGTGACTAGCATGTTTAGAAGCTAATCTGTGCTTTTTAAAGCCAGACTCTAACTCTTAAAGCAAAAGTAAATTCTGGCTGCATGCAGTAGGTGCTAGAAGTGGCAAAGAAGGAGTCTCTGAGCAGAAGGAAGAATGAATATAACACAAGGCAAAAAGAGTGCGCTAAGGTTCTCTTGAGGTAGCAGTGGAGATTTTAATGGCAGAATTGGTCAGGTAGGAATGTGTCCTGTCTCCAAAGGAAAGGAGACAGTCAAGACAAAATTGTACAAGTAGCAGGAACAAGAGAGCTGCCACAGTTAAGGCCAGTGGTGCAGCTCTGCACTGTATGTGAAGAAATTTGATGAGCTCGCTCAAGTGATCAAGTTCAATACATACATGCTCAACTGCTGTACTCTTATAACTGAGCATCTAACCTCACAAATTGCTCAATTCACTGTAGTCACTTCAACATTGTTGTCAGGCATGACTCACACCTAACATTCATTACCTGACCTTACCTTCACACAATTGTAGCACTGTGGCGAGCCTCACACACATAGTCAGCTTTTCAAAAATGACAACCATATCAGGCAAACAAATTGTGACAAACATGTTTGATGTCCTCATCCCAATACAGTTCTGGCCTATTGTCGGAGTGGCCATGACCCAGGGATTCTGGGATTCAGGTGTTCTGGCTAAAGTCAATTAAATGTTATTTCATGTTGATTCACCTTCTTGCATCTCATCTCACTTCTCATCCCATAGTATTCTTTGATGCACAAGCTGCAGGTAGTGTCGTCATTCCCATAGTGCAACACTATTCTTGTGCCTTTGTTCTTTGACATTGTCAAGCATTAGTGTAGGATTGTGAATTGAAAGACGAACAAAGGACTGATACAGGAATAAATATTCAATCATCTCACACTTGACAATCCACTGGTGACATTACATTTGTTGTAAAGGATATCATAGAAGCTAGATCTGCATACAGTAAGTCAGCAGACATGAGTGGCCTTCATCTAGTCAAAGTTTAAACTGCCCAGTCAACAAGGATACGCAAGGGTTCAACTGTAGAGGATTCAGATGAAGATGGTTGTGTCGTTGATGCTTTCACACAATGATCTGTCAAGAAACCTGCTGTCATTGTCAAGGAGCGCGCAGGAATGTGGCAAAAACTTGAAACAGGATTTTGCACAGATTTTGGGTTCCAGCATGGAAATGGTGGCTGTGACAGCTTTTGCAGACCAGAGTATCATGGAACATCTGATAGTCAGTGTGTCAGCTCAGTCTAATGACATGAAATCACAGCATTTTGCCATGAAAACCCAGCCATTGTGACTTAAGGTATCTGCAATGAAAAGGATTTCCAGGGTCCCACAGCAGGCCTGCAATCTGTTCTCCAACAGTAAACCAGACAAGTGAGAGCAGTTTGTGGAGAATGAACTTGCTGTTCCATCTCAGAGTCGCTGCTTCGTAATATTGGAACACGTTTTTGTTTCTGTTAAATATTTACATCAACTGTTTTCCCGCTCTCACATTTATGGTTAGGATTCCAACATCACCGTACATTTAAAAAAAAAATCCCAAACTCCAAGCATTCCAATCTTGAGAGTACACAGTGCACAAACGAATTCTAAAGTTATCATGTAAATTTAATAATAATAACTGATAAAATCCTTTGTGCATTTCTTGAAAGAAAACAGCATTAATCATTCATTTACATGATATATTTCAATTGATCTGTAACATGAAAGTAAAATAACTTAACATTTGCACATTCTGAAGCATTTGCTCCTCTTTTTGATTCATGTGACATGCTATTGATTCACGATTGTTCAATTTTGATAGGCAGCATTAATAGGATAATAACTTTAAATCCCCAGTATCAACAGTCAGCACTCAACCATCACTGTATTTGCTTTGTTAACCCAAGTACTGATGTGCCATTGTGAATATTAATGGTTGTGTTACTTAATCACATTGTAGCAAATAAAATATAATTGGTTACATGTTAACAAGAAAAGTCTGGAGTCTTGCAGTTGTGTTTTATATGACCAAAAACATTAACTCTAAAGTAATTCATTGTCTGTGAAGAGCTTTGAGATCTTTCTGAGAGATTTCGATGTGGCATGCAAGGACTTGCAATTCTGAATTTTAAAAAATGATCACTGTGACTTATACTTTTGTGAGGATCCCAAATGAGACTGCCAGATGATGTTACAACCTGGCTAGGGACAATAGTTTTAGTTTCTTTGGCTAAAGTAGACAAATTTCAAGATGTCAACTACTAATAAGAGAATAAAGCCACAAGCCACTCACTTTTGAACAAAGTAAATTTGCAAGGTTAGAAAAGCCAACCAATGTATAAATATGTGTAAAATGCATTTACTAACATTGAGAAATACCATGAACTAATTTGGAGTTAACAAACTGTGGTCAAACTCCCCGCAGAGAACTAAATAGCAGATGTGGTCAAGACAAATCACCAAGCGTTTTTCAGTCATTTCCAGATGCTAGTGACACCGTGGATCATCAAGTATCATTAAAACTTTGTCCGCTTTGCACAAAATTCCTATTCTTCCATCTTAAAGAGCTATGTTTGAAATTGCCTCATAGGTTGTTCCATCATGAAGTGCATCAATGACTGCTCATGTCCCTCAGACTATGTTCCACTGGTTTCCTGAGGCTGCACTCTAGCCCTTAGTCAGAGACACATTTGAAGCTCTTGCAAAGGCAGCTAACTTCAACTAGCTGGCACTTCCCTGGGATTCTTCAACAGCCAATGCTTTTCAGCTGCACCAAACAAACACAACTTGTGGGCTTCTTTATCTGCCATTTTCAGCTTCAGTGAATTACTAATAACTCCGAGGGCATGTTCTGAGACCTCACTGGTTCAGATTCTAACTCCAACTCTTAGCTGCACCTATTAGCTCTGAAAACTCTGTGAGCCCTAATTGCCCAGAACCTGCTGTAGTAATACCTTTTCAGTGTGTAGCTACTTGCCCAGCTCCCAGTCCTTTGGGCTCTCCTTTTCCCACCACAGGGGTCATGTAATTGCACTTATGCTCCAGCACCACATCCTGTGGGTGCACCCCTGTCCACAACTCCCTCAAAAACAAAAAGAATCTGGAATGCTGGGCCAGGCACGCATAGCTTGCCCCCTGCAAATGCACCAGAATATCCAGGGTCTGCTGGGAATTATCATCCTCTTTCTTCACCCATGTACAAAGGCCAGTTCAGCTTTGTAACACTACTGAAATACTTACTTAATTTGACGGTGTCTTGAATATTCTCAATAACTGCAAAAGCTTTTCTTCATTTAGGAAATGTTAAATATCTCAGGTTTATGATCAGTCATGTTGAAAGTCTTTGCAAAAGTAAGAAATTGGCCATATTTACCCCACTGAGATAGGAGTTGTAAGTCAGGAGATTTGAGGATGTTGTGATACTACCACCTGCTCAACAATGCCCACCCATGCAACTTCCATGGCAGAGTGTAGGGAGTGGGCTGGAGTCAGGACCAGTGCCTTCAGCAGCAGGCTTAAAGCAGAATCACAGCAGGCTGAAACACAAGTGGGCCTTGGTTCTCTGGGACATCAGCCCAGTTCAGGAGGTCCAGCAAAACTGAAGTCAAACTCTAAATTTATTGGAGTCATATTTGGCAGAAAGATAAGAGATGGTCACTGTCAAAGGCAGATCTCTGATAGCTTGAACATGGACTGAGTTGAGAGAGCAGTCAAAGGAAGTGCTACAAGAACATTCTGACTTTGAGTCAGAAGACCAAGACCAGAATTGTTACATCTGACACAACCCAAGAAAAAAAGGTGATGCAGCATTCTTCAAATATAAACCCATGTTAGAAACATGAAACCTAAATTGAGATTCTGAGCCTTAAATTCATCTAAAAGTTAATTACCTGTGGTATCCTGTCATGTTTGCTGTAGATTTATCTGTTGTAATCATTGAAAGTCAATCAGCTGAGCCCTCTGGCAAAGCTGCGGATGTTCCTCAGAATAGTGCCTTAGGCCCAACCATCTTCATTTGCTTCATCCATGACCTGTCTTCAATCATAGAGTCAAAGGTAGACGTGTCTGCTGACTCCCCAGAGCCTGTCTGCTATCTATGAGGTGTGAGTCATGAGTGTGATGGAATTGTCTGGATGGGTGCAGCCCCAACAACACTCAAATAACTTTAACCATCCAGGACCAAGCAGCCTGCTTGGTTGGCATCACATCCACAAACATTCAGTCTGTCCACCACTGATGCTCAATAGCAACAGTGTGTACTGTCTACAACCTGCATGCAAAAGTTCACCAAAGATCCTTAGACAGCTCCTTCCAACCCCATGAACATAACCATCCAGAAGTTCAAGGGTAGCAGATACAACGGAACACCACCACCTGCAAGATCCCCTCCAAGCCACTCACTACCCTGACTTGGAAATATCGCTACTCCTTCACTGTCGCAGGGTCAAAATCCTCTGTGATGGCATTGTGGGTTTACAGTGCATGGACTTTAACTGTTCAATAAACAGCTTACCACTACCTTCTCAAGGGCAGGTATAGATCTGCAATAAATGCTGGCCTAGCCAGTGACACCCATGTCCCACAAGTGAAATAATTTTTAAAAAATGGTTGCACAATTTGTGACTGCTCAGGTAAGCCACCCATATCCAACATGTCCAAGAGCGATACAGTATTCAGATGAAGCAAAGACCATCTTCAACAAGAGAGAACCTTCGCAGAGAAAAAGTACATTGCACTTGAAATGTTAATACTTTCATTTTGAACAAATTCCACCAAACTGCTGAGCTTCTACTGTACTTTTTGATTTGTATGAATGTCCAACTGTCTCCTCTTGACAATGCATGTCATTATCATCACTGATTAACCCTGCACCATAAATGAGGTATGGCGTGGTAACCATTGGCCAGAAACTGAACTGGATCAGTTATATAAATATTGTTGTACTCAAGCAGGTCAAAAAATTCAGAATTCTGCGGTGAGTAACTCATCTCCTGACTCCCCAAAGCCTGTCCACCATCTAAAAGGCACAAGTCAGGAGTGTGATGGAATATACTTTCCTGACCTGGATGTGTACAGCTCCAGCACCATCCAGAAGCTCAGTACCATCCAGGCTGAAATTGTGCATTTGATTGGCATCTCTTCTCCTACCATGAACATTCACTGCCTCCACCAGTGAGACACAGGGGCAGCAATGTGTGCCATCTATAAAGTGCACTGCAGGAATTCAGCAAGCATCCTTCAACAGCACCCTCCACCTTGTGGCCTCTATCACCTATAAGCGCTAGGGCAACAGATGCATGGGAACACCATCAGCTGCAAATTCCCTTCCAAGTCACACCAAATTCTTCCATTGTCATCCCTTCATCATCATTCTGGAACTTCCTCCTTGACAGCATTGGGAATGTATTACACTGGAAGGACTGCAGTGGTTCAAAAAGATGACTCATCACCCACCTTCTCAATGGCAGCTGGTGTTGGGCAATAAACGCTGATTCACCCAAGACGCCTACATTCCATGAATAAAAAGATAGAAAAGAACTGCTTTGCACCAATGGCAAGCTTGTAGATAAACATTTTCTGGTCTTGTATGTCCACTAAGCTCATGGGCTGGCACGTTCAGAAGCACAGACCTGACAGTATTGACAATGTACCCACCTTCTGTTTGGTATCCTTCCATGTAAAAGTGCAACAATTAGCAGCAACCAGATTTTACTCCAAATAGTTTATGCAGATTCAAAGGCAGCAGTACAGTCCCTTTGATATGAGAAATGTACTACAGCTGTTTGTAAATACACTTACTCTTAGGAGAGAACTATGCTGGGATGAAAATCAAAAGATGCAGAAACATGTTCAAGGATGCATAGAGAGCTATAGAATTGAACACTGCTCACTCCTCATTCCAGAATTTATAAATATGCCACTGCAAACAAAATGCACTTTGATGTATGTCGCCCCTCTTCCTCAGTTTATACGACAGATGAAATTTTGGGTATAACCATAATTTAAGCCATGACAAGTTCATTTCCAATGCATGACCATAGTAAATACTACTTTCATGTGTCATTCATGAAGTAATTGGATTTCACAGCAAAGAAATTGTATTGTTGAATAAGATCCCAAAACAGTAATAAAGATATTGAAATCCAATGTAATCAAATCAAAGATAACTTTTCAATTGCCTTGAATCATGACCTTGGTCATAGACGTTTGTTCAGTGCTGCTTCAATCTGTTACAGTATTTTTGGGAAAAATCAGCACTTCTGAAACTTGTACATTGGCATGTGTACTGAAGGCCCACTAGACGCTCTGAAAATATGGTCCATAATTAGTGGTCAGCTGAGACGCAATGGTGCTTACTAGCAACCCAAAGGAAAGTTGCACTGAAAGATCTAGTAGCCCCAATAAGAAATTGTTTGTGCTATTTTTCTCAGCATCATCAAACTGTCCAAGCACCAATCAGCATTTTCAGACACCAAATAGAATGATAAGTGCTAAACTCTATCAACTGTTTTTCAAAAAAGTTAAGGTGCAGTGAAATCAAACTTGGAACATATCCAGAGAGTTATACAGCTTGGAAACAGACCCTTCAGTCCAACTTGTCCGTGCTGACCAGGTTTCCCAAACTGAACTCATTCCATTTGCCTACGTTTGGACCATATACCTCTAAACACTTCCTATTCATGTACCCACCCAGATGCCTTTTAAATGTTGTAATTTTACTAGCCTCTACCACTTCCACTGGCAGCTCTTTCCTCATATGCACCACTGTCTGTGAGAAAGTTGCTCCTTAGGTCCCTTTTAAATCTTTCCTCTCTCCACTGGAACCTATGCCGTCTAGTTTTGGGAAAAAGACCTTGGCAATTCACCTTTTCTGTGCATTTTATAAACCTCTATAAGGTCATCCCTCAGCCTCCTATGCTCCAGTGGAAAACGTCCCAGCCTATCCAGCCTATCCAGCCTATCCAGCCTCTCCGTATAACTTAAACCCTCCAATCCCGGCAAAAGCACTGTAAATCTTTTCTGCACCCTCTCCAGTTTATTAACATCCCTTATATCTCTCAAGGGATTCACTTGATCCCAGCTGTCTATACCTGTCGTATGTTTCTTTCTTTTTCTTAACCATAGCCTCAATCTCTCCTGTCATCCAGTGTTCCCTACTCCTACCAGCCTTGCCCTTTTCTCTAACAGGAACATACTGTCTCTGAACTCTCATTATCTCACATTTGAAAGCCTCCCACTTGCCAGTTATCCCTTTTCCTGTGAATAGCCTCCCCCAATCAACATTTGAAAGTTAAAACCGAAAGAACTGTGGATGCTGTAAATCAGGAACAAAAACAAAGTTGCTGGAAAAGCTCAGTAGGTCTGGCAGCATCTGTGAAGGACAAAACAGAGTTAACCTTTCCAGTCTGGAGTTCTGAGGAAGGGTCACCGGACCTGAAACGTTAACTCTGTTTTTTCCTTCGCAGATGCTGCCAGACCTGCTGAGCTTTTCCAGCAACTTAACCTTTGAAAGCTCCTGTCTAATGCCATCAAAATTGGCCTTTCTCCAATTTAGAACTTTAACTTTTAGACGAGGCCTCTTTTTTTTCCAAAACTATTTTAAAACTAATAAAATAATGGTTGCTGGTCCCAAAGTGCTCCCCCACTAGCTCCTCAGTCATTCGCCCTGCCTTATTTCTCAAGAGAAGTTCAGGTTTTGCTCCTCCTTTAGTAGATACATCCACACATTGAATAAGAAAGTTTTCTTGATTGCACTTAGCAAATTCTTCTCCATCCAAGTCCTTAACACGATGGAAATCCCAGTCTATATTTGGAAAGTTAAAATCCCCTATTATTCTTACAGTATTTGAGATCTCCCTACATATTGGGGGACCTTTAGGACAATCCCATCAAGGTGATCAGCCCCTTCTTATTTCTCAATTCCATCCATATTACTTCACTGGACGGTCCCTCGTAAATATCCTCTCTAAGTACAGCCGTGATGTTTTCCCTCATCAAAAATGCCACAGTCCCTCTTCTCTTGCCTCCCTTTCTATCACTCCTACAGTATCTGTACCCCAGAACGTTGAGCTGCCAGTCCTGTCCCTCCCTCAGCCATGTTTCTGTAATAGCTATGATGTCCTGGTCCCATATTTTCATCCATGCGCTGAGTTCATTTGCCTTACTTGTCAGACCTCTTGCATTGAAATAAATGCAGTTTAATTCATCAGTCTTTCCTCATCCCTTGCTGTGCTACTGCCTGCCTTGTCTATTTAACTTGCTGTCTTTAACTTATGTACTAGCCTCAACCCTCTCTTGTCTCACTACTGCTTAGGTCAACTGCCAGACTAGTTTAAACCCTCCTGAGTAACTCTAGCAAATCTCCCCACCAGGATTTTGGTCCCTTTCAAGTTCAGTTGCAACCTGCCCCTCTTGGACAGGTCACTTCTGCCTTAGAAGAGGTCCCAGTGATCCAAAATTTGTATCCCTGCCTCCTGCCGTAGCTCCTTAGCCATGCATTAATCTGACCCATCCTCCAATTCCTACTCTGGCTCGCATATTAAGCAAAAATATCATGATCATTCTTTTTGAATGATTATAAATTATTAAAATATCGAGGATTTAATGGCAGTGTGGAGTAGTCTGCAGTGGAGCAGTGAGTGGCAGAGCAGAAATTCGGGATTTGTATATGAATCTGCGTCTGCATTACATCTTGAAGTTACAATCAGATTCAGAGAAGTAATGGTGTTCATGACCACAAACACAGAAATTCTTGACAGTTGCCTCAAGAGAAGATGGGAGCAGGCAAAGCAAGGAGTACCGTTGATGTCATGGAAATTGTGCTTCCAATAGGACTGCATTGACTTTGGCTAAATGAATGTGATCTTATTGGAGGTAAAGATTGAGCAAAACTGGCAGATTAGATATCAAATAATGTTTGCATTCAGTCTTTTACTTGATAAATTAAGAAGGCACATCTATTGTCAATATTCCATTGTACTTTGATATTACCAAAGATTGGATATGATTGAACATGACACAAATATCATCATTGATTTGTTGTGTAGAAATGGATTGTGCACTCTGGGGAATTGATGAGATGTCCCTCCTAATTTACGATAGTCATCAATCTTACCACAGTTTGTAAACAAATGTAATGTGTTTACACATTTTCTGCCACTAATTCACACACAAATTCAAAATCTGAGTGTTCTTGCATCTTATTATCAAATTGATACTATTTTATTCTGCCAAATAATTTTCTGTGAATGGATTACACAGGTTTAATGAGTGGATATGATTGTGTGACCCAAACATCTATTAATATGTATTTGGTTAACTGGAAATGCAAAAATGTAAGGTCAGGAAGGTTTAATCTACTGTATTTGTGAATTTGATAAAACTCTTCCTGATGAGGGTATATGTTGTGAGACATAGTGAGAAAGCACTGCAGCAAATTGTGCTAACAATTGCCTAAATAAACATTATTGTTTTTGTTTGCTTGGCAATCTGTTCTCCGTGTTTGGAAAAGACCAATGTTGGTTACTTTTTTGACTTTAATACAGAAAAGTACATTTGCAACAGTGTAAATAGGGATTGAAATACTGACTGGAAATAAATTTGCAGAGCATCATAATTTCCAAATGAATTCATGGCAGTGATCTTCACTATTGTACCCATCACAGGTTAGAGGAGCAGAAGCATATTTCAGAATTGCAGGAAGACTTGAATGAATTTCTCTGCTGGCTTGAAGAAGCAGAGAGTGTTGTGGGAATAGATCTTCACCCTGGAAATGAGCAGCAACTAAAAGATTCTTTGGAGAGAGTCCAGGTAACAGAGCAGTATTGCTGAACTTATGCTTTATCATTGTGTCAAAGTTCTTTTTAATCAGTTCACTGAACATTTGTGTGCAAATGCATTCTTAGTTTCTCTTAAAAAGCACAATTTCCATTGTAGGAAACTTTAAAATTATAATTTTATTCTAAATAATGAATAATTCACTAAAATTCCTTGTTAACATCCAGTGTATTATTGAATGGTGGTAATTAACAATGTGATGTTGAACTGCACCATTAAAAAATTTGACACTGATCTAGATTCCTCCCGAATCTGAGCTGGGATGGCAGGAGGGCAAAATATGTCATTGTTGTCCAAAGGGAATTTGGGATCCTGTCCCTGAACAGAATGAAGTGATTCTCAGCTAGAAAATTCACATATATAATCATTACAGGAAGTGATTGAGCTCCATTGTTTCGACGTAAACCACTCCCCACACTCACTATTCATGGGCGCACACATAAGTCTAGCTCATTGGGCAAAGTACGGGCAGGCTACTAACATCTGTGTTGTCATTAATAGGATGAGGAGGAGTAATGTAGGATCATTTGAGAAGCAGTACAAATCAGTAGGAGAGCCTTTGTAAGCATCAAAGATGAGTTTAACTCTGTTCCATATTCTTCAACAGTGGCCCACATTTTCTGATGGCTAGATAGCTTTTCTTCTTCTGCAGCATAGATGGGTGTGGAGCATCAGAACCATATGGAATTCTCAATGTAGCTGACTTCTGAGGGAATTACCTATGTAATTGAAGAATCCAATGGTCAATTTCCCTCTGCCTGGAATCCTCAGAAAGCATCCAGTTAAATCTGAGAATGTGAAGTTTTCTGCTGCGTTGAATTTAATAATCATTCAAGAAGATGTAGACAACTAAAAACCTAGTTTTGTGCATGGGTAACTATTAAACAGTTTACTAGACACCCTTCAGCCCCCAAGCTATACCTCCCTTAAGCTCCTTTATGCTCCCAGATCCTGACCTGACACACCCCACCCCCTTTTGACCTGTATCCCCTTCTGCTGGACCAGAACCCCCCCTCACCCCTGTGCCATCCTGCCTCAGGGACCTAACACCATCCCCTCGACGTAATCTGGGACTCCTATTTTTCAAGCCTGGAATCCCACCTCTCAAACCACAGAGCTGAAGCAGCCCCAAATGGAATCTGCTGTCAGAAACGCAGAGCTCATTCTTAGCCTGAAAAGTTTGAGTGTAGTGGTCTATCATTGCCTCTTCCTCTGAAAATCTAGCTCAATGTTCTGCATTTAAATAGGTGTGGCTAATTTGAAATACTTTTTTTAAAAGTGTTTTAGTTCATTAATTTATTTTTCATGCACATTTCATTCAGAGGTATAGATAACTCTATATGTTCTTTTTAAAAAAAACTGATGTTAAAACCTTGAAAGTACATGAAATGTTCTAAAAGTTAAAGTAGAAGTTTGCCAGTACCGTTAAAATTTGTTTTCCTTTTCCTAACGGAACCTTATAAAATTAAACGATTATCTCATTCCCCCTTCAGCCACTTTCCTGCCTGCCAAATCATGCAGAGGCATCAGGTGATATCTTCTCCAGGGTCATGCTGTCACGGACATAATCATAGAAAAGTTTTGAACATATCGACATGTTCAAGGCAAAGCCAGTTATTTATGGAATTAGCCTTGAAGTTTCAATGATGTATTTTCACTCATTAATTAAATACTTAATTCAATGTTACACAGATTTTCACATCACACAGCTGATTGGTGTTGTACAATCTGAAATAATAAATGCATCGTTCAGGGTTCTAAAATCTCACATCCCGTTCCTCCCTGGGGGCAGGTGTCATCCGGGCAAGGACAAAGCCAAGAAGGTCTGGTTCTGAATTGGACAGAGCCGCTGTCATGCTCTGCTCCTTGTTCAGAGCATCGCTGCTCCTGGTTGCCCGGTTTGATTCCCAACATCTGGAGGTGGGGTTTCAGTGGGCCGCTCGTGATGTCTGCTGTTTCTGGGCTGGAGGGTGCTCGTCTCCTTCCGCTCATTGGAACAGAAGCTCTTTCTTTGTTTGCAGCCATCCCTCTGCACATCTTCACTGTCACAGTGCTGATGTGTCCATCATACAGCTGCTTCTTTCCTTTTAGGTGTTGACCTGTGGGGGCCCCTGCATGGTGTTCTTCTTAGCTTTCTCCTCACCTCTGTCTTGTCCCCCAACTCCTTCATTGCTGCCTCCTCCTGAATTGGCTCAGCCTCCTCCTGAATTGGCTCCGCCGCCTCCTGAAATGGCTCCAATTTCCAGCGTGAAGGTTGAGTCGGTTGTTACCTAGTTGTACTGACCTCCTTTGTCTCCTCACCAGCCTTTCCATTCTTCTGGGTGACCTTTTGCTTCAGTTCTCTTGCAGAAGGATGGCAGCTTAGTGTCCTTTGGTTGGGGGCGTGCGGGTGGTGGAGGTGGGGCGGGCGGTGGAGTGGGGGGTGCTGTTCACAATCATGTTGCCACTGCCATCTCATTTGTGTATATGTGGCCCCACACCTAGGGCAGGCATTGCGCACGTGGCCTGTTACCCCATACAGGTTGCAGATTTTGGACTCTTTATAGTCCTTAGTCAGGTGCCCGGGTCACTTTGCAGTCCGCTGCCATGTGCCCTGACCCAAAGGTTCAGCACACTCTAGGCTGCCCCAAACATATCAGGCAGCCTTCTCTCCCTCTTATTGTGATGCGGCTGGAGGATGTTCCTGCTGCTGTCCACCTTCAGGGTCATCTTGACCTGTCACCT
Organism: Rhincodon typus; assembly: GCF_021869965.1. NCBI lineage: Eukaryota > Metazoa > Chordata > Chondrichthyes > Orectolobiformes > Rhincodontidae > Rhincodon > Rhincodon typus. The sequence goes on along the minus strand of NC_063342.1, from coordinate 53,963,869 downwards.
GCATGCCCAGGTTCCAAACAGGACAGCCACATCGGTGCTGCCTCTGACCAACTGCACTACCCACCCAGGAAGGTCAGGACTTCTGCTGCCAGAATGTGGGAGCTGGACATAAGGATTGTAACAACCCTGCTCCTCTGTGCAGGGACGACAAACAGTAGTTGCTGCAGACAGGATGGAGAGGGAGCACTCACCTCCTTTTCCTTCACATACCTTCAGGAGACGTTCACATTGTATCACACTCTAGAGAGTCAGGTCATAGTATCCACCACTCGGGAGATCCTGCAGAGAGTAGGTATCATTTTTTTTATTGCAAATATACTTTATTCATAAAGGATTATCTTTCAGTACATAAACAGGTACTAAGACATTCCATACATTCTTTGCATTAAAGAAATGAACAAACATTGGAATTTGACGTATTTTGCAATTGCAAAAACCAAAACCATTTCCTACTCCTGCAGGACACTATTTACATCTTTGAGGCAATGAGAGAGTCTGATAAATGAACAGACACTTGTTAATCTTTCTGCCAAAGTGTAGAACTTAGATACTGGTGTTTCCCCACTGCGCCTTTGTGGTAACTGCCCCACATTTTAGAACGTCCCTCAGCATGTAGTCCTGGACCTTGGAACGTGCCAGTCTGCAACATTCGGTCAGTGTCAACTCTTGGCACTGGAAGACTAACAGGTTTCGGGCAGACCGAAGAGCGTCTTTGACCAAGGTGATGAGGTCTTCCAGGCACAATCAATATTTATCTCAGTGTGCGTCCTGGGGGACAGACCGTAGACCACAGAGTCCTGCATCACAGAGAAGCACATTCCAGCAGGAGATGTGTGACAGTCTCCCCTTCAGAACCAACTTAAAACCAGTAGCTTCCTAGAAGGAAATCCAGCCCAAAGTGTGGTTTAACGTTTATTCTCATTATGTCGATCACTAATATAGCCACTTTCGAACTATATATATGGTATTATATAATTTAATTTTTGATGATTACAAGCCGCAAATAGTAAAGTATCTCCACTTTTTTTTTCAGTTTCGAGTTGGTGAAATTCCTTTACGGAAAGGGAAATTGAAACGAATTAATGAGATTGGAGGAGTGGCACTCAAAAGCACAACTCTGTTCCCAGACCAACGTTTTAAATTAGAAACTGGTCTCTTGCAGGCTAACAATCGTTGGACTAAGGTATGAATAACTGTGTAAATCTCATGTTTTGGAGAATCAGAAAGTTCAGTAATGTGGTGGGGATAATAAGGATTAGTTGATCAATCTAGGAGGAGTGTTTTAAATGTAAAAAACATATTTCCTGTTACTGCTACTTGCAAGGCAATTATTTTCTGTGGGTGTGTGTGTATATATATATATATATATATATATATATATATATATATATAATATTTGTGTAGGTGTATATATGTATAACTTTGCGAGAAGAATTTTATTACAAATCAGTATTTCTCATTGGCTTACATTCCCAAGTTGGGAGTGCAGAATCAGGTAAGCAGGCTCTGCAAACTAGATTTGGTAGAAAGTGCCTCCCAAGGCAGCCCACGGATTTTTGTTTCAGAGGAGGCAGGTGTTAATGCGAGTCAGGCCCACTGTTCCAACAAAGGTTTAAAGCAGTCCTAGTAGCTGCTGGGTGACTGTGTGGAAGGTTAACCTCAGTGAAGTGGCACGTTCTCCCAACTGTTAAGGAAGCACTAAAACCACAAACAGCTTTCCGGCCTCACATTTGTCTTGGCCTCCCTGCCAAACCATGCTAACCTTGTGAACCCACCCACCCCCATGACCTATGCTAACGTAAGCCTTGTCTAACTCCATGGCTACTCCTACCTGCTATGCCAATCTGTGCTGTTCCATGCACCTCCCCATCCATGATCTTTTATAACCTCTATGCCAACATGGTGCCAACTTACCTCTCTCAGCTCTTCACCCATCCACCATCTTTTACCTTAAACCCTTCATACAAACTTACCCAGTATCTACATGAGTAGATCTCATAACCCATGCTGAAGTAAAATAAAATAAAATTCCCAGCACCTGTTGGTGAATTAACTATTTAGAAAACAATGAAATTTGATACAAACTCATTTACTATATTTAGCTTCCTTCTCAACTTACTTCCTTTTAAGTCAAGCATTTGTACTCATAGTCCGTCGTCAAAGATCTTATGAGCACCTGGGGCTGGCATTCATATAAGGAATTGATAGACATGCCACTGTGATAATGATAGGCTATGAAAACAGCCATGCAGCTTAAATCTGATAATGTAACCCCCAGGATCATATCCAACATAGAGTGAAAAAATAAGCAATTTTTTTCATTAAAGACAATTTCCTCAGAATTTGAGAATCCAGGAGTTTAAAAATGCCTTAAAGACTTGATAATTCCCTTGACAGCTTGACAGTTTAAATCAGTTTGATGGTTCCAAATTTATCTAACTTTTATACAGATTTATATTTACTTTCAACAATCTCAAAGGATGATCTCTCACAGGTTTCCCTGGATCTATCCAGGAGAAGATGTTTCCACTAGTAGGAGAGACTAGAATCTGAGGGCACAGTTTCAAAGTGAAGACATAATCCTTTAGAACTGAGATGAGGAGGAATTTATTCAGCCAGAGGTGGTGAATCTATGGAAATCCTTATCACAGAAGGCTGTGAAGGCCAAATCATTGAGTGTATCTAAGACCAAAGTAGATAGGCTATTGGTTAGTCAATGGATCAAGCGTTACCAGGAGAAGGCAGAAGAATAGGTTTTGAGAAGCATAACCGTGATTGAATGGTGGAACAGATTTGATGGGCCAAATAGCCTAAATCTTCTATATCTTATTTGACAAGGTCAGCATTCATTGCCTATTACTTAGTGTTATTGGAATGGAGTGGCTAGCTTTGCCCTTTCAGGGGCAAGTTAAAAATCAAATGCATTGCTTTTGGTCTGGAGTCACGTAGGACAGATTGGATAAGGATGGCAGGTTTTACTTTCCAAAGGACTTTAGTGATCCAGATGATTTCTTTTTGCAGCAGTTGATGATGAGCTTATGGTGACAGTCATTGTGATTCACTTCAACTTTGGCTTTTAGGAATAGAACTCAAATTCTACCACCTGCCATGGTTGAAATTAAGCTTACGCCTCTAGATTACTGGTCCAATGACGTGGCCACTTGGGCACAATCTCAGCTGTGATGGGCCGAATGGTGGAGGAGAAGCTGTATGGGCATCATTGTAGAATTGTAGTCAGTTTTTAAGCGTCTGGACTGCTTTCATTCGTCAGCTTAGGATCATTTGATTTTGTAGGCAGTCCATTGTTGTGGACCAGACCAAATCCCCTCAAATATATTAAGAAGGTAGTCTAAAACCTAACTCTTTCTTATTTTAAAGATAAGTGTAAGGTGTTGTGTTCTAGATGCAATCTGATTGGCCAAACTACCAGACTTGAAACAAAACACATTTTATTCATACACTATAATTAAAATAGAGACCAAATAAAAAAAAGGAAAAGAATTGGCTTAACTGCAATTGTATCAAAATGCTTAAACAAATAAAGATATTAACTACTATTAATTAACTGTCCCTTTATATTAACATCCCATAAACACACCCTTGGCGAAGGAAAATTCAGTAAAACAGACTGTCTCACATGCAATTCTAACATCAGGGAGAGAACCTCAGCTGTAACAGAGAGAGGAATAAGGGCTTTCACATCCAGCTTCAACTGCTGCTGAAAAACTAAACCTGAAAATCCTGATTCTGTGGGAACCTAACCCCACCCGTTCAGGCTTCTTCTATTGTTCCGACTCAAAAAAAGAACACCAGGCCTTACAAGTTGTTTACTTCGTTAGTCTTGGAGCCGACTGCTCTACACCTCTGTCTCAACCTTTCTTCATTTTAAAAAAAGGACAAAATACACCTCTTAAAGCCATAGTATTGTCACACCATGATGAACTCCGAGTTACACGAGACATAGCGAGTACTGGAATGTATGATGTACATGTGGTTGCAATGATCTGGTGGCAGCAAGGTTGGGGGACTGGGGAGAACAGAAAATAATGGAAAATAAGGTAAGCCCCAGTCTACATTACTTATCATTTTTCCTGAAACTTTCCAGGTCTCTAAGATCCATGCATGGCAGCTGCTACCAGTCCCAGAAGTCACTACACCTGCATGGCAAATGGCATGTGCAAAACCTTTGAGCGGCTACACAGAGGGGATGTTGGCCCCAGTGACAAATCTATCCTCATTCGAGACATTGCTTCTATGAGGGATGGAAATGACAAGATTGGAACGGGGATGATAAGGAAAGATGGGAATAGCATGAGAGGGAAGGGATGAAATGGGAGCGATAGAATTCAAGTGGGCAGATGAAATGGTGGAGTTAGTTAAGTGTGCAAAGGTGCAGGAACAATATGAGAGGTATTCTTTGTGCTAAAAGTAAAGATTTCTCATTTTCGATTTAAAATCTTTGAGAAAAGCTGTCCATTAAATTAAAATTACATGAGAGTTGTATCTATTGGCATAGGTGATCCTTACTAAATTAGTGTTGGTCTTCTTGTTGATGGTGATACTAAACTGAGGGATATGCCTGTCCACAGTGTTACTGATTGTGTTGTACTAATTTCTGTTACTGTAAATGACCTACAGCACCTCGTGGATGCTCACATTTAAGCTGGTGGATCCATTCTGAATCAATTGCTTTTATCATGTTTGTAGTACCTCACCAGTGTCCTCAGTATGAAGTTAGTGAGATCATGTTGTTGTTGACTGAACAATGTGGCAATGCTCCCAATAAAGACGTTGCAGATTGGCTGGCTTGAGGTTAACTTTGTATCTACAACACTATGCTGTGGTCATCCCTCCCGGTACTGTCATGGATGGATATATCTGTGGCAGGTGGACAGTGGAGGACGAGGTCAAATAGGCTTTTCCCTAATGTTACTTCTGCTACATGCTCAATATAGCAGCTATATCCCTCAGGACCTATCCAGCAGTGGTGCAACTGAGCCACTCAGCGATGTGCATTGAAGTCTCCCACCTAAAATGCATTGTACACCTTTCCTTCTTTCAATGCTTTTATGAGTTAGTGTTCAATATGGAGAACTAATTTATTAGCTTGGGCAGTGAGTTCAGACTTCCAAGGCCGCTTATTCCTTACTGCATATAACTGCATGACCACTTCTGGTGGGTCTGATCTGCTGAAGGGATGGGTATACCAAGGATTAGCAATCGAGGAGTTCGAACATTGGCTGAAAGGTATGATCCTATGACTATGATGGTGTCAGGTAGCTGTTTATCTAATGATGAGCAACGCTCCCAATACAGACTTTACAGATTGCCTGGGCTAATTGTGTCTTTGTTCTGTCTGTAGACTAGGTCAATGTTAGCTGGTCTATCCAGTTTTATTCTACTTGTTTTCCTTGATGACTTGATGCAATTGAATGGCCTGTCAGGCCATTTCAGAGAGCAATTGCGAGTTACAGTGGTGTGGATCTGAATTGACATTTAGCTACGATTCACCCAGAACAGCAAAAATCCTTCATTAATGAACATTAGTGAATCAAGTAGATTTTGACAACAATCTGACTGTTTCACAGTCACTGCAAGACTAGGTTTTCAATGCATTACTTATTTAATTATCTTCAGTTAAATTTCTCCAAATGCAGTGAGATTGGAACACATTTCGTTCCATTTTTTTTCAGCTTTTCAGCATCAATAGTTCTTTTTGTTCTGTGTGTCAACTTTCCTGCCAACGAAAATGTCTAAGAAGGGTGCTTTTGAACTGTAACAAGAGATATCAAGGACCTGTGCTTGCCAATATTTTCAGTGCTTGTTGTATGGGACCTGTTTGGTATCAGAATTTTGTTCACAGTTTTCTTCCATTTTATTGCACTGAAAACGGATTGATAGATTAGGTTCAGAGCCAATGAACCAAGTCTTTGGTAGTTTGCTGTATAAATTTAACAGACTTAAATGTCATTCCTGGGCCTTTGTCACTGAAAGGAGATGAGCCGGATTATTAGAGAGCAAGCAGGGTGCCAGAATTCCCATCTGCCTCATTCATCCAGCACAGCCTTTCAGAATCCTAAGCTGTGTGTGATGAGCATTTTTGCAAAATGCTGATGGTGGTCTCATCTTGTTCATTTTAAATATGGGTATTCAATAATGGAGTTAAATATATATAACCAAGCATGCCAATCCATTGTGATTCCAAGTGTGCATTCATTGGTTTCACTGTCAATTTTTTGTATGTTTGCAACAGAGAGACTAAAATATAGGTAATGTGGGTTAAATTAAATCGTTTTTTTTTAACATCAGCTGCTGAGAGAGGCCTTTAGCAGGTGCATGGTTTGACTGCTCATGTGGAGCATGAGACAGATGGATGTACAATAACTGCAATATACCAAAGTTATAGCAAGATCAGAGTTCACATTAAGCGGCTTGTTGTATGCCAGTACACATTTCACTTCTAGCAGTATCAAACTCTATGAAGTTATGAAACAATCATTGTTCCAATTCCAATTTTGCTGGATTTGCTCTCAAAGCCCAACATTAAATGAATCATAAAATGAGCAAATATTTAGAAAAAGCATTTGGGTTCATAAAATCCCTACAGCATAGAAAAGAGACCATTTGGCCCATTGAGTCTGCACCAACCTTCCAAAGAGCATCCCGCCCAGCCCCGAAACGTAACCCCATAATCCCGTGTTTCCCATGGTTAATTCACCTCGTCTGCACACCCCTAGACACTACATGGCAATTTCACATGATCAGTCCACCTAAACTGCACATCTTTGGACTGTGGGAGGAAGCTTGAGCACCCAGAGAAAACACATGCAGACACGGGGAGAATGTGCAAACTCCACACAGTCAGCCAACACTGGAATCGAATTCATGTCCCTGACTCTGTGAGGCAACAGTACTAACCACTGGGCCACTATACCACCCTTTCAGTGTGACTTAGAATTATTCAATTATATTTAAACATTTAACTTAATCTCTATTTACATTGTATTTAATCACACTTTTAATATTATTGGAATTAGTGTGTGAGAAAAATATTTTGTGGGGCTCATTATAGTAGGGTGTAATCATTTTATTAGACAAAAAAAAAACAAGTTGGAAAATATGTGTAAATTTCTGCATTTGTTTTTCAGTTGGTTTCTGCATTAACCTAATTTATCTATTGCTTTGGCAATCAAACTCCTGTAAACCACACCCATGCATTCAGAGTAGTGTAGGCCTGATTTTAGGAAAAACTGTCAGAAATTGGATAATGATAGTGCAGTGCACTGGCATACCATGAATGGGCAAACTTACTGAATTTTGTGATGTAAATTTCCTGAGCTCTAATTTGCATGTGCTAAGTGTACAATAAAGCTTAACTAGGAATTTGAGGACTTAGCACATATTAGCATACATAGCAAAGCAATGCATCATCAAAGATGATAGCAACTCCTGGAAGTTGTGCTTCAGGAAGGGGATAGGTTCATATGAAACAGAAAAGCTGACTATCCTTCGCAATGTCTCCCCTTGAGGTTATAAGATTGGATGTTCAACTGAAGGAGACTTGTGCACAGGGAGGCTGAATACCAACATCTAGTGAAAGTTAGCTTAAAGGTGCAGAATTGCCTCTTAAAACAACGTGACAACCCTGTTTCCATGTAGCTTGTTGCAAGTAAGTACAACATTTGATGGAAAAATACAAAATTGAGTTTCTCACTTTTGAGCACTCCTCATTTTTGCAGATGGAATATGTTAAGATGGCAGAGGCTGATGTTGAAAATTGTCTCAGCCTCTGAGAATACTGTTCACAACAATTTCCTTTTCACACACACAAGTGTTGTGCTGTGTTTCTTGCTAGTGGAATGAAAAATGGGGGACCACAAATGGATGCTGAGATATCTATGACAAGATATTCCTCATTTTTTTTTTAAAAGATTCGACAGTGGGACCAGCAGATATGTAGAGGATGATCTGTTCTCCTCAGTTCCATATTTCCATGGTTCCTTTCTGCTTCACCTACTATCAGCATCATCGAACATCACATAGCAAAATCATTATGCCTCCTTCCCTATACAAGAGGTGCTGATACAGGGAACAAAGTTTTAATGGTCAAATATAGCCTGTACATTAATCGAGTGCAAACGTTTTAACATCATGAAGGCCATGGGATCGATATTAAGAACCCAATTTTCACACGTGTTCCATGTGTGAGTCTTTGCAACTGACAGGTTCTTGATACTTGGTAAAACTTTTGAATTTTGGCCAACTGCTATCTCCATTACTCTGGAACGGGTGTGTTATCCCTTGCAAATGCAGTGGTTGTCACCTCTATGATTATGTGTACGCGATGCTAACTGTCCACGATGATGAATGTATCATAAACTGGCTTAGAAGGACATGGCTGCATGAAAATTTATGCTTTCATTTCCTTGAAAGCATTAACTTCAATGGAAAGAATTATAAAGGATCCCCAGATGTTTGGAGCAGCCAATCATTCAGTATGGCGGCCTTTATTGAAGCATCGAAAAGATTTGACTAACAACCTTTGCTAATACAGTACCAGTGGAGAGAAGAAAAACTTAATCATTTATCTGACCTGCTGTTTGTGGGACTTGATGTGATTACAAAAAAAGTAATAGGGGCCCTATATTGAGCCATGCAGCATCTTTTTTGTAAATCCTATTGGGTCATCCAAGGTTCAAAATGGAGTCTCAGAAGTATGCACACTTCTAAGAAGCGCAGAACACCATCATAGCAAAGGATTTTGTGTGTATACCTCATGATGGCTGGTAGCATGAAGAGAAGAGAGATAAGTATTGCAGTGATGATGCAAATCAGTGAGCAATGCTAATCTAAAGATACCTCTCTGCACCCAAACCTGTGCCGAACTTCAATATCGTGCAGCTGAATTTGACATCAAACTGAATGAAGAACCTCACCACAAGTGTTATTTCAAAGAATTAAGAAGTACTTGCAGTTTGGATCCTGATTTATTTCTTGTGGTTGCTCGTGCAAATGGTTGCATTTTTGGAGGATTTCTGTACTTGGCTAAAATTTCAATAGTCTACAGTAATAGCACTGCTGGTCTTGCAGTTTGGCAGAGTGGGGTCAACATGAGAGCAGATCAGGGGCTTGATCCTCAAACGCGCTACCACTTGATATTTTGCATCAGCTTTTTGGCGCGCTGTCCAATGACAAAGTATTTGGTGTTGTACTCCCTTCTGTATTTTCCTGTACTGTAGCTCAAAGACTTCTTCATCTGACTGCCCTGTTGCAGATTCTGTGTGCTGCTCAAACCTCTGGTGAGCAGGGACTTAAACCATTCTTTCCTCCTGTCCTGACTCCTGTGCATTGGGCCCAATTGATCAACTTTTCCCGATTTGTCCTATTACTTGTGATTGCAAGTGTAGGCTTGATCGATGGTTTTTTTTTTATCATCACCAGCATCTTTACTTTCTTCCTCCGACTGGGCTGCTTCTAGTACTGGGATATCTGAAATGGAAAAGGGACAAAGGTTGGCTTGTGATGAGGAGAGAAGTGAAAGTAAGGAAGTATGTATTTATACTCTATCCAGCTGTTGAATCGAAAAAGATTTTGGAATGACGGAGAAATGGAAAGACGAAAGGAGATGTTGTTTTGTGGCCATATTCATCATCAGTCCTTTCAACACCCTTTGGCAGCCAAAATTCAATAGCGCTCCTCCTTGTTATTGCCAGCACTTTCTCCTTCATGGGAATTAACATGCGAAGGTCTTGTCCAGTTTCAGATATTCCCTGCTGCCTTGTGTTATGTGACACCACAAAGTGTTTGCGTCCATGAGTGTCCTGCAATAAATTCAGTTATTGCAGCTATCCCTGACTATGTGAGGATCAGGTGAAGCATATGCCCCAGATACTTTTAGAGGAGGTCTCTGTACAGGCTGGGAGCCTTCCCAGCTGAAGTAGTCCAGTCCAAAGCTAGAATTCACACAGCTAGCAATGGAATGGCAAATTATCCTGATGTGTACAACAAATGCCAGTGAAGATGTTGGATTTATGAATAATTAATAATTGCTGTCAATGCGTTTGTTAGTGTGCTAAAAGTTTTTTTTTTGCAAACTATCTTGACATTAGGAAATCTCTCAGGTGATTAGCATGTAAATAGCTCATGCTGCATATTTTTTGATGATTTGTTGAAATCTAACCCTTTTTTTATCTAAAAATTCACAGATGTTTGTTGTATACAATGGTATTTTTGAAAGCTCTGTGTTCCAAATGTAATTTGTTATTATATTACTTGTATTTGAGAATATCGTATTATTCCCGACAGGCACTTTGGACTGTGGGATTATTGAAAAAGGTTCCACAACAGCTACGTGCCTCACTTCGACTGCCTTCCAGCAGTTTTATTGTAGATTAATCCAATCAAGTACTGTAGTTTGTGGAAGATGCTTCTCCTTTAAAGATTCTGTTTACCATGATGTTGTTAAATTGATGAAATCATGAGGTAGCTGTTGAAGATGCATGGTGCATGTGAATTGTACACTAAACTAATCCAAGCAGAAACATTAACAGAGTAAGGTTTTAATCAAAGTAATGGATCATAAAATAAATTGAAGGGCTAAACTTTCTGGCAGCGTTCCAAGGCCACTCATGTCATCAGCTCAGCCTGTGGTCCAACCTTTCAGAAGGTAACCACTTAATTATCCTTCTTGCTAGCAGAGTAACAGGGATGGCAACAATAATACAGAGGATGTTCCTGTCCCATTTGAGCTCCTGCCACTTTAGATGATGGGCAGGCTTTTGGACAATCTTTCCAGTGTCTCGGGGATTTGATGGTCTTCACCTGTCAAAGTTTGTCACCTGGTTGGTGGAAATCTGGCTCCCCCATGGCAAAATAAATGTGGGACCTCACTGCGCCCACTTATGTGTTGACACCAATGCCATTCATTATCTGTCTTTCAAGCCTGTCTCCTCCATACTTGTAGACGGTGAGACACTGGGCATGTAGAGTTCAAATCATCGTCTTGCAGGCAGCCCCACTGGAAGCGGGGATAAGGGCTCTTCAAGAAAAAGGAACCCTCTGTTGTCTGTATTGAAATAACAAATTGCAAGTCCCAAAGTTGATATGACCGGAAAGAAAACCCATTCACTGACCTACTCCGTGTTGAGGCAGTGATTGTTCACCCCTGCCATCCATCATTTGGAAAAGAGGCCCTTGTCCCATGATAGTCCATCGGAACAGTCAAATTGATGAGTTCCACATATGGTGAGAGTTGACTAATTGGGTTGCCCACCTCCCTTTTGCAGGCAGCTGACCTGTTACCCAGCCTGCACCAGGAAACCACCACCTCCCCATCCACCACCTACCCAGTCCTAGAGGCGGCAGTGTGACGTACAGCTGTCCTAACAAGGCTCCCCACTGTTTTCGAAGTTCTCCCCAGTCTCCAGTTCCATCTCCGCAAGGCCAGAAATACACCAGCCCATAGAATCATAAAGTCAAATAATAGTTCAGTATGGAAACTTGCTTGAATGAGTGAGTCAAATCTGCACAAAACAACAATTTGTGTTCAAACATCACCTTTTACATAGTCCTGCATTCTGACGTACTTTCTAGGAGTCTTGTTATCAAGCAGAACTTGGCACTGTGCCATATAAAGAAATATCAGAATAGTGGTGAATTTTAAGTAGCTTCTCAAATAAGCAGCAAGTAATAATGACTTCCAGGATGAAAGCAAAAGCTTCTAACCTGGAGGGAAATTGTGAATTTCAGCTTCAGTAGAAGAAACTCCCGTTTGTGTTTCTTTTGTTATAAGCTTCCCTGAATTTACAGGTACTCTCAACTTCTAACATTAATTAAGCATTATTGGAATACACCCGAGTTTGTTGCAGTAGAACCATATTGCAATCTCAGCTTCATGTAGGTTGGCACTTGTGGTGTCGCATACCCTGGCCCGGATTCTATGGACATGCAGTCAGCAATTTATCACATGAAAGCTTCTCATATACCAATCTCTAAACCATTACAGTGACAGCCTTTGAATCGGTGTTTTCCACGGTCAGCTATTATGATCTTCCATCTTCAAGAAAGCTGTCCTTCTCTTCCTTAATGAGAGAGTATTTCCATTCATGGAATAAAGGTTAGCTGTTAGTGTGATGATGATATGGATGAGTTGCTACTGAAAGCAGCTCCTGTTTCTCTTGCAGAATATACGGGATACAACAGAGATGGGGAAAGAGATTAGAGTATGACAAAACCCTTTGCATCATCTCTTCCAGCATGTCCACTTGCCAGTATGACTTGCCACATGCCTGGGATGGCTAGCAACCTCGCCTTAACTCCACCTCCCCTCCCCCTACCCTCCGCCAACAGGAGTGGGGACTTAAGGCTCTTCTGATCAAATTGTAGATGTTGTGTTTTGTCATTTCCTACAAGAAAATGTGTTAGTGATAGCCTTGGAAGGTGATTTGAGTATAAGCTTCTTAGGAATAGTTTACATGTTATGGATTGTGGGTTGTGGGTTTCAGGTGACTTGAATTTGGACAGGTATCAGCAGATTGAGAAACCACAAATAAAGCATCAATATTCAAGAAAGGCGATATACACAAAGTAGGAAACAACAGGCCAACTTATCTAACATTTGCCATTGGTAAAATTTTGAAATCATTATTAACAAGATAGCAGTAGGGCACTTAGAAAATCATAATATTATCAGAGAGCGTCCACATTTTTTGTGAAGAGGAAATCCTGTTTGACAAATGTAACAAGCATATTGGATGAAGGAAAACAAATAGATGTAGTGTATCTGAATTTCCATCAGACATTTTGAGAAAATAAAAGCGCGTAATGTTGGCAATAATATATTAGCATGGGTACAAGAATGGATAACTCATAAAAACCAAAATAGTCAAGATAACTGAGTCATTTTCCAGCTGGTAAACTGTAAGTAGTGAACTCCTGAAGTACCACAGGGATCGATTCTGTCACGTCAACTATTTCAGATCAGTCTTAACTTGGATGATGAGATTGACTCACTTGTAGCCAGAATAGCTGATGGAACAAAGATAAATAGACGAGCAAGTTATGGGAAGAGAATGAAGCATCTGCAAAGGTTTATAGATGTGTTAAGTGAGTGGAAAAGTGTTGGATAAACCTAAGATTGTCCAATTGCAGCACTGTTATGGTGCAGAAGGAGACCATTCAGCTCATAGTGTCTGCACCGCCTTTCCAAATGAACTTTGACTTAGTGCCGATCTCCTGCCTTTTCCTCATAATCCAACTCATTATTTGTATTTAAATAATCATCCCTCTTGAATGCATTAATTGGATATGCTTCCAATACACTTGAAGAAAATGCAGGGGAAGCAATGGTTCAGTGGAATTATCAGTTGACTTTTAATTCAGAAATCCAGGTTTGAATTCCTCCATGTCAGATGATAGAATTTGAATTCAATTTTTTGAAAGAAAAGTCAAATGATGACCATGAACCTGTTGTTGATTTTTGGAAAAAGTCATCTAGTTTGCTAATATCCTTTAAAGAAGGAAAATGGCCTGGCCGGTAAGTGACTACAGACTCGCAGCAATGTGGTTATTTCTTACGTGCCCTCTGAGCAGTTAGGGATGGGCAACAGTTGTTGGCCTAGCCAGCAATGCCCACATCCAATGAATTCATTTTTAAAAAACTCAACACTGCAAAGATCCACTGTGTTAAAAAGTGTTTTTGTTTCTCACATTGCATTTGCTTCCTTTGCAAATTAGTTTAAATCTGTGCCTTCTCATTCTCAAGCCTTTTTATGACTCTGAACAGTTTCTTCCTGTCTAATCTGTTCAGTCCCAACATAATTTTGAAAAATACAATCAAATTTCCTCTTAGCCTTATCTTCTCCAAGAAAAATAGTCATAACTTCTCCAGTCTGTCTTCATGACTTGAGTTCCTCATCCTTTGAACTATTCGCGTAAATGTTTTCTGGATTCCAATGCATTCACATTCTCTCTGAAATGTCATACCCAGAAATGCACAGGTGAAGTCTGTCATGTCTTCTATAGGTTCAGCAAAACCTCCAAGTTATTGCACTCTATGTCCCCGATTAATAAATCTTTGAAGTTCAGTTTGACAAAGAGAATATAACAATCAGAGGAAACTCCCCACTGGTAAGAGTCATTTCTGACACAAAGAAAGAGGTTGTAATTTTTGGAGACCAATCATCTCAGTTGCAAGACATCTCTGTACAAATTCCATATATTTTCTAACCAACCTGTTCAGAGATGTTACTATACACCTCTGGCACAGATGGGACTTGAACCTGCGTCCCCGGTCCAGAGTTAGGGACGTCACGCTATGCCACATGAGCCCATATCCTCAGGGTGTTTCCTGTATCCAAACATTTTCACCTTCTTCATCAATGACCTTCCCTCCATCATAAGGTCAATACAATATATATTAATGACTTGGATGATGAAAATGAATGTCCTATCACCAAATTTGGCTGATGCTGCAAATAGTACTGTATACTGTTTAATCATCAGTGAACATCACCACTTCTGAGCTTATGATGGCAGAAAGGTCAAAGTTGAAGATGGTTGAGCCTAGAGCATTACCCTGAAGAACTGCTGCAGAGATGTCCTGAAGCTGAGATGATTAATCTCCAACAATCTTACTCTGTGCCAGGTATGACTTCAACAGCAGACAGTATTTTCCCCTGACTCCAGTTTTGCTTGGGCTCCTTGATGATGGACTCGGTCAGAAGTGATGAAGGTAGTCACGTTCACCTTGTTCCTGGAGTTCAGCTATTTTGTGCATGTTTGGACTAAGGCTGTAATGAGGTCAATGGCCCTGATGGAACCCAAATGGATCATCAATGTGAAGATTATTTCGAAGCAAGTGCTGCTTAATTACACTATTGATGACCCCTTCCATCACTTCACTAATGATCAAGAGTAGACTAATGAGGCAGTAATTGGCTGGATTGGATGTGTCCTGCTTTTTGTGTACAGGATATACCTGAGCAATTTCAATGTTGTTGGATAAATACTAGTGTTGCAGATATAACAGCTTGACCAGGGTGTCCAAGTTCTGGAGCACAAATCTTCAGTACCGTTGCTGGAATGTTGTCAGGGCCCAAATCTTTGCACAAAAACAGAAGTTGCTGGAAAAGCTCAGCAGGTCTGGCAGCATCTGTGAAGAAAAAATCAAAGTTAATGTTTCAGATCTGGTGACCCATCCTCATATCTTTGCAATTAGCAGTGTCTTCACCCACTTCTTAATCACATATAGAGTGATTTAAATTGGCAGAAGTCTGGTATCTGTGATGCTAAGGACTTCAGAGGAGTTTGAGGTGGATCATCCACTCGGTTCTTCTGTTTTAAGTTTGAGAAGGCTTCAGGGAAGGCCATGACTTCATGGTAAGATCACTGGGCTAGTTATCAGAAGCAATAATCCAGAACTGTGGATTAATGTCCCTTTAATGTCCAAATTTGAATTCAGTAAAAATCTGGAATCATTGCGACTCCAGACCCACTGCAATTTGGTAGTCTCTAAAGGGATGAGTGATAAATGTTGGCCCAATCACAACACCTCCCATCCAGAGAATGAACGAGAGAATAACAACAAGAGAGAAAAAAAGCTTTGTCTTTCACATGATGTGGTAGCTTCCCCCAATATTAAGAATGAGATATTTGTGGACTCTCCTCCTGCAGTGAGTTTTTAATTGTCATCCACTATTCAGAATTGGATGTGGCAGGACTTCAGAGTTGAGACCTGCTTCGTTGATTATGGGATCATTTAGCTCTATCACTTACTACTTCCACTATATTGCAGGGAAGTTGGCTTTACTCCAGTTATTAATTCTTACTTGGATGTTTGTTCGTTGTCTTTTTCCATCGCCAAACTAAACCTTAAATTCTAATGATTACTGTCTCCTGAACATTCCCCAATTGGCCCATTCAGTCCACTTCCTTCCTAGAAACCAGTAAGAATGATTACATTACAACTTGAAGGGGAACTTGTAGGTGGTGATGTTCCCAAATACTTCATCCAGCTATTGATCAAAATATTTATTCAACTCTAAATCCCATTCATTTAGGGAATTATCAAACCCCTGCACCTTACAAGGTTGCTATTGTCATATTGTATGATTTTATAACAGCGGCATTGAAGGGTTATCTTAGTTATCATAAACTGATTGAATATTAGTGATCACTGCAGATATGAAGCAGAAATAAGTTGTCTATAATCTGGATGTTGTCTTGCTATATTGTTTCATGCACAGCTTTTTTAATGATTATCCACACAATTAAACTTCAGTATTCAGAGGGCTCAGACATGTTGTGTATAGCTCATGTTATTCAAAGTCTTTGTACCAATCAATGTGAATGGATTTGATTTCCACTGGCTGTGACTTCTTCAGGAATTTATTGATTCCACTACACCTCAGAGGAATAGGAATACTTGAATTTGAATTGTGCTTTTTATGACCACCGGGAACTGTGAAGTGCTTTACAGCCAGTGAAGTACTTTTTGACATGTAGTCACTATGTTCACTGAAGAAACATGGCGGCTAATTTGCTCTCAGCAACCACAAAGAGTCATAATAACGAGATATTGAAAAATGGACAAGTATTAGCCAGGATATCAGGGTAGCTTCCCTGCCCTATAAAATAATACCTTGGGGCCTTGCCTGCCCTGAGCAGGCAGATGGGGTTTCCATTTTAAGATCTGGTTTGAAAGATAACCACTGGCTGTGCTGTACTCCCTTAGTGTTGATTTTTGTACTCAAGCGCTGGACTGAGTCTTTAGTCAGAATGTCAGGGCAAGTGTGCTACTAATCAAGCCATGGTTAACGTGAGAGAAAAGTTGATCCAGTTGAAATAGTGGCAGGGTTTTTTCTTTAATCATACAAAACTGCATCTATCTTTTCTGTTTTATTGCAACTAATTTCACTTCAACACATTGGATGTGAAGATTTTTATGCAAGTTAGTGTGTTAGCTGGTTGTGAATCTATTTTATCAGATCTTTAAGCTGTTTTATTGTGTTATATTTATTAGTGCTTGACTTGTGAGAGGTTTATGAATATACATTAATTAAAAAAAGCTTGGCTTGTATAACAAAGTATTGTCATTGTTTCCAGCTACTTAACATGCAATGATACTATAAAATGAATTGACGTATTATATAGACAATCACAGCAGCTGTTCTGCTCATGATCCAACAAATCAACTGTAAAAAAGGATGAGGTTAATCTGGTACTAATTGAAAGAGAAATGTTGAAGAGGGCCTGTAAAAAAAGGACTGAATTCAATGAGATCTTTGCCTTTTTATCTTTACCCAAACAACTGAATTGGCTGGATCTCAGTATCACATTTGTAGGCTAGCACTTCTAACAAGGAGGTATTCCATCAGAACGATGTTGAAGTGTTTGGTTAGTTAATGCTCAAGACATGTTGGGAGACTTGAACAGTCAGTATTCTGAACCAAGGTTGAACTGTCATCAATTGAGGCAACGTGGTCCAGTAGCTGAATGAAATGCCTCCTTTGTAAGCCAATTGGGTAACCGCAATTACTGTTCCAAAAGTGAAAATCTTGCTGTCAGATGTGTTCACTGGTGTTCAATAAATGACAAACTGTAGTCATTTTAAACTGCAAAATGTTAACTGGAAGCAGGAACCAAGTGACACTTAAGTACACTTGACCTTAGCAGAATTCGCTACGGATTTATTAACTTTCAGAATTCATCCACTGGGCAACAACATATAGTAGGTGGAAGCAGGTGTTTAGGTAGCAAGAGCACCTAAGAAGAATTACTGGCTAGAAGGTAAGTCGTGGGACTATTCCATTTTGGAATAGAGAGAAACAGTATGAAATAAAAGCTACAATTCTGAAAGTGGTGCAAAAGCAGAGGGACCTGGGTATATCTGTGCATGAACCATTGATGGTGGAAGGAGAAGTTAAGCTTACTTAATAAAGCATAAAGAATCCTGGTATTTATTCATGGCAGTGATGAATTAGGAAGCAACAAGTTTATGATATGTAAAATTTGTACACAATACTGATTCAGTTTCAGTTGGACTATGGCTTCCAGTTCTGGGCATCACATTTTTAGAAGGATGTTGATACATTAGAGAGAAAGTAACGTTGAGAGGAAACTTGATAGAAGTATTCAAAATCATGAGAGTTCCAGACAGAAGAGATTGGGGAACAAAAAATAGGGAGAAGGATTGAGAACCAGAAGGCACAGATTTAAACAATTGTCAAAAGAAGCAATGGTGAAGAAGGAGAAAGTTTGTTTTGTCCCTGCAGCAAGTTATTAGAATCAAGAATGTATTGCCAGAGAGTATTGTGGAGACAATTACATTCAAGGCATTCAGGAAGGGATTGGATTATTAACAGTAAAGGAAGAACATTACAGGACTGTTGGCAGAAGGCAAGGGACTGGCTCCAGATGAACTGATCCTTCAGAGAAGCAACACAGTGGCCCAAATGGTCACCTACTGTGCTGTAACCACACTACGATTCTAAATGTAGGATGCTAAAATCAGTGATGGATATCAGCAATGAGTTATTATTTAATTTTGACTACCGAGCAGTTCTCTTGAACTGTAGGCTTAACATTGTGCACCTCGAATTTTCAAATGAACCTTTTTATCCTTTCTGTTTTCTGGGATTTTCAAAATTTTTTCATGGGACAAGGCATCTCTGGCTAGGCCTTCATTTATTGCCTATCCCTAATTGTTGAGAGGGCAGTAAAAAATCAAGCACATTGATGTGGATCTGGAGTCACATGTAGGTCACATCAGGTAAGAATGGCAAATTTCCTCCGTTAAGGGCATCAGTGAACCACATGGGTTTACAACAATCAACACTGATTATGTGGTTGCTATTAGAGTAGCATTTTGGAATGTTGTATTACATTTATAGGTTAGCATGTCTAACAGGAAGCATTCCCTTGGTATTATATTGGAATGTTTCGTTAGTTAGTACACTCAAGTCATGTTGGGAGACTCGAATCCACAGTATTCCGAACCGAGATTGAACTGCCAATAACTGAGACAACCAATAATGTCAAAATATTAGCCTTGGATTCTGGATTATGAGCCCAGTCATATTACCAAAATGCCACTGCTTGATTTTCAGTTTTGATTTGCATGAACAGCATGCATTTATTTGGTCCTTACCACCAATCTTTCTAAATGCTAACATTAAGAGATCGCGATAAGATTAAAGTGCAAATCATACTTTTCCAGTGGTAAGACTCCTTTTCAAATCTATTTAGTCTTCCATAAAAAGTGTGTTGAAAAATTGGGTGAGTTGGGGTTATGAGTCTGTCTCATTCATGTTCACAATTATCATGGACTGTCGTATGGAAACAGAAAGGCAGATATCCCACAATTGCAATTATGATAACTGCTGCAATTTTTTGTTTAGATTTGTCGAGCCTTTCTTTAGGATATCTAATCTGAAAGAAATTCAGACTTTTGGAATATGCAGAGTTGTTGGAGTAATTGATTATTATGGATGTGCTTCAGCTTAGAAAAATTCTGGTTCGATAGTAGATCTAACCTTTAAGAAGGAAGAGGCACGTTGGCCTACATCATCTGCCCAATGAGAGTTGATGAATGCGATAATTAGCACAAAATATAATTCCAACAAGGTACAGTTGGAATAGTATAGCAGGACAATCATAATTTGGCGAATCATTTGAGATACAAAAGCCTAATTTTAACCCCTCATGCGAAATGCAATATGGAATCTATGGAAGAGTAAAGTTTAGGCAGCATGATATTAACTGGAATGCCACATTATTACTCTAACAGGTGCATTTTGGGTAGCTTGTGAGGACATCTTTAAGACTCAGATGTCAGGGTGTACTGATATTGTTTAGGCCCCAAAAACATTACAGTGTTCATTAGCCCAGAAAGGCTCACCAGTGGAATCCAGCACTGAAAGAAGTAACAGAATTGATAAAATAATCTTGCATAGACTAAGGGAAACAGATTATCCCTCAGTCCCCACAAGGATTCCTTATCTCAGGCTTTCCACTTTTGCTGAGGACCATGCCCTGGACCTTCTGATTATTGACCACTGCTGCAATTTAAAAAAGATGTAATGTAGTTTCATGATTCTCGTTCAAAGTAACTATGAATTTTTTTCAAAGTCCCTGAAGCATCCAATAGTTTAAAGCCACCTTGAGATGACAGTATTTTTGTCTGTTTTTTATGTACATTAGAGTGTTAGCTTGGATTGTCTTGCTGTAACAATGTGCCCACTCATCTGAAAAGTGAATTGGGTTGAGTGGTAATGAATATTATTTCGTTGAAAGCCTTTATGAAAGATCTTCCCACATTTGTTTGACTCATTTCTACTTGACAAAAATATATATTTTGGCCTTTTCTTACTGTCAGACAAAAGTTGTATAATGACAACAGGGATCAATTTGTGGTTGAACCCTATTTTTCTCTCTGAAATTGCATTTTGTTGGAGATTGACTTAAATCAAAGAAGAAATATTTTTTGATGTGGATAATCTGAGTATGTGACTTGAGGAAGGCATGTAAATATCTTGCTTTGCACTTATCAGCAGATCAAACGATGCTGAAGGAAGATCTATACAAACATGATTTCAAATCCATGGCACACTGAAAACAACCAGCCTAAAAGTATGTGCAGCAAACCAAGACAATTTACTGAAGTTTTTGTTTTAGTTAATAGCAATGATTTTTTTGACTCATAGTTGATCTGTACCCTGATTATTACCAGATATGACTGGATTAATTTTGTAGTGCAGCCAGGCTAAGCATATGCGACTTAACCATGATTAGGTCTACTGTTTCACAGCAAGTGAATCAAATTATGCTTTATTACATGGGATGGTGTAATTTTTGAAAATATCTTGTCATCATAGTCTGTGATTGCATCTATCTGTAATTAGCCCTATTGGTTTCTGTGGCCATATATCCCAGCTGAAGTTTCACTTGTACAATTCAGGCATAAGGTGCAGGAGCTGGATGTTGCATCTTGTTCAGTGCAGTAATTCTCCCACATTTTCAAATATTTTGCTCAGCCAAGTTATGCAAAATTTAAATACCTTAATCAATGTAAGATGCACGTAATTGTGAGCCTGTAGTTTTTGCATTAATTATTGCAGATTTGCACTGTGCTGCCAACCATTTCAAGTGGTATAAACCACATAAACACTGCCTGCTTTATTTTAAAGGCAAAATCTTTACTTTTTTTTAAAAACCTAGTATCTTTTCTTCATTTATTTTTATTATTGTTCTGAGTTATTTTTCCTTAGATGAATTTCTTTTGCTCTTATTTGGTTTCTTCTTTGTTATTGCAGTCAGCTCAGATTGTTGATGTAAAGTTACTGGAGGCCTTATGGAGAAGAAGCATGAACAAATTATTAAGTGGGACTTTGGGTTTACAAAATGAATTACAGACTTGCAAAATGCTTCACATCAAACATAGTGAGCAAATCTCCAGCTGATCTCCTCCAATATCTACTGCCCTCTCTCGGCTGACGAATCAATCTTCCATTGGCTTCAGGCTCCTGTAGCTAAATATCTAATCTCAGCCAATGGCCAAGAGGTCATCTTGATTGATATTCATCTGGAGGTCTGTCCTACTGTTTCACTGAGACCCCACCTTTCAGGTCATCAAGGCATTGATGTTCCTGGTATTCTGTGGTTCATTGTCCATGTTGTGATCATTGTAACCCACAGACATAGAACTTTAAATTACAACAAGGTGCAGGGCTGGATGAACACAGCAGGCCAAGCAGCATCATAGGAGCAGAGAGGCTGACGTTTCGGGCCTAGACCCTTCATCAGAAAAGGGGGA
>NC_063342.1:53884118-53941658 GCF_021869965.1 Rhincodon typus | reverse complement strand
GATGAAGGGTCTAGGCCCGAAACGTCAGCCTCTCTGCTCCTATGATGCTGCTTGGCCTGCTGTGTTCATCCAGCCCTGCACCTTGTTGTCTCGGATTCTCCAGCATCTGCAGTTCCTACTATCTCTGATTTAAATTACAACATCTGATTTTTAAAAAAAGAGGACACTCAACCAAAACGACTGACAGTGAACATTTGGCACAATGTAATTTGGTGATTTTCTGAAAGGCTGTGCTTTTCAAGAGGGAGAATGGAATGTCATAGCTGACCAGTGTTGATGAAGCTTTAAAAAGGAAATTTACTGTTATCCCTTGTGAATATCTCAGACTATAAACCTG
This sequence comes from Rhincodon typus, assembly GCF_021869965.1. Classification (NCBI taxonomy): domain Eukaryota; kingdom Metazoa; phylum Chordata; class Chondrichthyes; order Orectolobiformes; family Rhincodontidae; genus Rhincodon; species Rhincodon typus. Next base: position 53,941,321 of record NC_063342.1, on the reverse strand, counting down.
AGATGAAAGAGAGAGAAGTCTGGGCAAGAGAAATCTTTATATTTTCCTCCTTTTGAGGAATACTCAAGGTGAAAGACAGTTTTAACCCTTGTCTGTCGAGTGAGAGAAGCTGTGTGCTGTTAGAGTCTAGCTGAGAAGGCCCATTGGTCATCCCTGTGCTGTAAGCAAAAAGAATGAACATCTTTCTTTATTGGAAGCCAGAAATCAAGCAAAACTGCAGTTGAAAGGAAACAGGATGAAGCCTTTCAATTGACCCGCTAAGCCAAGCATCTTAAAATCAACATTCATGATCCAACTGCAGTGCTACCACTGCCACACAATGTAACAGCCCCAATATCACATGACCTACCCTTCACTGAACTCAGAGACTGATCTGTATATCCTTTTGTTTAACTTTTTTGGGGATCTCTTCTCACTTCTAATCTTCTTTCATTTAGTAGGTAGTAAACTTATTCCTTTATTAACTCAATAAATCCTCGTTAAATTAAAACCCTTTAAAAAACAGAAAATTGCTTCAGTATGGGAGAAAGACACCCACAAAGGCAAGGATTCTTTTTGCAACCAACTGAGGGGGTGGATAGAAAAACAAGAGGAGACAGTTCATCTCTCTTCACTCAAGAACTTAACAAGTGAGGTATCCTGTTGGGAACCGTAAAAAAATTGTGTAACGTCCCTGAGAGACTGCTTGAAATGTTCACTATTTGATAAACCCACCATATATTTATATCAAGACATATATGTTGGTGTTTGGAAATATTTCCCTAATTTACACAACCTTTATGTGCTTCACCAGACACCCCGAATCGTAGAGTCATAGCATGGAAACAGACCCTTTGGTTCAACTCATCCATGTTGACCAAATTCCCCAAACGAAACTAGTCCTATTTGCTTGCATTTGGTGTGTATCACTCTAAACCTTTCCTATTCATGTAACTGCTCAAATGACTTTTAAATATTGTAACTGTACCTTCATGTACCACTTCCTCTGGTAGTTCATTTCACATACAAACAACCGTCTATGTGAAAAAGTTGACCCTCAAGTCCCTTTTAAATCTTTCCCGTCTCACCTTAAAATTATGTCTTTTTAGTTTTGAACTCCCCCAGCCTAGGAAAAGGACCTTTGCTATTCACTTTACCTATGTCCATCATGATTTTATAAATCTCTGTAAGGTGCCCCCTCAACCACCTATGCTCCAGGGCAAAAAAGTCCCAGCCTATCCAGCCTCTCCTTATAACTCAAACCCTCCAATCGCGGTAACATAATTGTAAATCTTTTCTGCACCCTTTCCAATTTAATAGTATCCTTCCTATAGCAGCGCAACCAGAACTGTACACAGTACTCCAAAAGTGGCTTCAACATCAATGTGTACAACCGTAACATGACATCCCAACTCCTATACTCAGGAGTATACTCAGGGGAGGTGATGGCCTAGTGGTATTATCGGTGGACTGTTAATTCAGAGACCCACATAATGTTCTGGGGACCCAGGTTCGAATCCCACCATGGCAGATGGTGGAATTTGAATTCAATAAATATCTGGAATTAAGAATCTAATGATGACCATGAATCCATTGTCAATTGTCAGGAAAAACCCATCTGGTTCACTAATGTCCTTTAGGGAAGCAAACTACCATCCTTACCTGGTCTGGCCTACGTGTTACTGCAGACCCACAGCAATGTAGTTGACTCTTAACCCCTCTCTGGGCAATGAGGGATGGGCAATAAATGCTGCCTAGCCAGTGACGCCCTCATCCCATGAATGAATAAAGAAAAAAAAATGGCCTGAGCAATGAAGGCAAGCGTGCTTAAACGCCTTCTTCACCACCCTGTCCACCTGTGAGCAACTTTTAAGGAACTATGTACCTGAACTTTTTGGCAACATGCCCAGGGGTCTGCCATTGACTGTATAAGTTCTGTCTTTGTTCATCTCACCAAAATGCAAGTGTTCCCTGAATTTTAAGTGATCTAACTTTACTGAACAGTGTACCATAGGTTAGATCAGCTTCTTTGTTTAAATAGTTGCACGAGCATTTAGACTGCCGAGTTGAAGAACGTACCTTTTTTGGTTGTGCGGTTACCTTTTCTACTTGGATAATCCATTTGAATCTTCCTAACATACATGGGAACGGAGCTGAAATAGTTTGCTTCACTCTCACTTTTCTGGATCTCAGGTAACTTGTATAATTACATGTAGCTGTGCATTATGAGAAATCCAACACAGCCAATTATCAGCTTATTCTCACTCATAGGCCAAGTGCTGGACTAATTCATTGATAGAGCTCTCGAGTGGCACCTGTGAAGGAGTAATCTGCCCATTGATTCTCAGTTTGGCTTCCACTAAGGAAATTTGGTTCCTGATCTCCTCATAGCCTTTGCCCAAAAATTGGAAAGAGTAGGACTCCAAAGGTGAAGTGAAAGTCACTGCCCATGACACATACAAACATGTGAATTACCCTGAATTGACTTTGCTCCATCACTCAATAAGACGATGACATCTGTTTCTGTTCCAAATTTCACATTCCCATCTATCCATGACAACTTTTGATTCCCTCAGCTAACAAGAATCTATCCACCTCTGCCGTAAAAAATTCAATGTCCCCACCTCCACAGCTTTCTGAGATAGAGTTGCAAAGTTGCACAGTCCACTGTGTGATTAAAATTCTTCTCCTCTCTCTTCTGAAAGAATGAACAGTATTTTTAACACAATGTCCCCAAGTTCCGACTGATTGATAAGGGAGAAACAACCTTTCTGCAACCACCTTGTCATGATCAGGACAAGTCAGTATCATATACTCAAGTCAACTCTTACTCTTTTAAATTACAGTGGAAACAAGCCCAGCCTGTCCAAATTGTCCTTGTGAGCCAACTCACTTATTAGATTGAGAGACAGCAAGAACTGCAGATGCTGGAGTCAGAGATAACACAGTGTGGAGCTGGAGGAACACAGCAGGCCAGGCAGCATGAGAGGAACAGGAAAGCTGACAATTCAGGTCAGGACACGTCTTCAGATTAAGGATCCTGACCCAAAACGTCAACTTTCCTGCTCCTCTGATGCTGCCTGGCCTGCTGTGTTCCTCTAGCTCCATACTGTGTTGTCACTTATTAAATTGGTTGTGGTTTACTTCGACTTTCAGAACTTCAGTAAGGTCTCACATAAGAGACTAAATTAATGAAAGTGCATCGGGTTGGGGCAGTACACTGACATGTAATGAGAACTGCTTGACAGACAGGAAACTAAGTACAAATGAACAGATATTTTTCGAAGTGGTAAGCAGTGATGAGTGGGATATCTCGGGGATCAATGCTTAGACCATAGCTATTCACAATATTTATTTCTATTTTAGATGAGGGAACTAGAAGTGATATCCTCAAATTTGCTGAAGACACAATGTTGTTTGGAAGGGGGAGCTGTGAGGAAGATGCTCTGATGCGTCAGTGTTATTTGGGCAAGTTCGGTGACTGGGGAATGCATGGCAGGTGACGTATAATATGGATAAATGTAAGGTTATCCACTTTGCAGCAAGATAGATTGAGAAAGGGGGAGATGGAGTGAGACCTGGATGTGCTTGTACACCATGCACTGAAGGTAAGCATGTAGGTGCAGCAGGCAGTGAAGCCTGTTAGCCTTCACAGTGAGAGGATTTATGTGCAGGAAAATGAATGTCTGGCTGCATTTTTACAGGACCTTGGTGAGATCACACGTGCAGTATTTTATGCCGTATTAGCCTCCATATGTGAAAGGAGGATGTTCTTTCTGTAGGTGGAGTCAACAAATATTTACCAAATTGATTCCTGGGATGGCAGGATTGACCTACAAAGAAACGGAATCAGTTGGGACTATATTCTCTGGAGTTTAGAAGAATGAGGAGGGGGAATCACATAGAAACCTACAAAATTCTAACATGACCAGTCAGGGTGGATGTAGGAAGGATGTTTCTAATGGCAGGGAAGTCCAGAACCAGGAGTCAAAATCTAAAGATACATGGTGGCCACTTGTGACTGAGATGAGAAATTTCTTCACCCAGAGAGTAGTGAGCCAGTGGAATTCTGTCAGTGGAAGCGGTTGAGGCCAAATCAGTGAATGTTTTGAAGGAAGAGTTAAATACAGTTGCCAGGGCTAAAGGGATCTAAGGATACAGGGAGAAAGCAGGAACAGGGTCCTGATTTGGATGATCAGTCACAGTTGTGTTGACTGGCAGAGCAGACTCGAAGGGCTGAATGGCCTACTCCTGCTCCTATTTTCTATGTTTCCCTGTTACTATGTATAAATCTAGTAGACCTCCTCTGAACCCATCTGGTTCACTGAGGTGTTTTAGGCAAGGAAACTGCCATTCTTACCTGGTCTGGCCTACATGTGGCTCCAAACCCACAGCAATGTGGTTGGCTTTTCACTGCCCTCTGGCCAGTTAGGGATGGTGCAGTAATTGCTGGCCTAGCCAGTGAGTTTTGGAGCACAAGGCTTCAGTATTATTGCTGGAATGTTGACAGGGCTCTTAGCCTTGGCAGTATCCATTACCTCCTGATGTTTCTTGATATCACGTGGAGTAATTCGAATTGGTTGAAGACTTGCATCTGTGATGAATGTTCACTTGGCACTTCTGGTGAAAGATTGTGGCAAATGCTTCAACCTTTTCTTTTGTACTGATGTACTGGGCTTCCCCATCATTAAGAATGGGGATATTTGTGCACAAATGGAGCTGTAGAAAGGACTTTAAACTAAATTGTCGGGTGACGAAGTGGGAAATTTTAAAAAAATCAAAGTGTAAGAAGAAGGTAGGTTACTGATGGGGCTTATTGTTAACAGAAAATGAAAGGAAAATGTGTGATCATCAGATAGGTCAAACTTAGTCAACAGCACAAATAGAGACAAATGGGTATGATTTGGTAGTGATACTGAGAGCTTGTTACAGGAAGAACAGGATCAGGAGTTGAATATCTAACAGTACTCAGTAGAAAGGATAAATGTAAAGGATAAGAAGGTGGCTGTATTTGTGTTAGTAAAGCAAGGGATCAAGGCGAGAGTGAGAAATTATTTTGACACAGGAGGTTAAGACGTAGAATCTTTCAGTGTAGAAATAAGGAATACCAGGGGAAAGAAGTCCTGGTGAGATTAATCTATAGGTCCCTGAACATTAGTTCCATAGTAGCATACAGTATAAACCAGAAAATGCTGAGGGCTGGTAAGAAAGGAACATTAACAATCAGGGTGACTTTAATATGTCTGTAGAATGGATTAATCAAATTGGCAAGAGGAGCTTTAGGAAGAGTTCATAGATTGTATTCAGATTGTTGGTTGGAAGAATATGTTAGGGAGCCAACCAGGGAGTTGACTAGTTTGGATCTAGTATTGTGTAATGAGGTGGCATTAATCAATGATCTCATAGTAAAGGGTTGTTTAGGGAATGGTGATCATAGCATGTTGGAATTTCTAATTCAATTTGAGCGGGAGAAACTGAAGCCTCACAGTAGTATCCCGATGTTCAACAAACACCAGGATACAACTGTGTGTAAGTACGTGAGAGAGAGGGTGCGTACATGCGTGAGAGAGAGAGTGCGCGCGCGTCAGAGAGTGCGTGTGCGTGAGAGAGAGGGTGTGCGCGCGCCTGAGAGTGTGCGTGCACATGTGAGAGAGAGAGTGTGTGACACCTATCTCCCCTTTTTTTTTCTCCGGCAAATCCATGCCTTACTCCTTTTAACCAACCTGGCAATTTTCAGAATCAACTCTGTTTTCTAAAGAAAACAGTGAAGTTTACTTTGACAATCAAATATCCAATATTTGGGCTCTCAACGGTTCAAATCACATTTTATCAACATTTCTTTCTTGAGCGAGTACATTATCTGTACTACCGATATCACCATTTTTTTCTTTCACTGGTCAAGCCACATAAAATCTGATAACATGCACTATTTGTGTCAAATGCAATCCATTCTCAAGTGGAACACAGCATGAAGTTAAGCAGCTGCAAAATGTAGAGAGATTTTTCGATTTCTGTGTGCATGATAACTACTGATTGAAATGTTTTCTGTGCAGTCCCAGCTTGTGGTGATAAGTTCTGTTTGAAACTTCCTTTGATTCGACTGGTGTATTCTTGTCACTTATCCCAATTATGTTTCTTCACAATTGCTTTGATTCCCACCCAACTTCCGTCAAGCATGCTTGTTCTGTTCTACATGCTTGTTCAGAGTGACTATAAGTGGTGCTTCACAGTCAGATGGTGGCAACTGATAATTGCAAAATACAAATCTGTATTGTACCTTTTGTTCACTCGACTAGTCCCCAGACCAAATGCGTGTAATCATCAGCAGTATTTTTGCTCACTTGCTGGACTGAGCTCTTGCTTATTTTAGGCTGAAAAGTTGCAACTAAACCAATATCTGCTATGATATCTGGAAGATTTAGTTGGAGTTCAATGACAATATGGTTCTTTCCAAATAAATCTTAGAAAATGACTTGCCTTTCTATGGTACTGTATAATATTTCTGAGAAACATTTCAGAGCTTAACATATAATCAATTATTGAGATAATGTTGAGGAATATGGTTTCACTGTTACTTCTGACAAGATTCCACTTGGCGAAAGGACAATGAATCTAATTTTGATTGCATTGACTGAGGGATTCATAGAATCCCTCCAGTGTGGAAACAGGCCATTTGGCCCAACAAATCCACACCAACCCTCAGAGCATCCCACCCAGACCCATCCCCCTAATCTACACATTCCTGAACACGATGGGCAACTTAGCATGGCCAATTCACCTAACCTGCACACCTTTGGATTGTGGGAGGAAACTGGAGTACCCGGAGGAAACCCATGCAGACACAGGGAGAATGTGCAAACTCCACACAGACAGTCACCCGAGGGTGGAATCGAACCCGGGTCCCTGGCACTGTGAGGCAGCAGTGCTAACCACTGAGCCACCATGCCGCCCCATTGAGCACCTGTTTGAACCTGTTGCCCGTCTCTGAGACAAAACTTAATACATAGATGAAGATACAGCAGAGACACTTGGAGATCTATAAAACCATAATTCATTTATTAAGTACTTAAACTAATAACACACTATTAACTGCTAGAGATATCTCAATCATTGTCTTTCACTACCCTGATTTCTGTAACTAAACCCAAAAATTATTACCCAGGAGTGTTCGCAGCTGGCCAGGCTGAAACTGTTTGATGTCTTCACCACACCCCCTTACGTTGGGTACCTTATTAGAACATTTGTCTTCAGAGTGTTGTTGAACAGAGGTATTTCTTAAGGCTTTTTATACACAAGTTTCTGTGACAAATATGTTCCTTACTTGGAATTATGTGTGAACATGACCAATCCTGAACGTTTTGTCCAAATGTTTGCCTCCTTTGGACTTATCCGTGCGCATAAGCAATCCCAACTGTTTTCTCCAAATGTATACCTTATCTGATACAGCCAGCAGTTCCAGGTTTCCTGCCATTTTAACTCTTAGCAGATCTGACTGACTCAGCATATTTCCATTCATAAAGCAGCCCATTGTTAGGCCTGTTATCAGTTCCTGTCAGTTCCTGTTATCTTCCTGTTATCTTCAGCCTTATCCAACAAACCACCATAAAAATCGGCAGCACCTTAACTCAATGTATAATTTAAAGGACAACATCTTAGCCATCATGTCACTCCCTTGGTACTGCATTGTTGGTTCGACCTCCATGTGAGAATCTTAATATTAGACTTCAACTTGTGATGGATTGACTAAGAAGCAAAAGCAATGCCAATGAAACCAAATCAGCTATTTGCTGTTGCCTGGACTACAATAGACATTTCCGATTCAGCATCGGGGTTGATAAGGTAAATGATGTGACATTTGGATCAGAAGGATTGCAGTTCTTTCCTCTTTCTATCTGTTGTAATGACTCATGTTGGACAGTGAGCTGTCACTATTTAGTCCCAGCACTTCACTGGTCACAACATAAATTCAAATGCTGTGCCAGTTACCAACAGGACCAATTATATATTTTGACTCTATTAGGATCCAAATTTTAAAAACCTAGGCTTCTTGAATAAATAACAAAACTATTGATTTATTGTAAAAACAGGACTTACCCGGCAAAGATCTAAGCTGATAAATGCAGTTTTTGAGAGGAATGTATAGATACTCGGCACTTCTAAATAACACAAGTACACCAAATATCACAAAAAAAATTAACTTAGCAGAATTTAATTTTGACCATTAATTGACCTTGAAAGTAAAAAAGAACAATGTATGAAATGTGCAAGGTGACATTCAGTCAGCATCCTGGCTCTGCAGACTATACCCCAACTGAACCCAAAGCAATGTCCAAAATAAAGCTGTAAATCCAAGCATGGCATTTCCAGTAAATGCATCCAAACAATTAGCTGAGTGTGTTTGACTTCTAAGAAGTGCCTTCTTTTAAAAAAAAAAGTCTTTCAAGTGACCCATTTAAAAATTAAACAAAGGTTCAGGTATCTAAACGAACCACTGTCATGCTTCATCCTCCAACATGAATCCTTCAAAATAATGATATCAAATAGCATGTTCATAACATTATTGTCTGTATAGCTTGCAAAATGATGTTTCCTCTGTATTATGTACATACAGAAATATTGGAGGTTTGGAGTGCGGTACTAAGTCGAAATTATATTCCAGTGAGCAAGAGTGATTATTCTCAGAATTATAACCAAAACTGTTTGTATGCTCATCAGTATTTAGTCATTCTCTTCGGTCATTACTTGACCGAAAACATATGGAAACAATAGGTCTGGGTGGGATGCTTTTGGGAGGGTTGGTGCAGATTCGATGGGCCGAATGGCCTCTTTATGCAATGTAGGTATTCTATGATTCTATGGTGGATATTGTATCTGGTCAGAACTGTATCTCACCTCTGAGATTCTTTTGAGTTCAGTATTCTTTGTTTAATTATTCTCCATATCAATTTGATAAGTTGTAAACTCTAACTGTAAACGTCTCCTGATTGTGCAGATTATTTGTAATTTGTAATTATTTCCAATTATCATTTGCAGTCAGTCGTACAGTTGATTTAATCACCTTTTATTTTCAAATCCAATCAGAACTTTTCTCTTGTACAGCATACCAATTGCAATGTCTATTTTTAACCTCAGGCATTATGTCCATTGCATGTCAATATTGTTGTAGGAGACAGTTAATGACTCAAAGAGTTAGCTGGTATTTCAAGATAAATTCCATCCATCAGGATACAAAAGACTGTTCCTAGGAGGATCTAACCAGTCTTCTGTTCTCTGTTGAATGCTATTGTGTCCTAAGGAATTCTTCAGTGGGAATTCTCCATGAGTTGTGAGCTGTGAGTACATCAGTGATTGTTAGCTACATGTACTAAAATAATAGTGCGTATTTACTCCTAAGTCGAAGCTGATATGTCACAAGAGGCAACCATGCATCTATGATTAATGTAACCAGCTACTAAGTAACATGTAATAAACCTATCTTCAAGACTGAACCTATCTTCTGTTGAATATATCACATGGGCTTTATGTGATGTATTCATCCTTCCTACCCTTGGTATCAGAAGCCCAACTAATCATAGTAAGAAGGATTGATGGCAGACAATCTACCCATAATATGTTTGCAATGCAGGTTACCAATATTGTAAAATAATGTCTATGCTTTCAAACATTACTTACGACAAGCTAACTTCATTTTTAAAAAATTTAATCGATATTAAGGGAATTTTATGAAAACACATAAAGGTATTGGCTGGATTTTACTATTTGAACTGTATGTGCAGGAACCTGGCAGAAAAGAGGAGGAAGGAACTTTGACCACGTTTTTCCTGGCAAATGCATCGAATTACAGAATCCCTACAGTGTGGAAGCAGGCCATTTGGCCAAATGAATTCACACTGATCCTTCGAAGGGTGTGTCACCCAGATCTACCCTATCCCTGTAACCCTTCATTTCCCATGGCTAATCCATCTAACTTACACATCCCTGGACATTCTGGGCAATTTAGCATGGCCAATACACCAAACCTGCATGTCTTTGGACTGTGGGAGGAAACTGGAGCACTCGGTGGAAACCCACACAGATACAGGGAGAATGTGCAAACTGCACACAAACAATCTCCCAAGGCTGGACTTGAACCCGGGTCCCTGGTGCTGAGAGGTAGTGGTGCTAACCACTGAACCATCATGCCACCTCACAACTGCCATGATTTTGAATTTAAGCCTAAATGAAACATCACCCAACCATTTATTGAAAATGCTTTCCTGTTTATAACTGGTAGATGTCTTCAGAACTTCTCAGTTCAATCATTGTCAGCATAGTGGAGCTAATCTTTATTTTTATAAGCTTCAACTTGGTTATAAGCTTTGTTCTAAATTCCTGCATGAATAAGACATAATGACAGAGGAAAAAAAATCACTGAACACAATAGGAATAGAAAAAATGCATTTAATGAGCAAGTTTATTGACCTTGGGATGTTGCAAAACACTTTACAGTAACTGAAGTACTTTGTTAAAATGGAGTAAATGTGCTAGCTACTTTATGCGTGGCAGGTAGCAATGAGATAATGACCAACTAGTTTGCTTTAATCATGTTGGCCAAAGGATGAAAGTTGACCAGCATACAAGAAAGAACTTTGAAATGATACAGTTGGATCTTTTCGGGGTCTGGCACAGGGGATACGTCAGGGCCCAATAACCAGGCCTTATGTTCTAGGTGGCCTATTGTACTTGGGCCAGGAGCTGGGCCACTTTGCTAGGCCCCTGGTGGAACTGCTGTTCCCAAGCCAGGGTTCCAGAACAGGGGTCCCGAGCCAAGAACAGCAGCAGGTCCCAGGATTACTGTCCCTTGTCCTGGATTGTTTACATTATCAGTGACAACTTATACTTATTTAGAAACTTTTAATGCTGTTAAATATCCCATGAAAGGCATGTTAGCAGACATAATTTGACATTAAGCCATATATGGATATATTAGGGTAGATGAGCCTTAAAGCAAGCAGGAGTGACAGAGAAGCAAAGAAGTTTAGGGAGGAAATTCAGAGAGAGTGGAGGATCCAATAAAGGTGTAGAGCTGTGGTTTTTCTCTGCAAATGCATTCGAAACCAATGCTGTGTTTTTAGATGAGGAGAAATGGGTGTACTGTGTGTTGTTCTGGTTGCCCCTCTATAAGAAGGATGTGATTGCATTGGAGAGAATGCGGAGGAGATTCGCTGGGTTATTGTCAGGGCTATGCAGGGTAGCCATGGCTTAGGCAGCATACTCACCTAAGACAGAAGGTTGAGTTCAAGTTTTCTTCACAGGAGATAAGTTTAACTTGACTGAGTTTGATAAAATTATGACGGTCATAAGTAGCATAGATCTGAAGTAACCTTTCACCTTGCTGGAGGGGTCAATAACCAGGACCCTTTGATTTTAAAATAGTGGATAAAAGGTTTAGAAGGTATTTAAGGATAAGTTGTAACCCAAAGCATGGTGTGTATCTGGAGCTCAGTGCCTGTGGAGAGTGTACAAGCGGGAACCATCACAACATTAAAAAGTATTTAGATGAATACTTGAAATGCCATTGCATACAAGACTACCAGCCGAAGTGCTGGGAAATGCAATTAGAGCAGAAAGGTACATGATGGACCAAAGGCCCCCTTCCCAAGCTGCAATAGTTTATGACTCTACGACATAGCTCCTTGTGGGACACTAAAGGTGCGGGAGCAGGAAGAGAGAGAAGGCATTGCAGTTGATTCTCTACCTATGACTGGTTGGATAAGAATAGAGTTGGGTGAGCACAGTCCCATTCAGTTGGAAGCCTGTGGAGAAGCATTGAGGGCAAATGGTGTGGTCAGTCAGGTCAAGGTGACAAACAGGATGCATGTGAGATGCACTTAGGCCTTAGGATTAACGTCTCATGTGAGAGCCCAGCACATTCTAATCGCATTGCTCCAGACACTGGAGTGGAGTGTGAACTCAAAACCTTCTGTCGCAGATGAGTGTGCTGTCTGACCCATGGCAATCCAGGATAGGACCTATCGTCACAGGGTTTCAGACTGAAAAGGTTCACACTTGCCGGCTAGCATTGTATATTTACCTGGGAGTACTGTGTTCTATATGTGGTAAGTAAAGCAGTTCAGAAATGTAGGTCTCATCGGCATTCAGCCAGTTTAACATCACCAGTTTGTCAAATCTTGCTGCACCTCAGCAGCAGCTGTTGCCAAGGAAACAGTTATTTCTGAGGTATCCTCCTGATGTTTTAGATTTATTGTCTCCTGTAAATGGCTCATCATCAGAGATTAGGATGGCTGGATTTTATCATTAATATGTTGTACTCAAACAGGCTGAAAGTAATATCCCATTAATGCAAGCTGGAACATGCATATAAAAGAAATGGAGAAGAACTGATTATTTCAATGCAACATAAATTTTCAACAAAAAAATCCTTTCACTTCTGAAGTACAACAGCAAAGTAAATGTTCCATTAAATTACACTGAGTTAAAAAATACTAATCTGAATCTGTTTCAGGTTTTCTGTGCTTTTTATTTTATAGGTATCAAGAAATTTGCCTGACAAACAACGTGAAATAGAAGAGTTATTGAAGGACTTGACACGTTTTCAACAGAAGCTAAGCCTGCTAACACTGTGGGCCTCTTCTACAAAGGATCAGTTGGAGTTGTACAAACAAGCACCAATACCACAAGCCTTCAATATCAAGGTAAAAATTATTCCAATGACCACACACATGTCATTATTGTAGCTGTCTATAGTAGCACTCAGTTGAATTTCTCAGTGTAAACTGCTTCGAACAGGGTTAGAAGTATATGGTAATGGATGCTTGGAAAAGTAATGAGGTAGCACAGTATTGCGCAGCACGTTTTGGTGGTCAGGAGGTACTCGAAGATTAGAAAATAGAATAGCTCTGTGTAAGACTCAAATTCTTGGACTACACTGTAGGTGAGAAAGAAGCAGAAAGGTTGAGGCTTAACAAGGATGAGTGAAGGGCATTACAAATAAACAGAGAAGAGTTTGTAGTTAAGAATTACAGGGTATTGGAACATTAAACTGAGAAGGGCTGGCATTATATTTTGTTTAGGTGCATCAAGTGGTTGCTATCAGATTAGGGTGACAGTAGTTTCATTATTTGGAACTAACATGTGTATAAACCAGGTCAGAAATAGTAGGAACTGCAGATGCTGGAGAATCTGAGATAACAAGGTGTAGAGCTAGATGAACACACCATTTCTGAAGAAGGGTCTAGGCCCGAAACGTCAGCCTTCCTGCTCCTCTGATGCTGCTTGGCCTGCTGTGTTCATCCAGCTCTACACCTTGTTATCTCTATAAACCAGGTCAGTTGTCTTGCATGTGTGCTAATGACATAGCAGTGCGATCTGGTAACGTCTGGAGATCTGATAATGTCAATAATTACATAGTAAGGGCGAAGTGAAAAGCACAAAATCTATTGGACATAAGTGGGAGATTACTATAAGTCATTTCATAAAGCTCTGAAATAGCTAGTATTAAAATGGCAATTGTTTTTCCTGAAACAAGGATCAAACAAATGTAAAACAGAACCGCTTAGGGTGAAGAACGGACCAAGAAATGAGCTGGTAAACATAAGAAGAATAGACAGAGTTAAAATTGTACTTCTGTAATGGACATTTGGCTGGATTGTGAATTAGACGCAGTGTTAAGAAGGAACAGAATAATTTAACTAAAATTTAAATAGATAAGAATATAAATTTGATTAGAAGATAATAAAAAAAATCCTGGAAAGATTAATACACAAAAAAGGGGCAATAACGTGCAGTCCTTGCTGAGATTGGTAGTTTCAAGAGTAGATATCAACTTGGACAAACAGTTCTGTAAAAAATGCTCCTAACTGTGACTTTGAGCTCAAGCTATTGGAGACATTCCAACATGGCAATATGGGAGATTGTTTTCTAGAGCAGGAGCTGTCAGTCATAGTGAAAGGATCAGTAACTATTCTCAAGTCGGAGAAAGCAAGAAGGGAGAGACTGGAACAAAAATGTTATGAATATTATTTTGAAAAACTGGCAGAAGCTTCACTCAATTTCTGACGACTTTTGAGAAGTCATCCTTCAACAGGCATTGTACCACTCATTAGTAACTGCAAATGGCTTTAACTGTTCAAGCTGTCTGTCAGCAAAGTCTATATGTTGAATCATTGTGGCATCAGTACTTCAGAGACCCTGTGGATGAAAGGCAGAATTGGTTCTCACTTCCCACATTTTAGCACCCAAGAAAGGTAAAACAAGTCCAGTTTCATTTGAAATTTGTTCAGTCTGAAACTTTTAGATAGTGTAAGCAACTAATTTAACCCTCTAAATGTACGGCTTTAAATATATATCATTTAAAATGTTGCTGAAGACTGAATACCGCAACTGGGGGTTTCAGTAATTTGAGCAAGGTTCTAATCAAGTTCAGCACAGTGAAAGAATTTGAAAACCAGATTTCCATCAGTCAAGTCACCTCAATATTAACCTAATTACTTGGTTATTAATGCAAATGGAGTGAGCCATTGGCAACCCTGCTTCTGAGGATTCACCATGAGGTTTGCAGCAGAGTGGTTAAAATACACTTCCAGGAAATTTTGATGTTCATTCGTATAAGGCAGATTGATGTACGAAATGTCATTGTTTGCACCATCCAGGACATTTTGTCTGAAGAATTCAGGGTTTATTTGAGTAGATAAGTCCCTGAGGAGTGGAGAGTAGCCAATGTAATGTTCATTTTCAAAAAGACAGACAGAGCTAACTCAGATAATTGTGGGCCTTTAGATTAACATCTGTGGTAGATAACATTCTGAGCACAAATCTGTTCAGGGTAAAACAAGTTTCCAGGATCATTTGCATTAGTTTAAAAATTTGCACACTAAAATTTTCATCAAGCCACAGATCTGGCCCTGCTCCAAGATTGAATTAGTCACATTGCAAGTTTCTAATTTTATGTCCTTTTGTGGGTCTTCAGGAGGGTTCTTATAACATTGATAGGCACATATTATACGGGGCAGCCAATAGTCCTGTATAGTTTTTAAAATCATTTTCAGTCATTTTCAACCAGGCTACTCGCAGGTATTGGACTACGTATTTTGATTGGACATGCTTTATTTCATCATTAACCCATCTTTAGCTGTGTTAATTACCTGTCCACCCCCAAGAGCCTGCTCCAGAATGGAGATGCTGATTTCTCCCTGTCTGCCACGTCCTGGGCAAATATCAGCCATCATGCAGGATAGCATGGTGGTGCTTGTCTGGTTTTGAAAGATGGCATGGGCCCAAAAGATGTTGGTGAATTCTGGGATATCCACTGAGCGACAAGTTGTTCTGGGAAATGGCATGTGTTAAAATTGAGTGAAATGTGAGAGATGCCACAGGGGACATGGTACAGAATATGGCGGCATGGTGGCTCAGTGGTTAGCACTGCTACCTCCCAGCACCAGGGGCCTGGGTTCGATTCACCATCGGCCAATTGTCTGTGTGGAGATTGCACGTTCTCCCCGTGTCTGTGTGGGTTTCCTCCGGGTGCTCCGGTTTCCTCCCACAATCCGAAAATGTGCAGGTTAGATGGATTGACCATGCTAAATTGCCCGTAGTGTTCAGGGATGTGTAGATTAGGTAGGTTTGGGGAATGGGTTTGGGTGGGATTCCCTGAGGGTCAGTGTGGACTTGTTGGACTGAAGGGCCTGTTTCCATACTGTGGGGATTCTGTGAATAAATTAATCAAGCAAAATGTGTTTGGTAAGATATCGTGATTGAATTTGATAAGCCTTGCAATGAGAAACCCTCTAAAATATTGAATGCAACTCGGGCTTAGCCAAAAGAACAGGAGATCCAGCACTTGGAATTTAGTAATTAAAGCAGAAAATCTGTTAGATAGTTGAAGGAAATAATGGGGATGGGATGAAAAATGGCATTAGGACTAGTGCTGTGTGAATGACTAGTTCTGTGTGAAGGATAAACACTTAATGGGTAGGTTTTGAGACCGTGATCTTGTCAACCGACTGGAAATTTGGGAATGAGGCAAGCCATAGTGCAGCTCTTCATAACTTGGACAATTAATTGCGCAAGGTCTTGATTTGTGCCCTCATGAGGTGTCCCACCTCCAGGAACTACTCACCAGTTAGAGGGTTGACAGCTCTCCAGGAATACTGGCTAACACTGGAACTGCAGTCAGTATCAGTTACCAAACAGGAGCATTGCTGAAGACCCGAATTCATGATGTGTGGAAATTTGCTAGCCAATACCATTGGGGACCCCAGAAAGCAGACTAGGGACAAAGATCGGGAGGCAGGGAAGGCGATGGTTTAGGTGAGGGGTGCTGTTTTTGCTCGGAGATGTGGCGCCTCCCATTGTTCATAGCATTCCTGAGCTTTAGGGAGCTACCACACGCCTCCTCAGGCCTGGTGCTATCCCCACCTAGCGTGGGCACCCCTAGAAATGGTCAATACCAGCAGCAGTAGAAATAAAGTATTAAGTGGCCATCAATTGGCAACTTAAGGAGCTCATTTATCCCAAGAGCAGGATAGCAAACAACCAGCTGCCTGCACTACTGTGGTGGTATGAGAGTGATGGGCAGGTGATGGGCACAGAGCTTTGCTTCCTAGCAACGCATGCAACTCTGTTCCCCCCTCCAAAATTACCAGTCTGACCTGGGTCAAAGTTTGCAGTTGATGGCAGGCTTAGAAGCACAGTGAATTATGAAGCATGTTCACTAGACTTCAAGAGGTGAAAGACAGATTGGCAGCTAGGGCACTCGCATGTCAAATGAAATTTAGTGCAGAAACCTGCAAAGTAATATCGCTTGGTAGAAATAACAAGAAGAGGCAATATAATGCAAAGGAAATAGTTTTAAAGTGAGTATAAGAACTGAGAAACCTTGTACAAACCGTTGAAGGTGACATGGCAAGTTGAAAAAACAATTTAAAAAAAGGAAATGAGATGCTTGGCTTTATAAGTAGATTCATAGAATAAAAAGGTATGAGAAATCTGTATAAAACACTGGTATTGATGTATTGTGTCCAATTCTGGGAACCAGATTTGAGGATGTGAAGACATTAGGGTAGGTACAGAAGAGACTAATGAGAGTTCTTACAGGGGTGATGGATTTTAATTACTTGGACAAATTGGACAAAGTAGGGCTTGGTGAAGAGAAAGTTGATGGAAGATTTGATAGAGGTGTTCAAAATCAGCACGGGTCCATGCAGAGTAGACAGGGAAAAACTGTTCCCATGAGGAAGTACTAAGAACTGCGGACACAGTTTGAAGGGAAATGGCGTTAAAGCAAAGGTAACAGGAATAAAAACATTTTTACTTAACATATGGTTAGAATATGGAATGCACCTTCTGAGAAGCCAATTAATGTCCACTTAAGGGTCTCTTCCAGCTCCCATTGTCATTTTGTGCATGGCAGTGGATGATCTGCGCCAAGTGAGAAGTGCTGCAGATTTGGTTGTGTGGGTTGATGTCGATCCACCTGGTGAGCTCCTTTGCAGCCCCATTTTATTTTATATTGCTTTTCCTCATTCTTCTTAACAGATAGTATCACTTTGCAACTTCTCTTCATTAAATTTCATCTGTCACATCTTTACCATATCTCCTCCATCATTCTTTTTCCAATTTTGTGTTTTATTTATGTTTTAATTCTGCCCTGTACAAGTACAATTAATTAGTTTACTTCAGGAAGATTTAACGATCAATCGCCAAGAACAACATTTTCAGAATGCTGGAAATTGGAGAAGTTCTACCAAATTCTTCCAAAACAATAACTGATCTTTGTGGATAAGCACATAAGCATATGGTAATTGGAGAGTTGTACAATGGGATTTTTTTTGTTATGATTGTAATGATCCACTTAGGGACAATTGATATTTAAAGAAAAATCTCAACACCCTATAAATAACAAACTATGTCACAAGACACTGTTTTTTAAACAAAATCAAATTTTATTGTAGACAAGAAGGAGTTTAGCAAAGCAAGCACCACTAACTTAACACTCTCATTTATGAAGACTTATGGTGTAAACTCAGCGACGCTCCACAAAGTTCCCCAATCTTAGGAAATCTTGAAGTTTTTTTTGCTTCTTTAAGGATCAACCCATATGTGTGTCACAGCCATTTGAAGTACACTTCCTTTCTCTTCAATGTGCCCCCTCTCTCCAAAGAACAACATTTATGGGGATCATTCCATTAGCTTTTTGGTGAGCAATCTTCCAACATTTTGTTAAAGACCTCACAACTGTGACCACCTCAACTCCTTAGCTCGACTGCTGATGGATACCCATCTATCTTGTCACAATCCTCCCAATTAACTCAGTTAACTACTTTCTGCCACATAGCTGTCTGATAAATACTGCAGATTTCTTACTCTAGCTTCAAACCGGGCAAATCTTTCAGCTTAATTCCCCCTTCTAAATTCCAAATTAAGCTTGGCCCCTTTCCTGATTGATGAAGCTTGTATTTTTTTTTGCTTAACATACAGACCTAACAAAGCATTTATCTCCTTTGGTTATCCCAGTTCAATGAGCTTCAGACTATACTAAAACCAGAACTATAATTGGCTTCAAACAGAATCACAGAAACATTACAGTTCAGAAGTAGGGCATTCAGTCCATTGTGTCTGCACTAACTTTCCAAATAAGCTCGAAAACTTAGTGCCATTTTCCTGCTTTTTCTTCGTATCTTTACATATTTTTGTTATTTAATGCCCTCATGAAAGCCTCCTTGGAACCTGCCTCCAACCCACTTCTGATTATCTAACAAAAACCCAAGATAAATTAAACAATGGAAGCTTCTAATCCCAAAACCTATCTCCGTGACAAGACAGCATCCATTAGGATGGTTCGAACAAAATTGCAAACAAGAGGGTGGTAGTAGATGGAAAGTATTCAGCCTGAAGCTCGGTAACCAGTGGTGTTCCACAGGGATCTGTTCTGGGACCTCTGCTCTTTGTGATCTTTATAAATGACTTGGATGAGGAAGTGGAAAGGTGGTAAGTTTGCTGATGACATGAAGGTTGGTGGAGTTGTGGACGAGGTGGAGGGCGGTTGTAGGTTGCAACAGGACATTGACAGGATGCAGAGCTGGGCAAAGAAGTGGCAGAAGGAATTCAACCCAGAAAAGTGTGAGGTGATTCATTTTGGAAGGTGGAACTTCAATGCAGAATACAGGGTTAATGGCAGGATTCTCAGCAGTGTGGAAGAACAGAGGGATCTTGGGGTCAACGTCCATAGATCCCTCAAAGTTGCTACCCAAGTTGATAGGGTTGTAAAGAAGGCATATGGTGTGTTGGCTTTCATTGGCAGGGGAATTGAGTTTAAGAGCCGTGAGGTTATGCTGCAGCTGTATAAAACTCTGGTTAGACCACACTTGGAATATTATGTTCAGTTCTGGTTACCTCATTATAGGAAAGATGTGGAAGCTTTAGGGAGGGTGCAGAGGAGATTTACCAGGATGCTGCCTGGACTGGATGGCAGGTCTTATGAGGAAAGGTTGAGGGAGTTAGAACTTTGTTCATTGGAGCGAAGAAGGACAAGAGGTGACTTGATAGAGGTGTACAAGATAATGAGAGGCATAGTGGACAGTCAGAGACTTTTTCCCAGGGAGGAAATGACTATTACGAGGGGGCTTAATTTTAAGATGATTGGAGGAAGGTATAAAGGAGATGTCAGAGGTAGGTTCTTTCCACAGACAGTGGTGGGCGTGTGGAATGCACTGCCGGCAGTGGTAGTGGAGTCAGATACTTTAGCGACTTTTAAGCGACTCTTGGATAGGCACATGTAGGATAGTAAAATGTAGGGTATGCAGGGTAGATTGATCTTAGTAGGATAATAGGTCAGCACAACATTGTGGGCCGAAGGGCCTGAACTGTGCTGTGCTGTACTGTTCTATGTTCTAGGTTCTGTGTTCTATCCCCCCAACAACTCTTGAATTTTGTAAATCACATGGATTAGCAGAGATGGGGGTGTTATGGTGATGTCACTGGAAGCTAATATTTTGATGACGTCTGTTCATTTGATGTTTTAGAAGCAGTTAACATTACAGAAGAGGAAGTTCAGGAGGTCTTAGAGAATATAAAGGTGAATAAGTCTCTGGGACTTGATCTAATGTATACCAGAAAGTTGTGAGAGGTAAGGGAAGAAATTGCAACACCTTTGCAGAAATATTTGCATCATCTACAACTGCAGGTGAGGTGCCTGATGACTGGATGGTGGCTAATGTCCTTTGTTTAAGAAAGCTTGTAAGGAGAAACCAGGAAACTTTAGACCTCTGAGTCTGATTTCGGTTGTGGGTAAGTTGTTGGAGGTGATTATAAAAGATAGGATTTATGGACATTTAAAGAGGCAGAAATTGATTAGGGATTTGATTAGGTTTTGTGTGAGAAAAATCATGTCTCACAAATTTGACTGAGTTTTTTGAGGAAGTTACAAAAAAGATTGATGATGGCAGAGCAGCAGACATTGTTTACTTGAACTTTAGAATAAAGGACAATAAAGAACAAAGTAGACTAATTAGTAAATGTAGGTCATGTGGGACCGTGGAGAAGGTTTTCTAAGATTACAAGGGGACCTTGATCAAATATATCAATGAGCTGAAAAATGGCAGATGAAATTCAATCTGGATAGATGCAAGGTATTGCATTTTGGTACAACAAACAAGGGTAGGGTTCATACAATTAATGGTAGGGCCTTGGGTAGTATTGTAGAATAGAAGGACCTAAGGGTAAAGGTACATAATTCTTTGAAGTTTGCATTACATATAGGCAGGGTGGTTAAAAAGGCATTTAGCTCGCTTGCCTTCATTGCTCAGTCCTTTGAGTATAAGAGTTGGGAAGACATTTTGAGGTTGTGCAGGACATTGGTGAAGCTGCTTCTGTAGTACTGTGTCCAGTTCTGGTCACCCAGTTATATGAAGGATATTATTAACTTGGAGAGGGTTCAGAAGAGATTTACCAGGATGTTGCTGGGTATGGAAGATTTAAGTTATCAGGAAAGGCTGGATAGGCTGGGACTTTTTCACTGGAGCATAGGAGATTGAGAGGTGACCTTATACAAGTTTATAAAATAATGAGGGGTACAGATAGAGTTAATGGCAGTTGTCTTTTCCCTAGGATGGGAGATTTCAAGACTAGGGGGCACATTTTTAAGGTGAGAGGAGAAAGATTTAAAAAAGACATGAGGCAATTTTTTTTACACAGAGGGTGGTTCACATGTGGAATGAACTTCCTGAGGAAGTGGTGGATGTGGGTACACTGACAAAGTTTAAAAGACATTTGGATGGATACATGAATAGGAAAGGTTTGGAGGGATATGGGCCAGGAGCAGGCAGGTGGGACTGAGTTAGTTTGGAATTATGTTGGGCATGGACTGATTGGACCGGAGGGTCTGGTTCTTGCTGTTTGACTCTATGATTCTGTTTCACCAAAGCAGATGGTGGAATTTAAATTCACTTAAATAAAATTTAGACCACAAAGCTATCATTGATTTTTTTTTAAGAAAGCAACAATCTGGTTCATTAATGTCCTTGTAAAAGGAAATTTACCATCCTTACCTGGTCTGGACTACATGTGATATAGATTCACAGCAAGTCAGCAACTCTCAACTGTCCCTGGATATTGCTTAGCAAGCCACTGAATTCAAGGACAATTTAGGATGGACAACAAATACTGGCATTGCCATTGACCCCTATGTTCTATGAAATAATAAAACAAAATCTCTAAGAGAGTTTTATGGCCCCTTTCCCAGAATTGCTAGTCCTCTTAAGAAACTTATTTTGCAATCAACTTTCAACTTCTTTTTATCTGGGAACTAACTTCAAAGACATTTCAAAAGCTTATTGAAGTAAGGATCAAACTTCTGGTTCCATTATAATCTCAAAGATGGGCCACCAATTGCTCAATGCCTTCACAACTCTACTTCTGACCTTGTAAAATAATCCTTTTACTGTAATTAACTCCAAGCTTGTTTGATTTGCCTTCACAGTAGGATGGTCTATCAGCTACATAATCAGATGTTTCTACTTAGATTTAACAATTCAATTTTTAAAGCTAAAAACTATATCCTAAAATGTTTGAATTAGGAAATTAGGTGTTATAACATGATAGGAAAGTACCATTTTAAACTTTGGAAGGTATATAAGGAAAGGCTGAATGGGAGAAATTTGTTCACATCAGATCATTACTTACATTGCCTGTGGCACTAAGGATAATTATGTCTGCATTGTGCTGCTAGAAGCAGCAATATGAAACACAGTTCTCCTGTGTATTTCATCCAGATGAGAGGTTCTCCGTAAGGGTTTATTGTTGTAAAATTGGCCAACAAAAAGGAGAGGAGATAGGAAAAAAAATTCTCTTTGCAAATTTCTTGATAGAGCACTGGAATTCAGGAATATTTGAGTCAAGAATCATGAAATGTTTTGAGGGAAGATTCCGTGATCAGTTGAAACAGAGGGAGAGTGTGAGGGGCTGAGTGAATTAATGCTGTAAGCTCATGAGCTAAATGCAAAAGCCTGAACTACATTCCGGCTGTAAATGTCTTTTGACTATTATTTTTATTACTTTTCTATGGATACAATAAACATGTACCTTTAACCAATTTCTTGTATTTTTTTCTCAATTTGCAAAATACTTAGTACATTCGCATAGGATCCGTAGCTAATTGTTGATAATTGTCAGTTAGTATCTGAATTTTGTAATATCTTCTCATTTAATTCACAACACTATCACATTCGATGCATTCATGGATTCAAGATTTAGGATTGTACACAACTTTTAGTATTGGCTGAAGTGTTCATAATTCTAGAGATAAAATCATTCATACATTAGTTTCTTCCCTGGGTTTGAATATTGTTTTATGCAGTGTACATGGGCAATTAGAAGGAATAAAGTCTAAGAGGATCGCATCAATGAAAAAAAATAGAATGAACTAAATTATGATGGATGTGGACTTAATTATCAGTTCTTGCCATTTTAGATTATTTACAGTAAACTGATCTGTTAATATGTATGGTGATGCCATTTTGTGACTTCCTCAAATAGATCAAAGTATAAGTCTTTAATGAAGTGCAGCGATGAATCTTAAGAGCAGCCCATCTTGTTTGACCTCAGATCTGTGTTGTCTTGCGTATCTCAGTTATGGCATGAGTGGATGTCAGGTGTAGAGAACAATGAGGTTTGGCTATGACTGACCCATAACTGAATATGCTGTTGACATTTGCTCTGAGGTTTGCTGCTGTGTTCTGTATGATTTTGAGATGGTAATGCGCAGCCTGGATTTACATTTACACAGGATCTCCACTCACTTTCAAACTTACCTGATTTTCTAACCTCAGTAGATCCCATTTTCCACTGTGGTATATTGAATATTAAACTGATGTCAGGGTATTTAGTTTGCCTTCTTGAAAATGGAATAAGTTTGAAGGGCTTGGTTACTGTTGTCAACAGTTTATATTTATTTTGTCAGTTTAAATATATTTTCTCAACGTATTTCTACTTTAGCCACATGTTTTGCTTTTTGACTTTATGACATTTGCTGAAGGGGGTGTCATTTATTTCTCAATGGCATAGACGTAATTGAATTCCTGTTAGAAACAACTCCCTGTCTAGAAACTATGTAGAGAAAGTGCCTAGCACTGACGAAGAATGGATAGACAAGATGTTGCACTCTCTTTTTCTCTTAGGACGTCGGCATGCACAGACCTTTTTCCCCGTTGCCTCATGGATATACACGTGATTGTCTGAAGGCAGGGCCCAGTTGCCTATGTACTCATACAAAGGGTACAGTTTGTCGTAGGTTCTTCTTAGGATTTAGCTGCCATTTGTCAAGGACCATCTCAGTCAGAAAGTGCAACAACATGCCTGGACTGAGGAAGAACATGGGAAGCAATAAATTAGGTTTAAGTGGTACAAACAAGCATTAAGGAAAGAATAATGCTAAGAAAAGTACACAAGCACAAGAAGGTGCACATTATTGGCTGTTAATAATAGAATGCTGGAATTAAAATTGTTAGAAGCAACTGTCATAAGATGGCATGATTGAAAATTATCTGAGCTAATGTATATGGAAGGCTGTACAGTTGACGACACATTTATAGTGGGAAGAGGGAAATTTCCTTATGGCATAGGCAGTTTGGGTTTGTCAGAATGTCTTTTGTAACCAGGTGTGGATTGTTCACTGCATCTTAGGCTGTTGTTGTGCCTCTTGCAATGTCCAAAATTCTCATGGAGCCTTTAGTCTTTGAAGGTTCCATATGAGTCGTCTTTCATAAGTTTAATCTCTATAAACGCAGCAACCAACAGTTCTTTGAATCTCTCGTTGGACCACACTATAGACTGTACACAGCTGACCACTGAGATCTGTAGAAGTGCTTCCTAGCATGAGTTGATGTGTTTATTCGAGAGGGAAAGAAATTTAACAGCAAAAGCCAAAGCAGGCATAATTTTAATTTGCAAAACTGGTTAAAAAATGGGTTGAGGAGTATTGTCTGTCCAGTTTGCCTTGCTTAATTTTTTTTCCATAGAAAACAAAGTCAGCATGATATAAAGTGGTCCGTATGTAAGGTGACCAGTCAGCTTGCTGTGACCATTTTATTCACTGGTCAAATCATGAGCCAGAATCTGCCAGCTCATTGGTGGCCCTGTCAGTCAGTTGGAATGCTGGGGGCATTTCCACCTCAGCAGGTCACGGAAGCCCTGGCTGCATTTCAGATTTGTCATAAAGTTCACTGTCGGCTCTCTAGATATCCTTCCAAAGGAAAGAGCCTTGAAAAACTTGGCTGAGTATGGTGAGCATTGCAGGGACTACTCCAGTCCCCAGTCAGGAGCAGCTTTTACAGAAGAACTGGAGGTAGGTTGGGGCAAGCCCAATGAGATCAATCAAACAGGCCCTCGCAAGCCAGGGATGGGGTTTGTTCATGAGAGTAAGACAAGGGTCTTTCAGTTGAGATGGCCCTTCCTGTTGGCCTGGAGTCTTTTGTGTGATCCAGGGTGCTTGATCAAGAAGCTTCACCCTACTCTTCCCACTGGAACTCGCAAGGAACCTACCGTGGGTACTCATGTCAATCTTTCACATGACAAAAATTCCCTCCCACCATTGAGAAAATGCCAGTGACAGCAGAAATGGGGTCTTAACGGGCTCCTAATTAACTACATACGGATCTCACTTGGCCTAATAGGAGGAGGGATATCTAACATCCTCCAAAAGCATGCCACCTATACCATTCAATTTCTACCTCCTACCCCCCCCATTCATACCCATAACTCCACACTCCTGATCAGGTGGTATTCCCATGACAGCAGTGACAGCTTGCAGCAAGCAGTCACTGGACCACCTCCAAATTGCTCTGCCCTCCCCCCACAGGCCCATCTAGGAAATCTATCAACTCACTTACTATGAACACAGGGAGAGGCATCGTTTGATGTAAAGTGTTGTAAGGAGCCTTTGGGAAATTCTGAAAGTTGTAACAGCTTAAGCAATGGGCATATCCAAAGAAAATAAATAGGAATAGATTGCCAGTGCCACCTTGTTTGCACTTCTGCCATTGATTTAGTTTTGATTGATTTAAAAATAATGCTGTTGTGTTTAAATTGGCAATAATGCTTTGCTGTTGCATTAATTAAAAGAAAAATTGTGTGACTCATTTAAATAAATAGACGTGACAAATTTTCTGAAAAAAACCCTGGTTGGTGAACTGGAAATCTTATTGTATTCAGCATTTGTTGAGATGCTTGGAATAACAAAGGAAAATTGCAAAGGCATTTTTAGATGTAGCCCAAGCTGATCAATGCAATGTAGACTGGCACTTTGACAGATTTCCTGTGATAATAGATACTTTCTGGCAAAAAGATGAAGTAGAATGGAACAAAATCGGAGAGTGCTGGAGAAACTCATCAGATCTGGCAGTCCGTGGAGAGAGAAACAGAGTGAATGTTTTGTCCAGCATGACTCTTCAGAACTGAGTTAACTCAAAAGATTAACTCTTTCTCTTTCTACAGATACTGCCAGAGCTGTTCAGTTTTTCTAGTATTTTGTGTTGTTTCAGATTCTCAGCATCCACAGTATTTTGCTTTTGTTCAAGTAGAACAGATATTTGGGTGTGAATACATATTCATATCATTGCACTAAATAAATAAACCTCAAAATTATACTGCAGTACAATGTTGAATTTTCTTTTTCTCAATTCCATTGTCGCTATCATTCATCATGATTGGGCGCATACACAGGATACCAATTGTAAAAATGTATACAGTTGAAACCCAGGTTATATTATCGAAAAGTATTGTTTGCGGGACATGTTAATAGAGGATACTGTTTTCTTGGAGGACTACTTGAAGCTTAATCATTAATGTAGAACACGGCAGCTTCATACAACAAGTGAAATGTAAGTTGTCAAGCACCCCATCTTCTTGCGAAAAGGGATTAAAACGTAATATGTTTTTTTTAATGCAGTGAATGTTTTCCCATTGTTTTCTGTCTTCAGCCATGTTCAGTAAATAATCCTATAGGTTCTGGTATATATTATTCTATGCTAATCCATGGGTGATTTGTTGCCTTGTTGTCTCTCTGAAAGTGAAATACAGAATCAACGGTTGATCTGTTGGCTCAGTAGCAGCAGATTTTCCTCTGAATCAGAAGTTTGTAAGTACCCAACCCCGTTTTACGACTTCAGTCGCTAGTTCTCCAGTGGAATACAAAACAAATATTATATTATCAGAGCTGCCATATTTCAGGCGAGGTGTCAAATTATGGCCTAATTTTCAAAGTCAAGTGGGCACAGAAAGTTTAAAAGAAAATGGAAGTGTAGTGATCCGACAAGAGGGTAGTGTTAGTCAGCAAAAAAAATAGATGGCCTGGTGGAATGGCAGACAGGAGGCAGATGAACTTTCAAGCAAAGTTGCATGAATGATTCACTTCATCAGGAAGTATAAGAGGCAATATAAATAAAGGGTACAATTTCAAAAGGAGTGCATTAGCACAAAGTTCTGCAGGTGTACATGTGCAAATCCTGGAGCTGGTAGATGGGTTAAGAAAACAGTGAATACAGCAAATCAGATTCAGGGAATTATAAAGGGGTACCTAGATTATGAGAGTAAGGTGGTTATAATAAACCTGTATCAAACACTGATTCAGCTTCAAACGCAGTATTGTCTCCAGTTCTGGGCACCATTCATTAGGAAGGAGGCAAAGACAGCTTTGGCAAATAGGGCTAAGGAGAATCCAACGGGATTCTATAAATACATGAAGGACAAAAGGGTAACTTAAAGATCAGCAGAGCCGCCTGTGCGTGGAACCACAGGAGATGGGGGAGATCCTAAACAAGTATTTTGCATCAATGTTTACTGTGGAGAAGGATAGGGAAGATACAGAACGTGAGGAAATAAATAATACATCTGAAAAATGCCCATATTACAAAGGAGGAGGTGCTAGACATTGTAAAATGCATAAAGGTGGATAAATCCCCAGGACTTGATCAGGTGTACCCTCAAACTCTGTGGGAAGTTAGAGAAGTAATTGCTGGGCTCCTTGCTGAAATATTTGTATCATTGATAGCCACAGGTGAGGTGCCAGAAGACTGGAGGTTCGCGAATGTGCTGCCACTATTTGAGAAAGGTGGTAAGGAAAAGCCAGGGAACTGTAGGCCGGTGAGCCTGATATCCATGGTGGGTAAGGTGTTGGAGGGGATTCTGAGGGACAGGATTTACATGTATTTGGAAAGGTAAGGACTGATTAGAGATAGTCAACATGGCTTTGTGTGTGGGAAATCATGTCTCACTAACTTTTGGAAGAAGAAATGAAGAGGATTGATGAGGGCAGAGCGGTGGACGTGATCTGTATGGACTTCAGTAAGGCATTCAACAAAGTTCTTCATGGTACACTGCTTAGCAAGATTAGATCACATGGAATACTGGGAGAACTAGCCATTTGGATACACAACGGGCTCAAAGGAAGGAGAGAGAGGGTGGTGGTGGAAGGTTGCTTTTCAGACTCGAGGCCTGTGACCAGCGGTGTGCCTCAAGGATCGGTGCTGGGTCCACTGCTTTTCATGATTTAAGTAAATGATTTGAATGTGAACACAGGAGGTATGGTTATAAGTTTGCAGATGATGCCAAAATTGGAGGTGTAGTGGACAGCAAAGAAGGTTACCTCCAGTGATCTTAATCAGAAGGACCAATGGGCTGAGGAGTGGTAGATGAAGTTTAATTTAGATAAATATAAGGTGCTACATTTTGGAAAGGCAAATCAGGGCAGAACTTGTACACTTAATAGTAAGGTCCTGGGGAGTGTTGCTGAACAAAGACACCTTGGAGTGCAGGTTCATAGTTCCTTGAAAGTGGAGTCACAGGTAGACAGGAGAGTGAAGGTGTTTGGTATGCTCGCCTTTCTTGGTCAGTGCATTGAGTATAATAGTTGGGACATTATATGGTGGCTGTACAGGACATTGGTTAGGCCACTTTTGGAATACTGTATTCAATTTTGATCTCCCTACTATAGGAAGGATGTTGTGAAAATTGAAAGGATTCAGAAAAGAATTTACAAGGATGTTGCCAGGTTTGGAGAGTTGAAGCTATAGGGAGAGGCTGAATAGGCTGGGGCTATTTTCCCTGGAGCATTGGAGGCTGAAGGGTGGCCTTATAGAGGTTTATAAAATCCTGAAGGGCATGGATAAGGTAAATAGACAGTGTAATTTCCCTGGGGTGGGGAGCCCAAAACTGAAGGGCATAGGTTTAAGGTGAGAGTGGAAAGATTTAAAAGGGACCCAAAGGGCAACATTTTCACACAGACGATGGTGCGTGTATAGAATGAGCTGGCAGAGGAAATGTTGGAAGCTGGTACAATTACAACATTTAAAAGGCATCTGGATGGGTATATGAATAGTAAGGGTTTATAGGGGTTTGGGCCAAATGCTGGCAAATTGGACTAAATTTCATGAGGATATCTGGTCAGCATGGGCGATTGGACCAAAGGGTCTGTTTCAGGATTAGACCAAGCAAGAACTGCAGATGCTGGAGTCAGAGTCAAATACGGTGTGGAGCTGGAGGAACACAGCAGGTCAGGCAGCATCAGAGGAGCAGGAAAGTTGACGTTTCAGGTTGGGACCCTTTGTCAGAAAGGTCTGAGGAACTTAAGTTATGTGAATACATTAGAGAAGCTGGAACTGTCCTCCTCAAAGAAGGCAAAATTAAGAGGAGATTTGAAAAAAATGTTCAAAATCATGAGGAATTTAGAGAGGGTAAATAGTGAGGAAGTATTCCCATTGGTGGAAAGATCACATGACTACCTTAAAGTGATTGGCTGATGAAGCAATGGCAATATGGGGTAAATCTTTTTTTAAGGCCCGACTGGTAAAGATCTAGAATCCACTGCTTGATAGTGGGGTAACTACAGATTCAACTGAAATATCTTCAAAAGATATTGAGATGGTTATTTGAGGAGAAAAAAAATGCAAGATGACAAAGAAGGATGGGTAATGAAACTAGAGATAACACAGACTCCTTTCTGAAGAAGGGTCCCAACCCGAATCATCAGCTTTCCTGCTCCTGTGATGCTGCCTGACCTGTTGTGTTCCTCCAGCTCCACACTGTGTTACCTCTGACTCCGGCATCGGCAGTTCTTACCATTTCTGGGTAATGGAACTAATAAGGATTACTCTTGCTGAGGGTGAATGCACAGATACAGACATAACTATTCTGTCATTCTGTAGATAATCCTTTGAAACCATTTGTAAGAGAATATGAATTTCTTCTGGTGTTCGTCCAGCAGCACCAAAAATTGATAAACTTGCCATTTAGGTTAATGCTGTCTATGGGATCTTCTTTGTGCCAAATTTGTGGTTGTTGCACATGGCTACAAAACAAAAATGACCACACTTCAGAAAAGTAATAATTCAATGTAAAGATTATTAGGATATCTAATGGTTATTAAAAACACCATAAATACAAATTATTTTCTTTCTGTTCTAAATTGCTGCAATCCTGTAATTTGCAATGTTAGTTGGCCTTGTGCCTGCTCATTGTAAATTCCCAATTTATGCAAAACATATCCCAAACAGAAATCTCCGTGCTGGATGCTGTTTTTTTTTTTCTTTTTTCCAAGTTCATTCGAAGCCCTAGCACCTGAACTGTAAGTTACACCTTCCTCATAATCGGGTTGCCAAATCTGATCTGAAATTTTACTGGAGGTTTCATTTCCATTTCCATTTCCAATGTTTTGATCATGAATAAGCATTACTATGCTTGAATTGATCAAAACGAATGGAAAAAAGCACAAAAATAGTCAAATGGTCAAATGGAAAAATGGTCAAAGCAGAAGTGGTGGTATTCTGGAAGAGCAAGCTAGTAGTCCTTATGATGGAGAGTCTATGCAGTTGGAATGCAAGTTTGAATAAGAATATGAGCAGCAGTAGGCAATTCAGTCCTTTGAGCCAGCTTCACCATTCAATATGATCATGGCTGATCTCCTGTCAACCTCAGTTCCACTTTCCTGCCCATTGTCTACACCTTTCAACCCATTAAGAATTAAAATTTCTGCCTGTCTCCTTCTTGAACTTATTTAGTGTCCACCATACCATGGGGTAGTGGATTCCATAGATTCCTGACTTTTTTACTCCGTTTTAAATCTGCTACCTCTCGTCCAAAAACTATGACCTCTCATTGTACATTGCCCAAAAGTGGAAAATCTGTTGTATGTCTACTTTAACATTTAATCCCCTTTAACATTTTATACTCCTCAATTAGATCTTCTTTCATTCTTCTACTCTCCAGTGAGTATAAGCTTCAACTGCTCAATTTCTGTTCATAAGATAAACCCCACATCATTGGAATCAGTCTAGTCAAACTCCTCTGATCTACATTCCCAAGGGGCCCAAAACTGTGTGCAGTCCTCTAGGTAAAGTCTTACTAATGCCTTGTAAAGTTGCAACAACATTTCCCTGCTGTGATACTCTTTCTTTCTCAATAAATGCTAAACTTCATTTGCCTTCCTTATTACCTGCTGTACCTGCATACTACTTTTCTCTGGTTCATGTGCAAGCACTCCCAGATCCCTCTGCACAAAGTACTCTGACGTTTCTCTCCATTTGGATAATAAGTTGCCTTTGTATTCTTCTGACCAAAACACATATTCTCACACTTATCCACATTCACTCCATCTGCCCATTTTGGCCCATTCACCTAACGTATCTACATCCACTTGGAAATTTTGCTTTTGTTTCCTCATTGCATGCTTTCCCACCAATTTAGTGTCGAATTTAAATTTGTCTATAGTGACCTCTATCCCTGCATCCATGTCATTAATATTAATTATAAATAGTTGGGGCCAGGGTCCTGTGATCTGTGACTCGTTACATCATGCCAATCAGAAAAAGACCCATTTATCCTGATTATGTTTTCTGTTGGTTAGCAAATCCTCTAAGTTGATATATTACCTATAACCCCATGTGATCTTACCTTCTGTATTAACCTTTTGTATAGCACGTCATCCAGTGCCTTTCCGGAAGTCCAAATATACTGCATCTATAGGCTCCCCTTTATCCATGTTCCTAGTTACATCTTTGAAGAACTCCAGCAAATTAGTCAAGCATGATTTACCCTTCAGAAAACCATGCCGACTCTGAATTTCATTTTTACTTTACAAATGCCCTGTTATTACTTCTTTACTAATGAATTCTAATAATTTCCCAATGACAGAATGTTAAACTAATTGGCCTGTAGGTTCCTACAGTGTACCGCCCTCTCTTTTTGAATAAGGGTGTTATATTAGCATTTTTTCCAAGCTAATGGAACCTTTCCCGCACCCAGAAAATTTTGGAATATTAAAACCAATGGATCAACTATTTCTGCTGCCACTTCCTTTGACACTCTAGGATGCAGACTGTCAGGCCCTGGGGACTTGTTTGACTGTAGTTCCAAATTCTTGGTCAGTATTTTTCACCAGTAATGCTGACTTGTTTTTAAGTTTGTCCTTTTCTATAACCTCTGTATTACCTGTTACTGTTGGGAGTGTGCTTATGTCCTCCACAGTGAAAACTAAGGCAAAACATTGATTTAGTGATTCTGCCATTTCTCTGTTCCCCACAATTATCTCCCCAGTCTCATCCTCCAAGACAAACATGCACTTCAGGTCCTCCCTTCCCTTTTATATACTTACAGAAGACTTTGCGATCCTTTTTTAAATTTTGCACTAGTTTTCCTTCATAATTAACCTGTTCTCTTTTTATTTACCTTTTTCATAGCCCTTTTTTGATCTTTGAAAGCTTCCCAACATTCAAGTTTGCCATTGGCCTTTGCAATTTTGTATGCTTTAGTTTTTGCACGTGTGTTACGTTTAACTTCATTGCTTAGGCATGAATGTTTTTATCCTCCTCTCACAATCTTTCTTCTTCTCTGGAATACATTTTAGGGAATTGAATATTTCCTTAAGCATCTGCCACTAAGTAGGACTAATGCTGTGAACTATTAAATTTAATATATAGTTATTGGAAAGGGGGATGAATTTAATGGCAAGGATGTAGAGTTTGTGTTTCACCTTCACTGCAGAATTGCCATTAGAAAGTACAGTATGAATTAGTTTATTCTCTGCTCCAAATATGCATTTAGAATTGCCTGCTGAAAGACTTTGTGAACCAAGCATTTTTTTTCCAAGATACTTTCATAACAGAATAAGTTTGTTCATTGCTCGGCTGTAGCCACAAACTTTTGAGGATTACCTAATGGTAAAATGATTTTTCTAAATAGGTAGTTGTAGCGTCATATGAGAGGCACATTTTGTCTTGCAAATTGCACTGAATATTCTGGCCA
Organism: Rhincodon typus; assembly: GCF_021869965.1. Classification (NCBI taxonomy): domain Eukaryota; kingdom Metazoa; phylum Chordata; class Chondrichthyes; order Orectolobiformes; family Rhincodontidae; genus Rhincodon; species Rhincodon typus. The sequence continues at coordinate 53,908,555 of NC_063342.1, read as the reverse complement.
CTGATGGAGAAGATTGAGCAGAAATTGTTGGAATCAAAATTGGAATTATACTTGAGATTGCTATTCCATCAAACGTTTACTTGAATGATTCTGCAAATATTTATTCTGATAAGGACAATGTCTAAGATCTTCTAAGATGCAGTATTTGAGTGTACCAGTACACTTAGGACCACAGCTTCTCATTCATTTCTTGATTGAACCATCTCACATATAACACCTGAGACATTTCACCAATGAAACAGATGTTATAAAAAAAAATCATCACCAAGATATATTTTAGTACCTTTCTCTTGAGACACTTACTGAACTATTGTAATGGAATCTGTGCTTTTAAAGTTTACACAATTGGAGGTGAGTCCTAACTGAAAATGGAATCTTAAAACAAAACCCGAAAAGGGAATTTGGAAGAAGGAACTGACCTTCCTAGTTTCTAAAGAGACCCTGGTTATTATGTATAAAAAGATGTGAATCTGGGATGGTTAACAACAGTGGATTCACTGTAGTGTTTCAATTACTTGAATATAACAGAGGTCTGTGTTTTTAGGGCTCCTGTGCTGCGGTGGTAATGTCTTTATCTCTGACCAAGAGATCGGTGTTCAAGTCCCACATGCTGAGGAGGTATTCAACAACATTTCTGAACAAGTTGATTAGAAAATAATTTGGTGGTTTCTGATGGTTCTTGTGGTGCTGTTGTAGTGTCCCAATCTGTGAGCCAGGAGGATTGGGTTCAAGTCCCACATGCTCCAGAGGTGTTTAGTGACATTTTGAACAAGTTGCTTAGAAAATATCTATTACACCATTTGTTAGTGTATGCCATCCAGACTGAGTTGAGGAGATTCAACAGACGTGTGCCATTTATGGTGAAGTCTGTGTCTATAGCATTCGAGTGTGTGGGAGCTGCAATTGGTTGGAGATCAGGCCAGCTACAAGAAAGAGACAGGTAGCGGTTCTTCTTGGGGAACTAAGAGTTTTAAAGGACATTGTGACTGTGATTGTTAAACATATTCTATATGGAATGCTGAGCCAATCCATAAGATCTGTTTAAGTTGTATCTGCCATTTAATGTGTAATTTATCATTTATAATTGACTGCAATTTTACATGTCAATTCATCTTTTATGTATGCTGATTCTGAATTTAGACTGGGGGAGGTTATTTGACATAGTTTTTTGCTTTGATTCTTGTATTGTTAAAAATCTTTTGTTTTAGACTGTGTAATCTCGTGGCTCGTTTTCACCAGTAACTAACTTGCAGTTTGTTTCATAAATAAAAGACAATGTTACTGGCCTCGACTGAAATAATGGGGGCAATTTTCCATGAGCAGAATGGGTCTCCCCTACCAGCTGGACACCAAGGCAGTGATAGGGCAGCATTTTCCATGGAAAACCAGTTGGCCTGATCTTCTGCCAATCAGGTGGTTCTGAGTGTATGTACCAAGCCAGTTCACTTTTTAAAGGTAAAAGGGGATGGTTATAAATTGTTTGTGTACGAACACATACAATAAGGGAACAGCCTGGGCAGTGGCATTCAGGAGATTTGTAAGACTGCATACAAGTAAATAAAGTTATGGTCAAGGAGAAGCTTCATGTTTTGGTCTCTGATTCACCATCAGGTTTGAATCTGCTAATCACTGAGGATACCAGAGGATGTTCCTCTGGACTTGCGCTCCCCAGAGAAGAAGTCCTGCCTACCAATCAGAGGCTCCTTCTGTGCTTAGCAATGTCATGTAAAAGGCTGTGGCTGCTGACAGAACAGCAAACTTTAAGTGCAAGGATCCAGGAACAAGAAATGTAATTTGTGAGGAGTTGTTTCTAGAAGTGGGGGAGGTTACAGGAGAGAAGAGGGCAGGGTGGGTCAGAAGCAAGGACAGAGTTATGTTTCTTAGTGTCCAACATCTCTTCCCCCCACAATTAACCTGATTTCTTTGCCTGAGCGACTGAGGCCGCTCCCAGCCAACAAACAATAGGACTTAGACCCTTCATCAGAAAAAGGTACTTATATAGCAACTACATAAATAAATGTACTAGGGAAATTTTACTGAGCAGAGAAGTTGGACATCAATATGTCCATATTTAAGGATTGAAATGGGAGTCCAAAATCAAGTGATAATCCTGCATGGCAGTTAAAATTGATTCAGGTGATGTCAATTGCAGATAATCATTTGTAACAACAGTAGGTTGATTTTATTACAGAAACAGGAGGGCTGTAGTTTTTGTGAATTGTAATTGGACAGTTACAAATCCTTTACTTCTTTTAGGTCTTTTTGCCCATTCATTCATGGAATTTGGGAGTCTGCATCAAGATCAGCATTAATTGCCAAGTCTTAATTGCCATTGAAAAGCTGCTGGTGCATTGCTTGCTTATCCAAGTGGTCAGGTTACTTTCACAATGCTGTCAGGTTGAGAGCTCCAAGACTTATGCCCTGACGCATTGGGAGGAATGGCCATATATTTGTAAATCAGGATGCTAAAGGAATTGAAAGGAAAGCTGCAGTGACTGTGTCTAAAGTAGTTTAACGAGTGCACTGCTTGAAGTCAGTGCAAGAAAATCTGAAGTCCTTCTCTGGCTCCAGAAAACACAAATCAGTGCATTGGGTGGTCTGCCATCAGTTTCAAGTGTAATTCTGCTGTATTTTCTTGGTTTTTCACTAAGGATGAAATTATCACTGCAAACGGGAAAGAAGTAATATAATTAGAAAGTGCCATCATGGATTTCAGATGGTGTAATCATTCATTACACCATGGTTTGTAGAGGGAAGAGACTTAGTAGATGTGGAAATACATGTCCTGCAGCAGCTCAAGAAGAAAGCACACCACCACCTTTTCAAGAGCGACTAGGATCAGGCAACAAATACTGGCCAGTCAGTGATGCCCATGACCTACAAGTGAATAGAACAAAATTGTTTACACATTCAGTTATGAATCTTTTGAATGGGAGATTCTGAAAGAAAATTGAGGTATATTGAATTAAGAAGAGAGTAAGAAACTGAATTTACAATTGAATGGAAGATAAACTTGGAATCAATAAATAATTTTTATGTTGTGATATCTCCTTGCACTGTACAGGATCATTATCACTTTATCAATCAAAGTGTCTTTGAATTGTTTTTGACAAACCAGTTACAATTATTCTCTAGGGTGTCATGAGAACTAAACCAGAATTTATTTTGTTTGCCTTCCTTACCTATCAAGAATAAGATGTTAATCATTAATTAGAAATGGAAATAAGACTTTCCAGTGGTCTTACAAAATTTACCGTTCTCAATGGGTTATGTTGCCAGATAGCATGCTCAAGAAATCTTACCATTGAAGCAAAGTAGCTAAAGAATGCCAAGTTGATTTTGTTGTGGCTTATGGTATGGTAAAGTATCCAGAAAGTAACTTGACAGTTCTTTACATCAGCAAGGTGCAAATGCAAAATGATTTAATTATTTGTATCAGTGAAAGTCATTGTGAAGCTGTTGTTCGCTAATGAAATTAAAGATAAGTTTTTGTCACAAGCCAAGACCTGTCATACACTCTACTGTTGTGTACGTCAGTGGTGAGTTAATATTTCAGATAATTATCTATGACTTTATGGACTCAGCATATATGCATTTTCCTGTATCAAAGTTGACTGGATCGTCAGGGTTTTGTACATCTTTTTATGTAACAGTTGGTGACGAGTGTAACGTAATGTAATATTTTTATTTAGGTCCAAGTTATGAAGAGATTCTCACAAACATTAATTTATTTTCATTAGAGAGGACGACAATAATGAAAAACTAATCCAGACCTTAAAATGCTGAGAGGAATAGATAATGTCAGTGTAAACAGGTTGTTTCATTTAGCAGCATGCATACAGCACTAGAGGATATAGGTTTGAATTTAATGTGCCTCAAGTGAGACTAGAGATTAACAGAATTTCTATTCACTGACAATAGTAATAGATATTTGAAACAGACTCATGGAAAAAGTGGTTAATTAAATCCTTCAGTGATGATAAAAAAAACTATTTAAGAATAGGATTTAAAGACTTACATCATCAGATACATCAATGCAATTGATGGTTCTATATTCTTAAGACCTTAGAAGTGTTATCTAGGGAAAGCAATTAATTAGGTTGGAATAATAAGAGGTGTACTTTCGATCAACTTTGTGTGCTTTTGGTGAACTATCTTTAAGGGCTAGGGAGCATAATTGGCATTTATATTCTGTGGAAGAAATTGACGAGATTAGATGAATAGCTTTTTCTAATTCCATCTATTCTCATGTGATGTTCTCATATCTAACTTGGTGAATTTTATGTGTGAATTGAATTTGAAAACTTGCTGAAAAGGTATCATTGCTATTGTAATCGAGTATAATTGAAATTGAAACTACTGCCTGATTCTGCTAAGAAGTGAGAAGAATGTAAAACAGATATTTATAGAAACTATGGTACATTCAGGATTTGTTCACAATAACTATGTTGAGGTTTGAGAAACAGAAAATTCTCCCAAACTCTGTTGAGTAAAACAGCTCAAGCAAATTGTTGGAATATAATCAGTAAGGAATGATCTGTGATCTGTAAAAGAGTCAACACCTAATAATGATTCTGTTGATAATTTCAGAATGATGTATATTTTTAATTGTTTTCTGTTTTTAGGAGGCAGAAGAAGGAGTATTAGCCAAGCAGGCTGATGTGGAAGGCATACTGTTCAAGGCACAGCACTTCTCTAAGGAAAAGCCCATCCCTCAGCCATTAAAGGTAACATCACCTTACATACAAACGGTTTATTATCAGAGATTTGTTAACTTCTCATTATTTATTTTAATCGTGTAACTTGGACAGCAAGATTTTATCAATTGAAATAAGAGCAGTCAGATCAAAATGATAACTGCGAAAATGATGAATAATTCAAATTTAATTTTAAATCATTTTAATATGTTGTCTTTCGGGAAATAATTTACTGTTGGAGTATATTCAGTAACTGTTTGATGAATAAGTACATCTTTCCCTGAGGTGCAAAAGGAGAAAATGAACTGGAGTGCAACAATGTGTAAGTTACGTGCAAATACTGTACAGTGTTCAGTTTTTCTTATTTCTGGTGAAGTTTGTGCTGTTTTTCTTTCAATGTTTAACAAAACGCAAGCTGTTAATTCTTGTAACAGCTTGTGTGAGGATGTTCAACACAAATAATATGAACAAAACAAAACACAGCAAAAGCAGTTCAGATCATTGACTTTTTCAAAGAAACTGAACCCAGTTAGGTATCTGGTTGAGAATGAGAGTTTCACAGAAATTGAAAGGTACAAGCAATGACAGACTGGAAAATACATTTTGTCCTCTCCATTCTGTCTCACATAATAGCAACAAATTGTGTATCATGAGAAAGAGGTTCCCCATGCCACCCAAGAGCCATGCGATCTCTCGAGAGGCCTGAAAAGAGAACTAAGATCATAACCAATTGAGGATGAGGAGGACGGTATTTCAAACATTTATCTCTGACTCCCCTTAGATGATCAAAATTAAAATCGGGGATTACTCTGGTTCTGATTAGTGTCATACAATACGTACCTATAGCTCCAGCCAGTAAGCAGGCCCAATTTGGTATTATCAAGTAGGGTCTGGCAGGGATGCCGGAAGCTAAATTAAACTAGGAAGCAGATGATTGTGCATTAATTAAGGGATAATTGGGTGCAAACTGAGCAGGGCCTGGGACATGAGGGTGCATCAGGGCCAGATCTCCAGAACATCCAATGTGCTCAGGTCAAAGCCACGCAGCTACACTTGAGTTGGGGTCCAGGGGCCCAGGCCATCATCAGCACCGGCTCATTCTATCTATCCCTACCCCTTGTAATAGGTTGTTTGTATAGGGATCAAGGAATCAGAGTGTTGGAGTTCTGTAATATGTAAGTTGAAGTAAATCTCTGCAGAAAGGTACAAGGCTGGACTCTGCAAAACTCCCTTTTAGTTTCTGATGTTTGACAAAATTCTCACTTGAAATGGATGAAGTACTCCATGGAATAAGTTAAGCTGGGACAGGGAAGAAATACCTGTTGGAGGGCAGCAGGTCACAGCTGAATAGAGACCAAGATGTTTTTATGCTGAGCATTCAGGAGATTAAATAGGAAAATGGAAATGCCTGGCCAGGTACATTATATATCTGTGGCTTATGTGGCTTCTTTCCAATCTCCTGCTTTGAGGTCGCACTATGTTTAGGTTTATTTTCATGACAACTGGAGGATGGGTTTACTATTACAGTAAAGAGAGAAATTTTCTTGGAAAGTGTTTCGCATCAACTGAGTATTTTTGAAGAGTAATCATTGCTCTGACATATGAATTTAAGCAAGCTTCTACAAAAGTTAAAGGAATGACCTAATAATATCCTTGTAGTTTTTCAGCGACTGTGTTTCAAGTGTCATTTTATCTGCATAAAACAAATGTCAGATGCATTTTTCAGAAAAATATGATCTGTCTGTCGTGATAAATTCATTATGAACTTACAATTATGAAGCAGTTAATTACAGTCTGTCATTGCAGAAGCTGTTATTCCAAGAAACAAACAAAAATGCATTAATGAGAAAAAAACTTGTTTAATTGATTTGTTATAAACTTTTAAAAAGTCTCTGATAAAGTAAGGTTTCTGCAGCTGTGTGTTTACTACTGTAGAGAAGTTTGGAGACTTGGTGGCAACATGTTGTCACTAAGTAAGAAGCCCAGCTATATATTTAGCAGTTTAGTGATTCAAGACGAGGTTAGTTCTAACCTGCATCTAGTGTAGCCAAACATTTGAAAACATAGTTTGAGCCTTATGAAATATTGCTCGTACTACATATAATACAAATTCTCAATTGGAGAGGTACAGTTTTTCAAATGCCATGAATATACAGTGCTCATATCAATCAGTCTTCAGAATAGTTTTGCAGTCTACTATATTCAGCTATTTCACAATATTCAAATAGTTTGCTGTGTTGCAATCCAAAATGGAAGCTAACATTTATCCCACTAATCCTACAAAAGCAAATCATCTGGTCATTTTTTACTTTGCTGTTTGTAGGACCTTGGTATGCATAAAAATACTGTCATGTTTCCTTGTCTTATAGACATACTTAATTGGTAACTGAGAACTTGAAATGCCGTGAGCATGTGAAAGCCGCTATGTAATAAACCTTTTTTTTTTCTGTAGTGAATTCTATGCTGCATGACAAAAAATGTCTGAGAGTAGGCCATAAAAGCTTGTTTATGCCAACTTCATATCCATAATTTATTTTAAAATACACCCTAGTAAATTATCTTAACAAACAGCATATATCATTTCTAAAGACCGCAAAACATATGCCCAAATTACTTGTTCATAAAATCACATGATGCTAACAAGTAGGAGCTGGAATAAGCCTTTTGATTCCTTGAGCCTTCTCTGCTATTTAATAAGATCATGGCTGATCATATATCCACACACTTGCTATCCCCATAACCCATGGATCCCTCATTGATCAAAAACTTGTGTAACTCAGTCTTGAATATAGTGAATGAGCTAGCTTCTACAATCATTGCTGAGGAGAATCCCAAAGACTTCACCTTCACCTTAAATCACAGATTTAAACACTGGACGCCAACTTTCCCAACAAGAAGAAATATGCTCTAAACTTCAACCCGCTCAGAGTCTTACCTGCTTCAATAAGTGCATATCTCATTTATCTAAACTTCATTGAGTATAGGCCGAACCTGCTCAACATCTCCTTCTGTGACAACATCATCTTCAAAATAATCAGCTGACAATGCATGTATATCCTTTCTTAAATGAGGGAAACAGTACTGTAGACTATACTGTAAGTAGTCTCGCCAATACCTTATAGAATTGTAATGAGACTTTATCTACTGTATCAACGATATCAATGGAAGCAATTTGCACAGATGACCAAGCATCATTATTTTTCAGATGGCCTCATTAGGATTGTTTGGCTGAGTTCTAAAAGGAATGTTGAATGTCTAAGTTTTGCATTGTCTCCCAATTAAAGACTAGAGATTCCCCATGGTCCACAACTACTCTCAGGTGTCATAAACTGTCTTCTAACAAGCAGTTCAGGCTCTCTCAAAACTGTTAAAGGTGTGCAATGCCAACCCATGCAATGTAACCAACAAAGGCAATTATTCTGTGTGCCCTGTACTCTGTGGCACTCTCACTGTTACAGTTTGCTAACTTGAAAATGATCTATTTAACCCAGCACTCTGTTTCCTGTTAATTAGTCAATCCTTTCATCATACTAATATCTTACCTCCAATATCACAAGCTCATAGCTTGCATCGTGACCTATTTTACATGGCACCTTTTTGAGGTCTTTTCTCAATCACAATGCACTAAATCTACTGGTTCTCCTTTGACCATGCTGTTTGCTCCATCCTCAAAGAACCCTAATAGATTTCTCAAACATTATTTCCCTTGTATAAAACCATGTCGGCTTATCTTTACTGTACTGTACTTTTCTATATTTCTTGCTACTGCTTTCAGCATTTTACCAATTACAGATGTTATGCTCACTGGCCTATCCTTTCCTGCTTTCTGTATCCCTGCTGCCTTGAATTCAGTTGTTACATTCGGGATTTTTCAATCCGCTGGAACCTTTCCAGAATGCAGGAACAGCTGTTCCAGAGTATGTATGTGATAGAGTGTTTCCTGACTCTACTATGTGACTTATCATGTATCACCAAGTGTGCTTTCAGCTTCCCATATCAAAACTACTTCCTGATCATCATGCATGCCTCACTCTATGTCAGTGTTAGATCAGCTTGTTATTAAGTAAATTAATCATCTTGTCTTTTCCAAACAATTGGAAGCATCTGTTTGTTGTTGTTTTCCTGTAGAGATGTTTCGGAGTTGCTCTTTAACAGCTGCAACAGATTATGCCAATTCATGCTTCTGTCAGGAACAGAAATTTCAATTAATTTTACAAATTAGTATTTCACAAATGCCATTTAAAAGCCTCTAACTAAAGATAAAAAGTAAGCAAGAAATAATTTATAAAATTCCTATAACTATGCTAATATCCTCCTCTTGTACATGAAGGCGCCACTCAGCAATTCAGTTAATTGCCACCAATATACAATAAACATAATGATGTAATTAGGATAAATCATAAAAGCTTTTCCTTGTTACAACCTTCAGCCTTTTTACAATATAAGAATGTAACAATCCCTCTGTCAGGTACAGCCACTGTTTTCTCCCTTGACATTGCACAGGGCATTTGGGCTTTGGTGAATCATACTTTGCACCATCTCCAAGGAATAGCCTACCTTAAGATAGCTCTTCTGTGGGAGACTTCTAGAACTCACCCTAAAGATGTTTCCACATGCATATTTAAATTCAAGAAGATAAGATCTTGAAACAACTAGGAAATGGACATGCATCAGCTCATTTTGATGCGATAAAGAATCTCCTATCTTGAAATTTGCTGTGAAAATGTGCGAATGAAAAGAATAAAGTATAAGGGAAATGCTATTAATGGTGGAAAGCTAAAACAAAAGGAAAGATTAATAAGTGTCCAGAGAAAAAAAAGTGGGTTGTGGTGTTTCAGCTATGTGCTGTTCAGGTGGTTGTCAAGGCTCTGTGTCTTAAGTCATTTTTTATGAAGAGTTACTGTACCTGCAATAATATTTGTCTGGTATTAATACTAGACTTATCAATCAAAAAGTCCTAATGTAAAAAAAAGTTGCCTTTCCTTAGCAAATACAATGTTTCTGTTACTATTGTTATGTTGGTGTTCAGCTGATTAAGTTTCAATGTTGTCAATTTTCCTACCAGCATAATAGAAAATAGTGAATAACCTGTTAAAACTACACCAGCAAACATAGAGCAGTTGATAGCATTTCTCACTGATCTCTGTGCACAGTCAGCAGTACATTCATATGGCTGATGATGTCTTACAGACACAATCATTACTTAGAGCAGTTTGAATGATTCCAAGGTACACATTTGCACCTACACTGCTCAGCAAGGTGTTGCTAGTGTTTTGTTACAAACGTGAATAATAGAAGTTGGTTGTTAGTGATGTTCAGCATTTGTACATAAAATATCTCATTGAGTTATTTGTTGAAGAAAACAAGAAGTCAATAAATGTCTGTCATTTACCGTCTCATCAGATGGTGGCTGAATAGACTGTGTTATTAGTCTTAATGTGATATGAAGTGATGGGGAGAGTAGAATTTTGTCTCTGCTGCCAAGAGGGTACAGACTAAAATGTACTTAAGGGTGTTGAGCACATCTTGGGCAAACCTGAACTTTTTCAGCTACTGAAATAGTGGTTATCTCTCAATATACATCTGCAATGTTAATGTTTGATACTCAAACTGTGAGGAAAATAACTGACCTGTCCAGCATAACCTGCTAATTACCACTCTAATCACTACAAATAATGGAATATAAAATGCTAGGCTGTATGTACCAACTTGTTAAGGTTTATGTTTTTACTTAATATATTTTAGGGAAAAATTGAAGATCTAAATTCTGACTGGAAGGAGATTAACACACTACTGCACGACCTGAAGCAAAGATATCAACCTAGTGTTCGTAAGTTGACTGCTATATTTGTGATCCATAATGGTAATCATTAGATCATCTATGTTTCTCATAATCGTTAAGGATCTTGTTAGGTTCAAATGTTCATAGATTTATTAAAAAAATATTTTGGGTGTATGCCAGATCATTGGAAAATCAAATACGTTTCAGTTTTGAATTCAATCTTTGTGCAATGTTCCAGTTACACTTTTTTATTTATTGATGGGATGTGGGCATCATTGGCTGGACCATTATTTATTGCCCATCCCTAATTGCGCAGAGGACAGTTAAGAGTCAATCACATTGCTGTGGGTAGAGTCACATGTACACCAGCCCAGGTAAGAATGGCAGATTTCCTTCCCTAGTGAACCAGATAGGTTTTCCTGACAGTTGGCAATGGTTTCATGGTCATCACTAACCTCTTATTTCCAGATTATTCTTGAATTCTAATTCCACGATCTGCCATGGAAGGATTTGAACTCAGGTTCCCAGAACATTACCCAGGCTTCTGAATTAATAGTTCAGTGATAATACTGCTAGGCCATTGCCTACTCAGGCTGAGAAGACTGAAGGTCTAAACAAGGCAAACACTTTTATTATGCAAGAAGCAGCTTGTGAAGAGACTGTCTCCCTGGTCACAGCTTGCTTTGTAGATTTACACTTTTCTGGGTGAACTATGACTTGCCAGTTTGAAGTATATTTGCATAGTCAGTGAGTGATTGTTAGATCATTTAATATCATATTTGAAACTCAGGACCTTCTGATGTGTAAAATAATAGGAGACCAAATCTGCCAGATAAGGAAGTAAAACTTCACACTGGTTGGAGGAAGAGAATTCCTTACTAATTTTCCTTGTTTAGAAAATGTTTCAGTGTTCAAACTGTTTCTATTGCAATTCATCACAGATGATCAGGTGGATAAAACATTGTTTGAAAGCGTATTTTACATCTATGGATTGGCTCATATGAAATGAGAAATGGTCAGAATTATTAAGTCAGAAAATTAGATAAATAGTACAGAATAACATTAAAAATTGCATTACGACAAATGTTGAGATAATTGCTTTTAAGAAAGCATTTGAAATTGGGTTAGAAATAATTGCAGAGATGGTTGCTGCTGACTTTGGCAGGAAAATGCTGAAAGCATTTATGTGAGATTCCTTTCACCTACAGTAGCCTTTTTTTTAAATCTTAAGTGGGTTACCAGCAGTCCTAAAATAGCTGGAAAAGAAATGTTATATAGATACATTTAAATGAATACTAATGCAGTCATGTGGCATGCCTTTTGTCTGTTATGTTAATATAGGCAGTTACGGTAATCTAGGTTGTGGTGTTTAATGAAAGAAATATTATAAGTTTAAATCTGGTCACCAGCGATTTGTAGAGTTGATAATTATTTTGAACGGCAAACTGAAAGAGAACTATAAGTACAATGAATGGATCCCAACTTCATTACCAGCAGGAGTTATTTTGTAAAGAAATAATTGCATGTGATACTGTTAAATACAGTCTGGCTAAATGAAAGTGACAGAAACAAATAGCAGCCTGCAGATGCACCACAGACCAATCAATACTGGGTGGTAAAGATCATTTTATAATTAGCTTTATCTTGAAAACATATTGGTTCATTATGTGAAAAGTAATACAGGAGTAGGAGTGTGTTAGTCTGCAAAATACCCTGTACTCTGTGTGTAAATGGTAATAACACTAGCACCGAAGAATGAATAGCAATGTTAAAATTATGTTAACGTATGTAATAATGTGCATACATTTTTTGAATAAGATTAAGAATTACAAGCAAAGAATGTGTAATCTGTACAGTAATGTTGGAACTTTTGATAAGTGACATCATTAAAGACATTGATAAAAACTTGGCAATAATTGGAATTGATTATATCTGCCTTGAATGAGCAAATATAGGATTCTCTTTAACTACTGCTGAATTTTCAGGTTTGATATGGTGCACATTTTAACATCCAGTCGCGATGTTTTGAGTTGAATCAGTCGCCTTTGATTTCAGGTTTTTTCAAGGTCAGGCCCCAGAATATTTGTGATTTTTTTTCCAATTCCACTAACCTGAGACACAAAATGAAATACAAACTTACATAATAAATCTTTCAATTTCAATTTGCTGCCGGGAAAATACTTGAGTACTCTCCTGAAGTCATTGAGAATGTGCACTGCGGAATAGTTTATTTGATTAGAAGAGAATATTTTAATGCAACGTGTGCAATTTACTGTTGTGCTGTGATTGTGTTGGGGGTGTGTGGTGAGGCGATGGGGGGAAGTGCAGACTTGTTGTTCTTATTGCTGTTATTATGCTGTACAGACTGGATCTTAAAACTATCAGAAATCAAATTTCTGTGACACTATTTACACAGAGGTTTTAGACCTTGGGCAGAATATTATTCCTGCTATTAGAGTCCACCTTCCAGCCAATGCTGAGCACTAGTTATTGGAATCACTGTGTTTGAAGCTCATCTTATTACCGTTCACAGACAATGTATGCTCCTTAAATATTTATGTACTAATTTGTACATTCTGCTATGGTATCATTCTGCAACAGCTAATCCTTTTACTTCTACAGAGAAATGACTATTCCCTCCTTCCCTAGTCCTATTATCCAAAATAATTGCCAATAATGCTGTATAGACTCGTGCTTAGTGTACTCCAGATGTCCTGCCCCTGGGATTTTTAAATTAGAGAAGCCAAGTATTTGAGTGACGCAATACCTCTAACACTCTCAAGTTGTCATAAGGCGAGACCCATGCATTGACATTAAAAAATAAAGCACCATTTTCCAGAACTACCATATTAATGTACCATATTAATGAATGTCCTTAGCATCTTCAAACATCACACCAATGCTACTTAAAGCGCAGAAATTCTGCTTGCACATCAACCAATTGTTGATTGGTTTCCAATCTTTGGCAGGCACAGCTGACCCAGGTTCTTGACTGCTACATCGGATTTGGGGAAAAAAAAAGTATTCTTGACTTGTTAGTGGTGTTGGGTAAATGTGCCATTCGTGGCATCCTCTGTGCCATTTTTTTTTTTCCAAATTCAATGGACTGTATAGGACAAATCTGTCAGTAAAATATATCAGTTGTAGTGCTTTTTCATAGCTATAACCTTAAGCTATTGAGATGAACAAATGCCAGGATATAACAATTTGCAAATAACTCTCTTGGAACTCCATCAATACACTGTTTCTGAACTTGTCAGAAGTACGCATTTAAAGGAGATAAATTGTAGAAACTGCAACTGAGCTGACTTTACGGGTTTTCGATGTGAAACCATTTTTCATTATGTTAAAAGCAAAAGTCAGAAATGATACCTGGCATTGATTTAGACGGATGTTGTTGTTTTCTTCAACATTCTAATAGATACCTTGTTGACTGAATATGAATGAGCCTAAATGAGTCTGACTGACTTCTGTGGAATAGATATGAACATTGACTTATGTTAGAGAGGGAGTGTTGATTTATATTTTTCAATGTTCTCCTTAATTCACCAGAAATCTAGGGAATAATTCCACAGCTGCCAACATTGCTTCCTAAAGAGCATCCTTGGAATTTAAAATAAAACCATTGAACAGTTTTTTTTTTGGGCTGCTAACTGGCAAAATATTGTTTTTATAGAAGTATTTAACTCATGTTAATTACCGGACCAAATGAATGTTACAGAGATCAAAGCAGGTGATCTTTGTAGTTAAGAGGATTTTGGTTAGAAGCTCAGTTCAGAATTAAGTAGAATCTAGAAATTAGAAGCTTCTTGTTTGGCTGGAAACGGTGGACAGTGATGGAAGTGGAACTCTGTGCTAAGAGAATGAATTTCAGTGCATTATGGACCAGACCAAATGCCATCAAAATATTCAGAAGGTAGTCTAGACCTAACTTTTTCTTATTTTAAAGGTAAATGTAAGGTGTTGCATCCCAGATGCGATTCAATTGATCAAAAAAAATGGTTTTAAAGCAAAACAAGCTTTATTCATCCACTGTTGTTAAAATACAACCAAAGAAAGAAGGAACACAAATAAAGGTTGCTGGAAGAGCCCAGCAGGTCTGGCAGCATCTGTGAAGAGAAATCAGAGTTAACATTTCAGGTCCAATGGTCCTTCCTCAGAAAGAAGGTATTGGATACCTTAACTCTATTGGAAAACATAACAGAATAATAGATACAGTAACTATTACTAATTAGCTATTCCAGCACAGTAACATCCCATAAACGCACCCTTGGGAAAAGGCAAATTCAGAAAACAGATTGTCTCACATGCAACTCCTGTAGCAGGCAGAGAACCCCAAGCTTTTGGATGTAACTAAGAGAGAAAGAGAAAACAAAAACATCTTCCACCTCTTCAAGACCCCAGCAACAACTACTAAAAGCTAAACTTTCGATCCTAGTTCTGGCAGAGTTTGACCACACCCACTCAGGCTTCTTCCATTGTTCCAACTTTTTTAAAAAAAAGACCAAGATCTCACCATATTAATGAGTGTCCTTAGCATCTTCAATCATCATACCAATGCTACTGAAAGCACAGAAACTCTGCTTGCACATCAACCAATTGTTGATCGGTTTCCAATCTTAGGCAGGCACAGCTGACCCAGGTTCTTGACTGGTACATTGGATTTGGGGGGTAAAAAAAGTATTCTTGACTTTCTGGTAGACTGTTCATCACATCTGCCTCAAAACCTCTCTTCAAAAAAAATGACAAATAACCTCTTAAAGCCACAGCAGCATCACACATGTTTTATCTTAAGCTAGAGAAAGTTGCAATTTATCTAACAGAGAAATAGCATTCTGACAATATGAAGGCAGTGGGAGAGTTGAAAGCTGTTGGACATATGAATCTCGGTATTGCAGTGTACATGTGGAAGTTCATGTGTGACCATGCAAGGTGTCACCAAGGTCAGAAAGTAGAGGGGACAAAGCTTGGAAAAGAACGTATATCAGACAGGCAATAGCATTGTGAAAGGCTGAGTGTGACTAGGCAATAATGGCAAAGACTACCGCTTACACAAAGTTAGTCAGCATACCATTTATTAATTTAGCTGTGTGGAATATCTGGGGCTGTGTGAGAGCAAGTTCCTAACCAGTATTAAATCATAGGGCATTGCTAACTGAGAACCTGTAATAGCACAAGTGTAATCAGAGAAAATGTGATAACTCAGCCTTAACTCTATGGGTGGAATCTTCCTAACATCTCTGCCTTAACATCCCATTACTAGTTAATCTGAATTATCTATGTGCAATCTCCTATTCTCCCACCTGCCAGTTAGAATCTTGATGGTTATACTTCCCAACATGGAAGTCAGTGAAATTTCCTATCATCTTCAGCTTGCCACTAGTTCCTCTAGCTCCCTATCTTAGACATGAATCACCACATCACAGTGGCTGCACACATCCCCATCCATGGATGTTGGAATCAAACATGGAATAGCAACATGGCATACCCTGATCCCACTTACCTTGTGGTTCATTGCTGCACTTTGGAATTCACTGCCACCTCTCATTGAATGTGGCTGCCAAGATACTTTGCACAGAAACAGGCATTAATCTCATGGATTGCACCAGGCTGCAAACTAAAGCTTGTTACTGATTTTGTTAGCATGCCTTAACTTTGCACCTACTCAGATGTTCACAGCATCTCTGCCTCGCCTTATCCTTTTACACTTTGTCCCCTCAGCCAGAGCTTAAGGTTAGTAGAACTTCAGTCTTGACTTGCCTTTTAGTGCAGATACAAAGCAGGCAACTTATGGTTTGAGCTGTCATAAGTCAAGGAGGTGGACAAACTGTTATACATTGTTGTTGTGTTCCAACAATCTCACACCTATACCATGTACCAACATCCTATGTGGAAAACACTGCAGGTGATTCTGAAAGTCTAATGGGCAGAGTCCTCGATCAAGTCAAAGGAGACCTACAGTTCGAGAGTCCAGCACAACAGCAGCTTCCAATGTTAGTCTAGAGACTTCGGCATGGCCAGTGATCTGCCAGGGGCAGTCACGGGATTGTTCACAGCAGGAAAAAATTTAGAGGGAGCATTGGTCTGTAGCTCTCCAGCCCTGAGTGTGGAGCATTGTCAGTCCTGCTTATCCAATGTACCTAGTCCAAGGAGTCACAGTTAACCAGTTGGGGAGTTGCATTCAGATCAGTCAAGGGACTGGTCATTCATTAGTCGGGGCTGTCCATCCACGTCAAAGAAGGGGGTGGGCTATGGTCAGTCTGTGCCCAAAAAGCCAAAGGAACCACTGCCGTGGGAAGTCAATTCTGAGGATTTAGGGCAGCTAGAGGGGCCAGTAATTGAAAAGGGAGGTATTGTAGTATAAGGGGTGGGAGATAATAGTGCATCGGAAAACATGGATTACTGTGGGAGGGGGGAGATTATTAACAGTCACAACCACCCAACCTTGACAGAGAATTAGTGTGGCATGCTGGTTGGCATGACTAAGCTGTGGCGCTGCTGCTTAAAAGGGAATATTGATAGATCAAGTCATAATTCAGAGACATGCGTGGCAATGTTTAGTTGATCAGTACTGTGGGCTCGGCAGGGACTGCCAGAAAGAAGGAATATGGAGGTTCAGGTGGGATCCATTTGATTCCAGGCTGAACCTTTGTCTGACTGTGCCAAGCACAATCTACATTGCCTTCCATGTTCATATGAATCATAAATGCACACTGAAAATGGAAAATAGCTGCGGCCACACCCTGAATGTGTTAAGAAAGTGATTGTTTTTCTATCTGTGCATGTGGGCTCTATTTGAGAGTGAAGTGAGCCTCTGCAAGGAGCAACTGCATTAATCATGAACTTTCACAGTACAGCTTGAAGTCATCTGTAATCATTGTACCCTGCATTTGAAATGTATGCAGTGTGCAACTGTGTAGGACACAAATCTTGGTCACAAGCGATCTTAATCATGCTCGTTGCAAGTGAAGATAGAACAGAAGCAATCACAGGTTACCTAAAATGTGACACCCGTAGGTCACAATTCACAAATATAGTCCAGGATCTCATAAGCTGCACAAGAGCAAATTATTCATCAATATGCTCTTATTATGAGATGCTCACTTTCTTGGGAGATAAGTGAGGGTGGGGGTTGTGGTTAGACAAGGACAGGGTATCAGCATTCATACAGCACTTACAAATTTCAATGGCATTTGTGTGATATAGCTGTGCTGCATTCATTGGAAAAAGATCCCCATGCCACAGGTCCATGCAGAGGCATTCCATTGCCTTCCTTGTCAGAATGCTTCATACCCCACTGTATGGAGGAGGAGGCTAAACTATCAAGGGCCAGATAACTGACAAGCATAGTTTCTGAGGGACAAGGGCTACCCTCTCCTACAATGGCTAATGACTCTGTTATGCAAACTTCTTCCTGAGGCTGGCCATAGATACAATGCAGCACATTTTCAAGTAGGGCCATGGGTGGACCAGACAGTAAGCCTGCTGAGAAAGAAGTTCCTGTGTTTGGATAGGTCTGGGAGAACTTTGCAGTACATTACAGGCAGGGTGTGCTGCATAATTCTTGCATGCTGTGCTTTGCACAACTGCAGCTGACAGGGAGGGAATGTGAAAGACTCTGACAAGCTGGGAGAGCAACAGCAATCTTCTGAGGATGAAGATGAGGGCAGTGAGCAGGAAGAACATCACATTCTGCATGATGCAGCAACAAACACAACAAGCCAAACAGAACTTAATTGATAGCCAGCTCAATGGATGTGAGCAGGGAGCAGTAATCGTACATGAACTGTAACTTTGTTGATCCAAAGGCAAGCAGTCTCTGTCTGTTCCAAGAGACAAATGAAGCATAGGCTTGTTTGTTTATTGTTTATTTTGTTGCTGAATAAAAGTGAATATTTTGAGCCATTTGATGGGGCTTTCTAATATGTGATGGGCCCACATTAAACAATAAGTGTGTACTGGGCTATGTTAGGCATAAGGGAAATAGCAGCAGTCTCTTCGCTAGAATTCGAAGGATGCTATGAGGCTAAGGATGGGTAATCTGTGTTGTTTTGTTCTTAGCTGCCAATAATGTTTGTATGTCCACTTGTATGTGCAATGAAGTGTTAGCCATGCAACCTATGTACCTTGAGAAGCATTTGTTTTTGATTGCTGTCCTACTGTGTACCCGGTGAAAGGCAGACAGTGCAAGACTGGGTGCATGGCTGGGTGTTAAAGCTTGTGCCAGTGCTAGAATCTCAGCAGGTTTTTAGCTGTGGTGAATACTTAACGTCAGTGGTGAAAGGGAGCTTACGATGAGTGGGGCGCCACAGGGGCATGGTACACAGTTAATGAAGTGAGTTTCAGAAGAGACACCTGGCTAGGCCTCAGAGAGGAAACCCTCCATGAAACCAAATTGACACAGCCTGATTCTGGTGTAGTTCATCTCTCTCCAATATATACACAAAAGCCAAGAGACCTGTTGAGTGTTTTCAGCATTTTCTGTCTTTATTTAAGAGTCAATTTCCTGCTTTAATGTCAGATACCTTGATTGTCTTGGAACTTGAGGGCTGAAAGCAGATTTTTCCATCATAAAACATCATCGTTCTGGAGTCATTTGTAAGCTCCTATGGAGCAGCTGCTGTTCTATATATAACCAGGTCCATATGGACATCATGAGCTCCTGTTATGATGCATAACAAAAAATCTGCTGTTAAAGTGTTCCTTTATGACAGGTGATTGGTTAATTTGCATGATGTTATTTTAGGATTCACTTTATTCCACTTTCAGTTTATAATTTTGAGATACTAAAGTTGTCAAGTATACAGAAAGGGAAACAAGCATATGTTTGGTGTGAAATGTTATAATGAATTTTGATGAATTCACGGTGGTTATATTTGTCTCTTTATAACATCCCACCCTTGCAACGAATGGGTTTGGTCCAAGTAACTACATTTGTAAGCCTGTATATGAAATAATCACATTTAATTACAGTTTGGGCTTAATGATCTTTTAAAATGTCCCTCATTGACTAACATTAGTAATCATTTCTTTTCAGTTCCAACCACACAACAAGTAGTTACGGTGGTGACTGAGACCCTTGTTACCACGGATACTTCCATCACCAAGTTAGACATGCCTTCTTCTTTACTCATGGATGTTCCAGCTTTGGCTGACTTCAACAAGGCCTGGGTGGAGTTGACAGACTGGCTTTCATTGCTGGATCGTGTGATCAAGTCTCAACTCGTGACAGTGGGAGATGTTGAGGAAATCAATGACATGATCGTAAAACAGAAGGTACGTGCACAAACCTTTAGCGCTAAATTTCCTTTTGGCATAGCATGTGTTAATATGTTGTTGTCCAATCAATAAAAAAGTAATTTAAAAGCACAGTGAACAATTTCCATGGTAATAGAGGAGAAGTGAATGTACTAAGTATATTGATACAATAGAACCCGAAGCACCAGATAGGTTAAGTCTTTATAGCACTTGACATCCAAGCCTGACTTGGACAATTGTGGAGAATAGCTTTTAAATATGTTAATGGCATGCTTGTAGTGGCCAATCATTCCTTAAGGTTTATCATTATGGATTTGCCTTGGTTACACTGCAAAATGGATTGTACCACAGGTGGGACGTGACATTTTTATAAGCCACAATTATTGACGATGCTAAAATATAGGTTTGCTTTCTTCTCTGATACCAATGATTGTTATTTTTGGGATTAGCATTGTTTAAAGGCATCCTTGGCCAATATCTTTTTTATTGATGTTGAATTTCTTTGGCACATTTTGCTGACTTGCAATTCCACTGACTGGTACAGTCAGCTGAGATGTGTTAAAGTGCATGTATGTTTAGTATATGTAACAGAACCTGTACGTACATGTTTCAGTCAGAGTCAGTTTCTTAACTGGAAGAAAACTTATGATGGAATCAAAACTATTCTGTGAAATGCGTACTATTTTAAAAATAGCTTGCCTCATCACAAGTCAACTTCCCAGTGAGTCTAAACTGTAAACTTTGCCATTAAGCGACTATTGCATTGGTTTCTCTAAACAAACAAACTGACTCTCAGGTTTCCAGCATTTACTTGTGGTAATAGAAATGACTGGAATTGCCCAGTAGGGCGATTAACATATGAAAGCAAAAGGTATTTTTTTTGGGGATGGTAACTCTTCAGAACGTTGAGTTCCCATTTGAAATGTTTTCCTAACTATGTCTTGCAAATGTTTGTGCATTTCCAAAAATAACAGAAACAATTCCAACCCCAGATTTTTGTTCACTTGTCAATTTCCTTTTCAACTCTGCACGAATATCTCCCTTGAGCAAGAGCAAACAGAGTCAGGTACCTTCACTAATAATTTCACGCTTCATGTAAAGAAAATACCCAAGAGTGCTGCTTTAATTTTTAGTTTAACAATATCAGTGTAATTAAATTGAGTGAGCTGAATCTCTCAAATCCTTTTATTTTACTCTGTTCAGTTGCAAATACAATGAATTGCGAAGTGTATTAGCCTGTTTTGTATAGAATTTGGGTTTAAAATAGCTGAGGATTCAGCACACTGTAGATATAGAGAAAGGTAATATGTCATAAGAACTGGATGTATATTTGATAATACTCAAAGAAGCTGCCATTACTGTTTAGGGCACCTGGTTTCTATGTGTGCATCTGCTGAATGTTTTATTTTCTTTTTTTGCAAAATTGCTAAAGCTGTGCTTTATGAAACAACAACAAATCCTTGTGATGTTCCTCCAAAATAAAAAAAACCAGTGCGCTTCACAGGAGCATTATCAAACATTTATGACACTGAGACGTAGCAAGAAACATTGGGCTGAATATTCCTTGGGCTGACGAAACAGGATGGGACATGGATAGTTCTGCAATTTTATACCAATGGCTCATTAGCATAATGGCTGCTTCTGACGTGTTTCCAGGGAAGCTGCCTTGAATGTGGAGAAGGTCGATAGCTATCCACCCATTAGAGGTGAGTAGCCACTTAGATTGAATAAAGTGTCTACTAAGTGCATCCAGTCTTCCCAAATTTTTCAGAGTGTTAGGCACTCTGTTTCCAGGTGGAACCCAGCCAGGGTCCCATGGTTGACAATTTCAGCAATGTGTTCGAGACCCAGAAGTAAAAATCCAGGTCAGATGACCACAAGCTTCATCAATGAGTATATCTAAAGGAGTGTCTTAAAACTGAGAGGCAAGGTAGAGGGTCAGAGAAGTAAAAAGTTAAACTATATATAGCACATTGTTAAGGATATGGGAAATCACAATAAGGATAGTTAGTATTCTTCATTTTTCTGATGTGAAAATTGTGGACACCAGGTATCTGGTCAATAAGACATTCTTTAAAAACTTCTAGGTGCTGAGAAAGAGTTCCAGGACCAACTAAATCGGGAAGAGTTGCAGAAGGCAGAAAATCAGTGGTTAAATGTTCAAAGACTTGCTGGGATGCCAAAGGGAGGGGAAAACAGCACTCAACATTCACAGAGATTGAGAAATATGATTACAGCTGCTTTGCAAGGAGAAATTCAGACAGTATTATGACACTCACAGGTCTGTAGAAGTCTTAATGACTGGTACCTCCACACACAGCAGATGTCCTTTGACATGCAGAAGGTAACTTTGGAAGAGAAACCATACCATGGTGGCTGCAATGGTGCATTTAAGGGTCATGGAGGAGGACCACAGAAAATAGACAGTGGAAGAAGAAATAGGAAACAGGAGGAGTAATGTTGTTATGTAGTATAAGGAATAATCTGTTTGAAAAGGAACTTTACAATGATTTGAACATAGGCTGAGGACTGATTTGCAGGAAGATGCGTTGACCATTTAGCAACCAGCCAATCCCGAGCCCATCCAACAATTGCATCTTTCATCAAATGGGTTTGCAATTTTTGAATGTCATTTTCAGTGGCTCGCATTACAGAATAACAATGCAGCCCGAGTAGGCAGCTATTGAACACTTCGCACCCGCACCCCCCCGCCCCCATCCACCTTTCCATCCCACCCTTGTGTCTTTCACAAGTAATGCACCCATGTTTGCAAAGGTTTTGAAAGATTTGATGAAATAGGGCAGCTTTCAATTGCAAACTTTTTGTTTCACAATCAAATTAAAACAAATTCCACCTGGCAAACACAATCTCACTTCTTTCTTTCAAAAATAGTGGAAAAAAAAACTGCATTCTATGTAAATTTGGTGGGATTTGGATTTTGGATTTTGGCATTAGCTTTCTTACTTATTCAGTTTCTAACTACTGTGACCGAGCTTCTGAGCTTCAGCTTCCCCTAGTTCAATGGCTATGGCTCATTATCAATTGCAGCTCAGCCATGCATCTCTGCTCCTGTTTATTTTCTTTCATGGGATGTGGGTATTGCTGGTTAGATCTGCACTTATTATGAGAAGATTGTGGTGAGGCACTTTCTTGAAACACTGCAGTCCATGTAGCCGATAGGTAACCAAAGGCAGTGATGATAATTGAACAAATGATTTTCCAATGGCCTGTGGATAAACTAAGTGCATATCCTATCCTCCATCCCTTTGCCAACCACTCCTACCTCTGGCTAAGTGTGGAATTAGAAAGAAAGCTGCTGCTATCCTCAGAATGAATGAGGCCATCCTAACTCAACCCTGGGATGTGAACATTGATCCTCATCTAAATTTGGAATAGACATTGAGATATGGCATATGGACCGGACTGTATAATATTAACACACCTTCAAAACTCACAGCCTGTGTCCTTTTTTAATTTACCCATATCCACCTTGTGAAAAATATACATAAAATTATTTTGAAATGCAATTGATCACAAAATATTTTGCCTAAAGAAGAAAGTTAATCGAAAATTATGGTAACCTTATAATGAAACTGAGAAGGTGAAGGAAAATAAAACCCAAGAGACAGGCATGAGTCTGCAGACAAGACTAATAAACAATCCAGCACTCAGTCCTCTCAAGTGGAGATAATATACATAAGGAGGCTTGCCGTAGCTCTACTTGTATTCTAGAAGTGCGGTACATCTGCAATGATGTGTAGCTGACTATTGCTAGATCTGACAACTGGTTACCTCATGGTAATAGTAAATGTCCTTGTAGCAGATGGCAATGCTTTAAGTCAGCTTTTCTGTTCCATGCAAAGGGTAATACAGAAATGGTTGGTGTCACCTTGGCAGCCCAGCCATTCAGGAAACAGCGGCTGTTCATTGCTTTAGGATGGCTTTGGATGCCTTTTATCATGCCAAACAACTGATTGTAAGGTCTACTTTAATTGAGATACTTCTAAGAAAGCATTCAACAATATCGTCGGTCAGATATTTATATATTGTATATTACTGAAGCTGCCAGGGTCTTAAACTTTTGCCAAGATGACCTTTGTTCACCTCTGAAGCAGCTTTTGATGTGTGGATACTTGGCAAATGACCACAGAAAGCTTTTCATTCTCTTCCAAACACATCAAAGAGAGGCAAATTTACAGTGGCAAATCAAATGAGGCAAGAGTAGTGCTGGAGACAAAATAAATAATTCACAATTAGCACAGAAACATTGTACGTGCAATATGCAATTTACGAAATGACTAAAATGTGCTTATTTCTTAAGTCCCTTTCAAAATACCTACACTGCTAAGCATTTCTGACAACTACAATTGCAAGCACATGAGGAGAACTTCTGTTTACAACGCAGACCAGTGGACCCACCCATTCCCATCAGTGCCCAATGATTTTGCCAAGGTGCCCAATTAAAATTGTGGTCAGCGTACCTTGGGGATGAAATGATGTAGCACCATTGAGTGATAGGATAGTATGGAGATTTGAAAAAACGTATGCATGTAAGGGCTGTTTTCACCTTTCTCTCTAACTAGCATGGGTGTAATGACTGAGACAACAAGGTGCAGGGCTGGATGAACACAGCAGGCCAAGCAGCATCATAGGAGCAGAGAGGCTGACGTTTCGGGCCTAGACCCTTCATCAGAAAAGGG
>NC_063342.1:53882798-53883718 GCF_021869965.1 Rhincodon typus | reverse complement strand
AAGGGTCTAGGCCCGAAACGTCAGCCTCTCTGCTCCTATGATGCTGCTTGGCCTGCTGTGTTCATCCAGCCCTGCACCTTGTTGTCTCGGATTCTCCAGCATCTGCAGTTCCTACTATCTCTGGGTGTAATGACTCCCTGCTCACCTGCACCATCCAGGAGTTGTTGGAGGATTGAGGAACCAGTGACAACTTTGGCACAGTGGCGACATTAGTGGTTGTACCCATTTACTGGTGATCGAATTAGACCGCTGTCAGAATCCAAATTGAGACCCGCCTCAAAATTGTGTGCTGGACTGGCATTAAATCTGCTCCAAATTTCATCTCCGTGCAGTCCCAATTACAACAACATAT
The DNA here is from genome assembly GCF_021869965.1 of Rhincodon typus. Taxonomy (NCBI): domain Eukaryota; kingdom Metazoa; phylum Chordata; class Chondrichthyes; order Orectolobiformes; family Rhincodontidae; genus Rhincodon; species Rhincodon typus. The sequence goes on along the minus strand of NC_063342.1, from coordinate 53,883,366 downwards.
GGAATCGTGCGAAAATGAAAATCAACCTCCTATAATCTCACTCTCCAAGGTAGCAGAAAATGGCATACAAGTCTAACATACTGATAAGTAAGGGCATGCCTGTTTGATATTGTGAGATCTGCGCAATTTGTCATATCGCCCGCTCTGCTGGCCTGAAAAGTTATTGCAAGAATGGCTGCCTGCAGGTGAGCATGTATTCATGCAATATACAGTAACTGCCTTTAGTGCCATGCAGTAGAAAACACTTTGATGTACAGAACCAGAGTACATCTGTCCAGTGCTATAATGTCAGTTGCCCAATTTCGGGTTAAGGTAAGACTTGAACCCTGTGGATTCAGGGTAGGTGTGACTGAGCTCCTGGAAGTTGGTGATCAGTGTTTCAAACTTGAACCTGTTCTTTTCAGTATGGGAATTGACTGGCTGTTTCAATCCTAATTTACATTCAAAGAAATAATCATATTTAATCTGATGGAATTTGGAGTATAATTTACAAATTCATTGGTAATTTATTTATGTAAAATTATGGTAATAATGTGAAACCTCTTCATGAATTTGCCTGCTGATTATA
>NC_063342.1:53862910-53882298 GCF_021869965.1 Rhincodon typus | reverse complement strand
CTCTGCTCCTATGATGCTGCTTGGCCTGCAGTGTTCATCCAGCCCTGCACCTTGTTGTCTCGGATTCTCCAGCATCTGCAGTTCCTACTGTCTCTGATTCATAACCACACATGAATTCTGCTCATGCGACAGCGATTGGGAAAATTTTCAGGCTCACATGTCTTCCTTCAAACAGACTGTCAAGGTTTGCATTTAAATAGTGGCTGCTTTGTGCATATTCTTTAGATATTGTTTTAGAATAATGTGGCACAGTTGCAGCAGTTCCTGTGGTCCTTGTATGAATGTGGACTCTTGTTACAGCGTGACTTCCCTTAATTCTTTGTCATGTCTTTTCCAAGCTGGAGTATTGTGGGAACAGAAGTGATACAATGATAGAAACATTAAAAACTAGGAGCAGGAGGGAAGCCATTGGCCCTTTGAGCCTGCTCCACCATTCAATATAATCATGGAAGACCCTCTATCTCAATACTTTCTCTGCGCACCCCCTTGATGCCTTTAAAATCCAAAGATTTCTGTGTCTGTTTCTTGAACATATGCAGTGACTTGCCCTCTGCAGCTTTCTGTGGTTGAGAATTTCACAGGTTCAATATCCTTTCAGTGAAGAAATGCTTCCTCATCTCAGTCCTAAGTAGTCTACCCTGCATCCTGAGACTTTGTTCTTTGGTTCTAGACTCTCCAACCAGGGGAAGCACCCTCTCTGCACCTCGGCTGCCCAGCCCTGTTAGAATTTTATACACATCTGTGGGATCCCCTCTCATGCTAAACACTAGTGAATGCACGCACAGTAGAACTAATCTCTCCTCTTAGGACAGACTTGTCATCTCCAGTATCAACCTAGTGAACCTCTGCTGCACTCCCTGTGTGACATGTATATCCATGCTTATGTAAGGAAACCAAAACTGCACATAATGTGTATGCAGCATGGTGGCTCAGTGGTTAGCACTGCTGCCTCACAGTGCCATGGACCCAGGTTCAATTCCACCCTTGAGTGACTGTCTGTGTGGAGTTTGTACATTCTCTGTGTCTGTGTGGGTTTCCTCCGGGTGCTCAGGTTTCCTTCCACAGTCCAGAGTTGTGCAGGGTAGGTGGATTGGCCGTGCTAAATTGCCCGTAGTGTTCTGGGATATGTAGATTATGGGGGCGGGTGTGGTACTGGGTGGAATGCTCCGAGGGTCGGTGTGGACTTGTTGGGCTGAAGGACCTGTTTCCATGCTGTTATGATTCTATGATAATACTCCTGATGCAGTCTTGCCAAGATTCTGCATAACTATAATAAAACATCCCTACTTCTGAATTCAAATCTTCTTTCAATGAAGGCCAACATGCCATTTACCTGCCTCATTGCTTGCTGTATCTGCCTGTCTACTTTAATTGATAGTTGCGCAGTGATACCCAGATTCCTTTGTACGTCCACACTTTAAATAATACTCCTGCTCTCTGTTTTTCACATTGAAGAGCATAAGGTCACATTTCACTTTGTACTGCATCTGTCACCTATTTGCCTGCTCACTCAATTTGCCTGAATTATCTTGTAGCGTCCTTACATCCTCCTCACGACTCACAAGTTTTGTGTCATCCGCAAATTTGAACATGTTGCATTTGATTCCTTCATTTAGGTCATTGATACATATATCAGGGCCAAAGCATCAATCTCTGAGTTATCCCACTTGTCACTGCCTGTCACTCAAATAAAAACCCATTTATTCCCACCGTCTGAGTCCTGATGCTAGGGATGAAGAGATAACAGTTACATGGTCAGACTGGAGAGTCTGGAGTTGTTCTCACAACGGAGGTGGCCATTAAGATATCTAATAGAGGTCTTTAAAATTGTGAGCTGTGTATATAGAGTAAATATGGAGAAATTGTTTCAGGATTGGAATGCACGGGCTGATTGGATGGTGGTTACAGATTCAAGAATAGCTTTCAAAAAGGAATTGGTTGAAAATATAAAGTGAAAAAAAATGTACACGGAGAACAAGCAAGAGATTTTAACAGACAGGATTGCCAGGAGCCAGCTGAGAATTGATAGTGTTAAATGTTCTTCTGCTAGCCTGTGGTATTCTATGATTCATCAGGTACTGAAATGCTAACAGACACCCTGGAATCTGTGCAACATCAAATAGCAAATTAAATGCCTCCAAAAGAGATGGGGGCAAACAATAGGGAACCAAAAACCATCAAAATATAGAATTAAGGTTTAAGAGTAGTACTTACAATACACCGCTACATTGCAATCTGTACAATAGTCTCTTTAAAAAAAGAAACTCACCTGTATATCAGAGATACAATTAACTCAACAAAATATTTCTCCTCTCTGATCAGATGATGCGCTTTGCCTGACTCCACCCTATCCTTTGCAGCTTATAGTGAAGATACAAACTGAGGTTAGCTGACTCATCACAGACCAAGTAATTTATCAGTCATTATCCTAGTCAGTGTGACTTAGTGCAACAACAATGAGGTACCAAAATACCTTGTTATCTTCCTGGAGGAAACTGTTTCACGCTTGAGTTAGAAATTTGGAAGCAAAAAGATCAGCAACTATAAAACCAAGGAATACATTGGTATAGGTACTTCTTGACCTACACTAAGTGGTAGAGTAACTTGTGGCTTAAACAGAAGTGTCAAGATAATGCTCGAGCCATTACAGGAAAAAACTCAGCAGTAACAAGATTTAATATCATGATACCAAGCTGTCAGCAAGTACCAATGATTTGGAAATCACAAGCTACAGTTTGCAGATGATACATCATTTGGATCAGTTAACTATACTACCATTAAGACAGAGGATAACTGTATACAGTCAATTCTCTGATCAATGTTTTCACTTGTCCTATTACTCTTACTATAAACTGATTCTGTGTGCCAATTTAGAGTGGTAAGTATCTTACTCCATCGTCTATGATTGAAAACATCAATGTCCAGTTTAAACTGCTGTCTCTAGCACACCACATGTAAGACATGCTGTGTGCACATGCAGAAACACTCCTTGTGTCATCTATTCACCAAGTGGAATGCAGATTGAAATAGCTGCACAGAGGCTGGTATCCCATCACCAAGTCACCCTTTATTTACTTGTGCACAGTACACTGGCTGTGGCCAGCCAGCTCAGAGTCAATCCCTGAAGTGAGGAGATACTGAATCCCCTGTTTATATCTGTCAGCCAGGGCTCCCTGATTGGCCCAGGTTAACAACCCCAATCAAGGATCTCAGAGTCAATAAGATCCACATGGTTCCAATCATAACAGAAGTAAAGTTACATTTTCATTTCAAAGTCAAATAATTATTTAGTGTTGTTGAGTGGTGTATGGGAGGAGTTGTTCTCCAGACGTTTCTGAATATACTATCAGGAATATGAATTAGCACTGGAATGAGATCTATCCATAGCAGAGTCTGGTTTAAATGGACATCGCACTGGCATGAAGAATTTTGTCCTAACATTAGGTTCAATTTAGTTTCCCTGTCAGTTTGATTTTGCTGTGTTTCCTAAAGAGAGGTTTGGATCCTGTATTTACATATTTATCATTGTGCAACAGCTGGACATATATTACCATGCTGATTATTCAGGAGTATAAGTCAGAAGTTCAGGAACATGTCAGTTATTTTATACCCTAGGCAAAAATCTGAATCTCAAAACACACCTTGCTGTCACACATGTCATTTTCAAAATGAAGACACGTGGTAATGTTGCAGAAAAACACATCTTGCTGTATAATTAAAAAATAATTTTTGTTAAATGGCTTGCATTTACACTTAGTTTTTCAATTATTGTCTGGCTAAATGTTTATCTCACATGAGTTTTTTTTCATTGTAGAGTTACATGAATTAATGCAACTAATGGGAATTCTAGATCAGAAAGCATATAGAGTGCATAGCAGTGTATTGTGTCCAATAGTCTGAAATTGCCTGGCTTACAATCTGATTTCACTTGTAGATGGAAAAGAGCTCACATTGCTCATTAGCCACTGGTCACTTCCAACACAGTTAAAATAAACTAGTGCTCACTGTGATCTCACCTTTTTACAGCTTCGGTAATTAATATAGCTAGACGTTATCTCAGCAGGTTAACACATGAATAGTAATTTTGTGATTTCAAACTTCTAGCATGGAGCCTCAGGTGTTGAAAGCTTAAAATGAAAAATTAAAATGCATTGCTACTGGTCTTCTGACCAAAATGCTAAGAAACATGCACTACTGAACAGAAATTCCCTCCTGTCTGTGTTGGCAGGCAAGTGTCTCTACTAGAAGTGTAATGCTAGAATATTACTTCTTGTGTTGTTTCATTCCCAAGGTTCAAATAAAAAAAGTTACTCATGCTTTATGGGGTGACAGCCTACTTCCTCTGATGGATGCAAACTATCTAAAAAAGGATAGCTTTGTCTATCCTTAATTCAGTGCCATTGTGTGCCAATTCATAGCACAAGCAGGCATAACAGCTGGCAGGTGTAGGAAAAATCAAACCTGTACAGCAATGGGCACTCTTTTGAGATTGGAATTAAGGTGCACAGTTGTAGCAGAACTAAAAGCTTTCCTCCGTGTATAACCCATGAGTTACTGGACTTTGAGACACTTGTTGCTAACACTGTGAGAAAAGTGGGAAGAACAATCCACAAGTCCTAACATTTCTCAGCTTGAAGAACACAAACAAAGTTACCACAACAACAACTTCACTTTGATTCTTGTTTTGGTAGCAAAAGGGAAAAAAAATTGTCTAAAATCTTGCAGCTTGGAAACACTCGGAGTGAAAGTCCATGTATCTATTTGGAATTGTTAGCAGTGGTAGAGAAAGTGATCACTGCTCTTCCCTTTCTGTTTTCATGGAGTATTTCTGCTGTGTCAGCAAGGGATACTGTTGCATCTGTTTCAGACAGATTTTTTTTTTAATTAAAGTGTCTGCATATAATTATATCAAAAGCATGAGGGAGTGTTCGAGCAGGTAACACTCGCTAGCGAAGTTAGAGCCAGGGTCCTCCAGGTTGCATGCCAAACCAATTGAAGCTGAAATAAAGCAGGCAGCAAATAGGAGAAAATCATTGAACTGAGAAGTAGCACTGAGTCCTTTAGTGATTGGATTCATTATTAATACTTTGCCACAGCAAATTATCATCATTTGTGGAAGCCTTCTGGAGAAAGGAAAATGAGATCAAACCTGTCTTTTATTAAGACCCAGTGAGCAGCATCTGTAACTAATTATAGGAAAGGCCTCCTGACAATCAGGCCTTTATTCAGGCTGAATTCTGTGTATTATTCTGTCAAAATGAGGAAAACTTTGAAGATATGCTTCAATAAGATGAGATATATAAGTAATCAAATACAATTCAAATGAATATGACAATTTACAATATCCTGACATTTCTGTGTTCTGCTAAAGGTCAGATATTTATAGTTGCTTAAAGATTCCATGCAAGCAACTAGAGTATTAAATATTTAGTATGTGAAAATATTTTGGTTTATATTGTTATTTGTGTTAACAAATTCATTTTCTGCACATCCACAGTTAATTTCAGAGAATTTCTGATGTTTTCCTGACTGGCAGAGGGAATGCACAGTAATTGATAAAACATGCTATTTGTAACTTTGCTGAAGTTAGTTGCTATAAGGTAGAGGACAACACCTTTGAGGTAAAGGGCCTTTCATGATCTGCTACTGCGGTGCCATAACATTGCTTTGTAATAATATTTTTACAACACTTTCCATTTTACTTTAACAAAGGCAATAAGCTTTCTCTAAAGCTGATGTTGTCCCAAAGTCATTTTTTAAACCGGTTGCTTTTTTTTATCCAGTACAAACTAAGACAGAGGGAACTTTGAAATGGTTTTGCTTAAGGAAAAATGCACTGCTCTGCTGTCTCGCGTCTCAATAGCTCGGCAGCTACAAACCTACACTGAAATAATGAGATATTACCTTTTCTGAAAAATTAGTTTGGCCAAAATTTGTGCAATTTGGCAGAGTCGGAAGAATTGTATGCTAATGTGCAAGGACAGAATATTATGTTTTGATGAAACCTCTGGTATTGTGTAATACATTTGTGAAGGTTAAAAACATCAGAATGAACATAGTTTCTTTTAAGCAGCACGAGTCTTATTTCCAGTCTTCATATCTTTGTTAAAATTCTGCCAATTTTGGTTCACATATGTAGCAGAGTTACAAGTATCTTTGCTTGGAGCAGATACAGATATTTTATAAAATTTTGGCCCTGTCTTCCTGATTGCCTCCTTGGCCTCAGTCCCCAGACACTGCTTGCTGACTGATCTTTTAATTGAAGTGCTGACTAACACTTCAAAGAGGAACAGATCTAAGTTCATCCATGGGTTTCATGCTGGACCACACATGAAGGTTGTGAGAGAGAGTTAAGTTCTCCTGGCACACCATCATGAGGCTTGTCTCAATAACGGCTGGCTGAGGATTCTGGTCACTTCGCTACATGTGATTGCAAGTTGTAGTAGCTCTAAGCCAGACATCATTCTCGATGCTGCTGACTGGAGCGGGCGTCCTGAGGTGTTTCTTTCTGCATCAAAAAAATACAGTGTTAATATTTTTGATGGAAAATTTTAATTGTAGTCTATTTATTCATAAAAGCTTCTTTATTATCGCCATAAATCTGCTTTAAGACCAATGAAGTTGTAAACATAGATATTTAAGTAACCTGTATTTTAGGATCTGAGTCATAGTCTGAAGACTTAACAATAATTTAACGATCTGTCCCTTTCATGACCTAAGCCTTAGCTCAAAGCTGTTTGAATATTCTCTTCCTAGAATTTGGTATACAATAATAAGTACAGAGGAGAGAGTTACATGTCTGTAATTCAATCAGCAGAGAGAGAAAATGGTATTATTTGAATGGCACAGTTGTGTTAGGGTAGGATAGGAATCAGTTCCTTGACTGATGCCTTGAGAAAATATCTGCTAGTTTATCTTCTTGGTGATTTGTAGCTCTGTGCATCTTTGATATACGCTTGCTTCTAAATTACATTGAGGGAGTATTAAGGGAATTCTTTGAGTGAGTTACATATAACAGTACAATAGATTAGTTCCCCATTTTTATTGTGTCACAAGAACTCTTCACTTTTCTTACAGGTACCTATTCCTTACTTATCATTATCCCAGGTGGAGCTAGGAATTATAATAGGGTTGTATACATTCCAATTTTTTAAAAAAAAGAACTGCAGGTGCTGGAATTCTGAAAGAAAAACAGAAATTGCTGGAGAAGTTTAGAAGGTCTGGCAGCATCTGTGGAGAGAAAGCAGAGTTAATGTTTCAGGGCCAGTTACCCTTCTTCAGAATGGATCTTCAGCTCTGAAGAAGGGTCGCGAGATCTGAAATGTTTATTCAGCTTTCTCCCCAGAGATGTTGCCAGACCTGCTGAGTTCTCCAGCAGTTTCTAACTTTGATGCATGTTTCAAGCCAGTTAAATAGGCTGGTTTATGCCTTACACTGACGGCATTTTGTGTCTATTCCCAAGATTCCCATGCCCAGTGTTTCTCATTAGTTGTAACAGCTCACTTTGATTTAAAGATTTTTTACTGTGATTTATGTCCCTTGAGAATAAACACAACTTGTATGTTCAAGTAAGCAAACAAACTGGCTATATTTCCTGATCAAAACTGTCAATTTGTAATGTTGACAGCTCAGGATAGTGCACCTATTTCTTTCTGTATATCAAAGGCTGTATAAAACTTTACCATAGTTCATGCACATCTGTGATAAGCAGCTTTGTTGTGATAATGTGGTGCTTTATGTAGAATGGGAAGTTAGGAAATCAGTGATAGATTTTTTTTAACTGAAGCTGCATAGCTGGCAGTGTAACATTGGACACACTGAAATGGTACCATGGTACTCAGTACAACCATTGAAAAGCTCAGAAGAAACTTAATCCAGGATCCAAAATTCTGACTGCATCAAAAGACAGAAGGAAAATTCTAATTCTCTTCCTTTGGAGAAATATGGACTTGATGGGGGTCTGCTACATTACATATTGTAAATTTAAGACAGGGCTTGATCTAAAAAGGACAATTAAACAAACAGTAGCACATATCTTAAATAGATCAGTAAAGAAGGTTAACAATGTTTTATTCATAGAATCTATGGCATGAGACCTGTGAATCACAATCGTTTTCTAATTTGTGTTTGATTGGAAAACAAATCTTTGTTCATGTTTCTGATCTGGTTTGGCTTATTTTTGTTGTGTAATATAGAATAATACAAAACACTGAAAACAAAAACACATAATAGTCCAAACATTGAATTGCAGTCTTCTGTTCAGTTGAAATTTAAAATTGTGGTCAAGGCAGAAGGATTTCACTGTCTCTCCCCAATTTTAGATTTAGATTTTTAGATTAGATTTACATTTAGATTTTATTATCATGTGTAGTCAAGTACAGGAGTACAGTGAAAAGTGTATGATGTCGCCACACATGGTGTCATCTTCTGTCCAAAGATACCTATGTACAAAAAATCATAGGTACAGAGTAGTAAAAGACATAAAGTTTAAAAAGCTAAGCATTTCCTTCATAGGATTGGTAGAAAAATAAAGAAATAGGGTAATAGTTAACATTAAAGCCCTTCTTAATATAAAGTAGTAAAATGAAGGAACAAATCAATGCGTCACAACATAAAATAAAATTACTTTTTCAATTGAATTTATGACTAATTAAACGCCTTATGTTTTAGAAAAAATCTATCAACCAAGTTTCTTACTAAACACACTTATGATTTTATTTTCAAAACAAAACTTAATTGATAAAGGTGAAATATTTGATTAACATTGGCCGTAACATAAATACATAACCCTACAACTATCCTCAAAACACAGTTGCAAATACACTACGCCTATTAACACACATTCTTTCTCTTCTGAAATTTATTAATAATTATGTGTGGTTTTCTCTGAAGTCACACAGGCATAGCTTTCTCAGGAAATGCAATCTCGAGATGTTATTTCAATTACTAATTCCAATGAACAAATGGCATTGAACGAATGTAAAGGGGTTTCTTTTCATGAATGGGAGAGATCAGCTAGGCAACATGTTCATAACCAGGTTTCGTCCAACTCATTTGCTACCAAGCAGACTTTCCTCCAACTCAGCTTGTTATCAGGAAGCTTTCCTCCAACTGAATCCAATAAAACAAGAATCTTTTCAAGTCAGCCACTATTCAAAACAGCCCTAGGAGGATTTGCACCAAAACAAGCAGTTATCACCAGTCATGTATTCTCCAGAAAGACTTCCTTTTTTTAAAAAAAAAACAGTGTCTACAATAAACTTTCAGTGGCCTCTTTTAAAGCAACCACTTCAGCTAAGTCCACAAAACTTGAAATAACACTTTTCCTACAATCCTTCAAGTTTAAGTCCTCAAAGCATATCAAATATAAAGCACCTTCATAACACATAATTATTTTTTCTAAATGCAACTATCCTTTCTTCCAAAGTTCAGAGGTTGTAATGCCAGTATTGGAAAATACTGTAGGGAAAATTAGTTTGCAAAGCAACTGTGTGGCAGAAAAAAGTAACAGATGTACCATGGTGTAAGTATCTTAATACATATGCCAGGGAGTAGTTGAGACAACTGAGCTTATAACTGAGTGATGAGACTAAATAACATGGCAGTTTCAGTTTGGGTCCTCATCTCATCAGAATGTGATAACTGCAGTTTTACAAAGATCATAAGTTAGCTTTGTTTGAAAAATAAATCATTCTGTCTTTGGCAGAAATGCTGCGGTCTTCCAGGTTCGGAGTTACGTTAAAACAAAGGGCATGTGGAAATATCTTCAAGAGGGAATCCAATCAATGTGGTGCTGCAATATCAGAGATCGAAAATACAAGGCTGAATTTCATGCTTGACCTCTAGGATAACATATTGAAATTACCAGTAACTTTCAGCAGTTTTGCCGAATTTTGATAATTATAATGAGTGCAGGGATTGGTGAGCATGATAAAGTAAATCTTGGCGGGCTCTTGTATTAAATGAGAATTTCTCAGTGAGTCAGGCATTCTGCTGTTACAGCACATCATGTTTTGTGCAGCAGAGTTGTCAGCTCAGTTTTGTGTCGGTTAATGTAGATACTAACAATCACCAGTTCACTCTGTGCATTAGGTTACCTTTTGAATACCACTAATAAAATGACTGGCCCTTTGTTTCATGGTGCTATGCTTGATATTATTAAGCAAAATGCCATTGACTGTTTAGAAACTGCATTTCAAAACGTAATTTGTTATGAATGATACTATACACGTGCAAGTATTATTTTGTACCTTGCTAGAATGTCTATTTTATTACCATTCCCTTCTTACTGATGCCAGTGAGCTGGGGTGAAGGATGTTCCATGTCATGGATTTGTAAAGCTATGTTCCGTGAAGGGCTAACCGTGCATTGCTGTAAGTGTGTTGCTGATCTGACCAGCCTCCCACCAAGGACATAAAAGTCTCAGTCTTTAAACACTACCCTATATGATGGTCATGCAGAGAAGTGGTGAAAATTACCCAGCAGGAGACAGATGAGGTTGGCTGCCAGTTGAGACAGCCATTTCCACACTTGTCGTTTCTTGTCCATATGGCATGTGGTTTTGCGATCCGTATTACATGTTTTGACCATAAATATTACATGCAACGTTTCCCAGATGTTGACAGTTCAGCCTGAACAGGTGATTGGAAGTCTGTCCCTCTGCAGGCCTGAGATCTTATTTATTATATCATAAAGCCATTTTATTTGTAACCTTCAGAACCTTTGCTGGTTGATTTTGATTTAAATGACAGAATTCACGCTGCAAAACATTTCAGATGAATTTTGAGATGTTGATAATACTATTATAATTCCAAGTATGAGAATACAAACTTCTTTCTCATTGAGTAACTTTCTTCCCTGCTGCTTCTGGTCTGTCTGTTTCATTCACGGACAACAGAAAGAAGGACTGATGCATCGCCTACTCCAGATTTCAGCTAATAGCATTTAGAAATGTAGGAAACCAACAAATCGTTCTTTTTCTTAAATGTTCCTTCCCCATGTGGCTATGCATGGTGCTAGAATCCGGATACAGACCATTAACTTATAAAGAATGAATCTAAATGCCTAATAATTAACTTGCAGAACTACAGCACAAGATTTCATATGTTTCAATGAGAACAAACTTTATTATGTATCAGAAAATATTATGCCAAGTAAGCGCAATTAACTTAATACTATAGTTTACAAATAAATATATTATGAACTCGGTTTTACTTTTTATTTACCACTCATGTCTTATGAAATCTTGAAAGGTCAATTTTCCTGTAATAACTCAAAGGTATGTCATGACCCTCAGTAATTTAATTTTCCTCAGCCATGCAGTTATTTCTCAAGGTAAAACTTACATGAGGATCCTTCCTTTAGTTTTTGGAACAATGATTCTCCAGTTTTTATTTAAAGACCTCCAAACTGTTAATGCTTACCTCCTTGTTTTACATCTTTCTTTTCTTCACTGTGTTTTTCCCCTTTATATGCCCTCTCTCATTGCTTAATGTGCCATTTCTCATTTTTAACATTCCTTATTTCCATGTCACATCTTGTGTCATTGTGCTTCTCACGTCATTGATTAGTAAGGCTCTGATTATGCTGCTAACGTTGGCACCATTATGCCTGTGCCCTGCAGTCAAAGATTCTTTTTTTGTTAAACAGTTCTCTCCTCAGGTATTGAAGTGAACTTAATATTCATTTTTTTTATAAGTATTTGCTGGTGTATGTGCTAATAGAGGAATTGGTTTTTAAAAAGAATTCCATGCTGTGCTTTATTCTGCAGTTCTGTATTTGTACAGGTACAAATTGGTATTTAGACTGAAATTGTACTTTAAAGACTTCTCCAAAAGCAAGAAACCTACATTCTTCTCTTCAGTTTTTCTTGTTTCAGTTTGCAAGTTATTTCAGCTGGAAATGCACAGTGCAACAAGCATACAGCAGTTTTTCCATCTTTACATTGTATTTTTTTGGGAAAAAATTGCCCTCAGCAACCTAACTCTGGCTTTATAATTGATTTCAGTGGGAATTGCAACCCCAACTTTAAGTGCAAACACTTTGTACATAGACTGCTTTTACCTAATGTGTTCCCATGTGTTCTGCCTGCTATTGCTAAGCTCACACACAAAAAAACTGACTGCATCTGCCTCAAAGCTCGAAGAATACCACTGTAGGTGGTTCCACTAGCTGCAAATTGGAGTTTATCTTCCACTGGTTTTCTGAATAAAACCCAAATAGAAACACATACTTCTATCAGCAAACACACATTAAATTAAAAAATAAACTTTCTGACCATAGCTGAATCACTATCTCATGGCCAACATTGAGATAACTTAAATCACAGTGCAAACTTTTTTTTATCAAAACAACTCTTTGGGTGAAGTCTTATAGGCACCTGAATGACAGGGGCTGCAGTGAGAAATCTGGCTGAATTGCACATGGTCCAGTGCAGTCTTTCTCAATGTCAGGAACAACTAGTTGCACTTTCCAACAGAGTTCTGGGCATTGAGCCATTCTATCTCGGGAAGGTGACATGTCTGTTAAGGGGCATTATTGTTTGTCAGCCTCATTAACCACACATCTTGCCTTGTTAATACACAGCTTCCTGTCATATGATATCCTATTGAGGAATCCGGATGCTGAGATTTCCCGACATGAAAGTCGGAGCAGGTACCTGGTGAATCCAGCTCACCGTGTTCATCTCAGACCAGGCTCGCAGTTTCTGGTGTTGTGGCCTCCTCTGCCAGTCCTAAGGGAAGATGGTAGCCTTCCGCTACACCACCACATCCACTGGGCCCTCCAGGTGACTGGCTGCAAAGGAGGGCACTAAATGGCCCACATCTGCCTTGTCTGGGGTAAATGTTACAAAGCAGGCATGGCAGGTGCAGGCTGACAGTGCTTATACAGTTGTGCGATGGATGTTTGAAGATAACTCTATGCAAGGGGTGCTGGTCCATTCTGGGATATCCTGCCAATGATGAGGTACCTCCAGCTATTTTAAGTGAGCAAATCAGGGTAGCTTCCATTGAGAAAACATGATAGCATTTGGGTAGATAGTTAACGATGTGGCTTCTCGTGTGAAAAAACTTGCTAGGCCCCATGAAGACAACATTGACTCTAGACCAAAAAACCCTCAGATTCAGTCCTTTGACTCTGCAACCCATATGGATAATTTATAGTTCTTATGGGCTAATTTGTCCATTGTATGCACTTGCAGGCTCCATTACAGATCGAGAGCTGGATCATTGATTTGTTCAAGTTTTTCACTGTCAACTATGTCCTTATAAGACAAATACAGGCTGCCTTCTTAAGTGTAATTTACTTATAGATTGCTTGAATTACATCTACTTCAAACTTGGTTATCGGTTTCTCAATCAGATGCCTCTATTTATTTACAGTTAAAACTTTGATTTCTAAAACTACAATTTAGATTTGAGAACATTAAAAATCTTTGAAAGAATAGCATCTGTGTGCTGTTAAGCTGTTTGGGTATAAACCAGTGTTTCAATACTTTATGGTCATCAATTTGGTGCAATATTCATCTTTGATCATTCAGCCTCCACAAGCCTGCTCTTTTCAATGGAACACGCTCTCTGCCTCTCTGATACATATATTAAAATATGCACATTTGTTAATATACTTATTTTGGTACATGCTTCACAATATGTCTATGATTTAATTGTCACATGTTCCAGATACAGTTTTCTATTTGTAGTTAGTTGACCACTTAAGATGTTTGGAGGGATATGGGCCAAATGCAGGCAGATGTGACTACTTTAGTTTGGGAACATGGTCGGCATCAACGAGTTGGACCTCCAGATCTGTTTCCATGCTGTTTGACTCTGTGACTATGATTTAACCTTGACTTGATCTTATCAAAGTAAGAAGACTATGTGACCTCAACAGCATGTAGCAAATACAACAAACCACTTTTTTTTTGTCAGAATAATCTGTTACCTTGTACAATCCTGGTGCCCTTAAAAGCAGCAATTTACCAATTTACCTTGAACATTACCATGGAAAGATCCATTGATGAATTTTTGAATCGTTTTACTGGGAAAGTTTTCACAAGCCCTTCTTTTTGACCTGTTTGCTAGCATTTTGACTATAAAAAGGTCTTTCAAAAAGAAAGGAATGACATTTTTTGCTGTCCCCTTTAGTTTTGCTGGATAAGAATTGTGCAAGTGCAGTGTGTGGAATTATGCCACACAATGTTGCTGTGGAAACAACTGTGCTGTTCTGAGTGGAGACTGCAGTCACACTGCTACCCAAGTTGCTGCAGGACATGGACTGATTAATATATTAAAACAACCAAGGCTAAATACATTTTCCCCTGCATTTTGCAGTTTCTTGATTTTCAAGAATAGTTTCACTATACTTTCTCCTGTACAACTAATAGTAGCTATAAGGTAAACAGTAATAACTGGAGATGTCACAATAAAATGTAGTTCTAATGTACTGTGATGACAAACCAGTGATCACTGTATTATCTCTATCCTTTCATGTTGTGATAATATAATTAGCGTAATATAAATATAGATAATACAAATGCACATAGTGGATCAATCCACCTTCTGTATAAACAACAATCTATTTAAAGGAATATTGCTACATCATTTTGAATTTTGAGCTTAATTCTTTTTAAACGACAATGAAGTGTTACAAATAGTGCTAACTAAAGGAACTTTATACGGTCACAGCAAGATATTTTTATCAAAGAATTTAAGTGTTTTAATACTTGAATTCCTTGTTGTTGGCTTTAGACTTAAACTTTATTATTGCTGTGTTTTCCACAGAGAAAACCTAGGAAGTATCATTTGGTTGAATAAAATACGGTATAAGCACTGATATTATGAACTATGACATTGAATAGTACGTAATGTCCTGATGAGATCTGTGAAGAACAGAATTCATAAAAATGCAATTTTAATCCTAACAGCCAAATAAAAATAACCTTGACTCCAGATTTAAAAGAATGGATATTGCAACTATATAACCACTGCAGAAATGAAACTACTTGTCAATTTTTAATTTATTTTACCTACCAGATTTGCCGATGGATTGAGCATTGTGTTTTAAAATAGTGAATGTCACATTCAGAATTAGCACAGGCTATTGTCCAGGGTATTAAAACTAAGGGAGCAGACTTGTAGCATATTACAACGCACCGTTCAATGCAGTGAAGAGTTTAACCTTAAACATCTGTCAGAAGGCTGATCAAATTGGGTAGAGCATTGTTTCACACTTAATTGCATTATAATCCTGACTGAAATAAATCTGTGTCAACAGAACAACAGCCTTGAGACATTGAAGGACTGGAATTATCTTGGTGAGGAAGAAGGGGCAGGTGGGACAGAGGTGTGGTGTGACTGGCTGACCTCCAGACTGTCTGATATCACATTGATTGGCAAGTGGCATTAGGGTATCCATTTGATGCCTGTAGTACTATTCCAGTACTATTTAAATAGAAGCTCAAACTCTATGTGGCTCTGATCTGAGCATTATCAGAACATTTGGCTGGAAAGTCACCCAAAGATGAAATCTGACCCCCAGTATTCTGAACAAATTATCAAGTGTAGCATGTTTCATTGTCCTCCTGTTTTAATATTAGCACAAATACGTTTGGTGGAAAGGGTATATCAAACAATGAATGAAGGAACAAATTGCAAAGGTAATGATTGTTCCAAGTATCTTGCCATTAACACAAACAAACTTGCATTGAATGCCAATCTTTAAATTAATGCATATAGTTTCCTATTAGCAATGAATGCTTTTCATAATTAGTAGTTGTTAGTATAATTGCAGTTTGAGGTGAAATTATCTGGACAGATTTTACAGTGATTTTATGTGAAGCAGTAAAATGATATTTCATGTATTTCTAATTTAGAGAACATTTTTCACCATAATTCTTTTGGAAGAGGTACTTTGATATCTCTACCTATATGAGTTTCTCTGAAAAGAGGGAGGAAAGGTTATGCATAACTATCGCTTTTCATTTGCACTAAAACACCTTGTTGTCAACTGGGAATTTCACAATAGACTTGTGTTACGCTCAGAGCATTTCTGGATTGAAAGCACTGAAGTATAGAGTACTTGTATTGACCAAGCTGTTTGTCAGATAGAAGAATTATAAACTCAGGAATGCTGCAATACTGTATGAGGACAAATGGTGCACTGTGCCACTGAGGAGTACTAATGTCCTGAGTGACTATTCATTCCTAAGTAGCACTGTACAAATCAGTTTCATAGACTGCACTGTTACAGAAGTTGTCTGGGAAAACTTCCAAGGCCTTAAGATAATTTTGCACTAACAACCATGTAACTTCACAATCTTTAATGGATTTGAAATTTCATCACTAAAGTTAGAAACCTCTTATCTATATTGAACATTATTGCATTGAGAACGCAAGTTGAAATAACTGTACCGGTGAGTACTTTTCTCTGCTCCTCTAAGCTAAATGTAATGTGTTCTGTTTTATTTGATTTACTTTGAAAGTAGACGAAACTCAGCCTATTTGCAATTCAGTTGTCTTTTATAGTATGTGTATTTTAAACCATAGTAATTAGATTATTCTAAGATGATTGGGAAAGAAATGTGTAACTGATTATGTAATATGTTTGATTACCTTATCAGCAATTGACATGGTAAATGTTCAAATCAAATTTCGAACACACTTTGAGTTGTACAATATTCTACAATGCACTAACTCCTCTCTCATCATATCTAAATTGACAAAGCTTTTATTCACTTCTGTAATTTTCGTTGCATTCAATATTTCTGTCAAATTGAACTGTGAAGCAGATTTTGTTGACAATAGTGATGGAAGGTTGCACATGATACTGAAGGACAAGACATATGAGCATCTGGGGGAAAATGGACTAGTTAGTGGCAGGTAGCATGGTTTTGTCCGAGGAAGGTGATGTCTCACCAACCTGATTGAATTTTTTGAAGAGGTAATGCGGATATTGATAAGGGAAGGGCTGTGGATGTAGTTTATGTGGACTTTAGTAAGGCATGTGGTAAAGTCCCACATGGCAGTTTGGTACAAAAACTAAAATTACAAGTGATTCAGAATGGCCTGGCTAGATGGATACAAAACTGGCTTGGTCATAGAAGATAGAGGGTAGTGGTGGAAGGATGTTTTTCAGGATGGAGACCGGTAACAAGTGGTGTTCCACAGGGGTCAGTCTTAGGTCCTCTGTTGTTCTGGAGGAAAATTTGAGTGGTCTGATAAGCAAGTTTGCTGATGACACGAAGATTGGTGGAGTTGTTGATAGTGCCAATGATTGTGAAAATATACAACAGGATATAGATAGATTGGCAACTTGGGCACAGAAATGGCAGATGGAGTTTAATCCAGACAAATGCGATGTGATGCATTTTGGTGGATGAAATGTAGGTTTGAATTATATTGTAAATGGCAGAACCCTTAGGAACACTAACATTCAGACAGATCTGGGCATGCAGGTCCACAGTTCCCTAAAAGTGGCAACACAGGTGGCCAAGGTGAATAAGAAGGCATATGGCATGCTTGCCTTCATTGCCCAGGGTGTGGAGAACAAGAGTTGGCAAAACATGTTGCAGCTATATAAAACTCTTGCTGGGCACATTTGGAGTATTGTGTGCAGTTTTGGTTACCACACTACCAGAAGGATGTGGAAGCTTTGGAGAGTGTACAGAGAAGGTTCACCAGCATGTTGCCTGGTCTCCAGGGCAATAACTATGAGGAAAGGTTAAAAAGACTAGGATTGTTTTCACTGGAAAAACGACGGCTGAGAGGAGACCTGATGGAGGTCTACAAAATTATGAAAGGTATAGGTAGGGTGGATAGTCAGAGGCTTTTTCCCAGGGTTGAAGTTTCAATTACAAGGGGGCACACGTTCAAGGTCAGAGGGGGAAAGTTTAAGGGAGATGTGTGAGGGAAGTTTTCACGCAGAGAGTGGTAGGAACCTGGAATGCGCTAACAGAAGAGGTGGTGGAAACGGGCACATTGAAGACATTTAAGAGGCATCTAGATGGGTACATGAATAGGGAGCAAATAGAGGGATACAGATCGAAAAACGGCAAGGTTGTTTTTAGATTAATAAGGGCATGATGGTCGGCACAAGCTTGGAGGACCGAAGGGCCTGTTCTTGTGCTGTACTTTTTCATTTGTTCATGATTAGTTTGAAGCGAGTCCTGAAAACTTAAAACTAATACAAAAAATGTTGCATTGTTTTTAAAGCTTAGAAATGCCTCAGTCCTGGAAGGACATAACTGAATGAAGAAGACAGAACAATACAGTTCAGGCTGTCACTGTACCACAGAATATATCACAATAGAAAGGGTGGTCAAATAAAAAACATAACAAAAACCACAGAATTGGATTATGTGTTATATTCCTTTCAATGATGTACTTTCTGATGCTATTGGTGGATATCATGGAATCCAACTTCACATTGTTAATCGAATCTTCGACAGACAGATGGATAAAGGATAAATTTGAGGAAGTGACAAAGCAAAGATATCATCACAGTGCTGTGTACCGTCCTGGCTGCCATATGACAGTAAGAATTTTCAAGTATTGGAGGCAACCCAAGAGAAACAACTGAATTGAACCCCTGTTAATGCATTGAGGAAGTTGTAAAACCTGGACTGTTTACTCTGTAGATGTGAAGTGAGGGAAGATATCACTAACATATACAAAATTGCTAAAGGACTAGATTTTAAATAATACATTTGACACTCCCACAATCTCCAGAATAGCAGATACCAGTTCAAGATTAGAAGATAGAAGATGAAGAGACAAATCAGGTTAAACTACAGGATTCTTGGTTAGTGAACACTTCGCGACCAACAGCCACCCACAATCCGACCCCACAACCAAAGAGGTATTTCCCTCCCCACCCCTATCTGTCTTTTGTGGGGACCACTCACTCTGCGATTCCCTCATCCGCTCCACACTCCCCACTAACTCCACCACACCCGGCACCTTTCACTGCAACCACAGGAAGGGCTACACCTGCCCCTACACCTCCCCCCTCACCTCCATTCAAGGCCCAAAGCAAACCTTTCATATCAGACAGGGGTTCACCTGCACATCTGTCAACTTGGTCTACTGTATCCGCTGCTCCCGATGTGGCCTCCTTGACATCAGTGAGACCAAGCGCAGACTCGGAGACCGTTTTATAGAGCATCTGCGCTCAGTACGTGACAAACGACACCTTCCGGTCGTGAACCGTTTCAACTACCCCTCCCACTCCCTGGGTGACATATCCATCTTGGGCCTCCTCCAGTGTCACAATGACGCCACCCGGAAACTAGAGAAGCAACAGCTCATATTCTGCCTTGGGAGCCTACAGCCCGATGGCCTAAATATAGAATTCACCAGTTTTAAAACCTCCCCACCCCCAGCCTCATCCCA